>NW_020538040.1:147891154-148219132 GCF_003426905.1 Ctenocephalides felis
TTTTGAAAAAAAATGTTTTCTTTATTTTAAAATATTTTGGAAATTTTAAACTTTTTTTCAAAGCAATCGTAATACCTTAGCGCTATAGAGAATCGAAGCGCGTAGGCGCCGCGTCGCCGTTTAACGGACAAACCATGTTACAGAACCCACAGAAATGTAAACAAAATTTATACGTACTATTAAAATCTCTATAAATAATTTTCGGTATGGAAAATTCCAGCAATTTGCGTTAAGGCACAATGTCATACACCAATAGTCTTACATAAATGTTGATGATTGACTGGTGCTTTGATCATGATTATTTAATTAATTTAAGTCAAATCTTATAGTTAATTATTTAATTAGTTAGTATGATTGACTTGGCTATTTAAAACAGTTTTATACATGTAATGCAATTTTAGCATGTCTGCTTTGTATATCATTAGATCCGTGGTTTCAATCTGTGGGCTCCAATCTCCCTAAGAGGTTCCAAAATACTACTTTTGAAAATAAACCAGAAATGTTGAAGCAATATGCATATGAAAAAAAACAAAAATAAGTTATTATTATTTATATATTTTTACCTAATATCGTATATTAATTTGTAGCCTAATAAATAATTATAATATCATTTGAGTATTTATGAAATTAGATTATTAAATAAAAGCGGGGTATTAAAAGTTGAAAGCCTTTGATGTTACTTTTAATAATTCATAAAATACATTGAAGACTCACAATTTTTTTCGAGTATAAAAAAATAATAAAAAGAAATTTAAAAAATAATAATAAAAAAAAATAAAAAAATAAAAATTAGAAAAAATAAAAAAAAACAAAAACACAAAATTAAAAAAGAAAAAATGTTTTAGTTATTTTTTTTCAAACTATATTAACAGAATTATTGCTGACCATAAAAAACTGACAAACGTTACCAAATCTCCTTTACTTCATAATGCTGTACCTTTTTTTCGAAAAATCAACAGATTTTTGAGACCATGTTCATTCGCTTCTTTTCATAAAAATTAAATAGCCTACAGTTTCTCTAATTAATATACCAATCTAAAAAATAAGATGTTCTCTTTAGTATCCGGGCATCCTCTGATACTTCTTTCTTTTCTGAATCGAAATTGGTCTCCACTCATGTGTTATTCAATCACAATTTGGAGTAGTCAAACATCACAATTTGTAACTGTTAGCAGAATTTTTTTGCTCCATATTGTGCTCTCTCGACTTCACCTTTTAGTTGCGCGGTTCATTATTATTTTCGTTCATCTTTTCATCTCTTCGATCGCAATTTTGCCTGGACAACTTTCTTTATCGTTCTCAATGTATTTTTCTAAAAGATAAGAAAAAAACTTTGGGAAAAGGGCTTTTGATTAGACAACTTTTTATCATTGTCGTCTACCATTTCATAGGTTTTCCTATAATATTTTACATTTGTCTTTCCAACGCTTTTTGTCCCTCTGATATCCCATATTTCTTTCCACGATCTGTCGATGTATTTCTCCTTTACCATCTCTATTTTTTTCAATGTATAGGGTAGGGGGGGCACAAAGATCCAATTTGACTTTTAGTACTGTCTAAACTGGATGGACTGTATGAAAACACGTAACATGTATCAAACAAACAACTATCGAATTATGTTCAGTGAAGTTCTCAGTTAACTCCTAATTATAAAAAATATGATTTTTTCTAATTTCCTAATATTTGTCATCTGCCGCAACGTCTCTTCTTTGTTTTGAAGAGATATAACGAAATAATAGCTTCAAATTTCAACCAATGTAAAATACACATTTATGGGGCAATTTGCCATAACAGAGCTCATAATATAGGCAACGCTCTCTTATGCTTGTTTTTGGTATTGAAAATTATGAAAATATCTATCTATTTGCCGTGCGATCAGGCGTATTTTACATACAAACAAATCTAAGAAAATAATATTTTTCTCCAAGCGACATCTATTTTTCAACTGGGCCCTATTCCTTTCTTTCCAATTCATATTGCATGACTCATCTACTTGACCTTGATAGAGAATTCAGTTCAGTATAATGAACGACATGTAACGCTAATATAGGTTCCATATTTTAGATTTTAAAATTATAACACACTGATGATGAGACAAACCTAGTCTCGAAACGTTTGTGAAATTATTGTTTAATAAATTAGTGCAAAAAAGAGTGTTGTTTGTTCATATTTCGAAATTAATATATATATATATATATATATATATATATATATATAATTTATTTATATACGCATAAAATCTAATTCTGATACCAATATTATTATTGATAAATAAAATAATAATCAGTATAATACTGGCAGTATTCTATACTGAGTAGATAACGTTATACTGGATCGAATTAGCTATGGTCATCTTATCGTGAAACTAGCTGTAAGTGGAATTCTGTCTTAAGGCAATTAAGGCATCGTGCCTTAAGGCAAATTGCTGGAACTTCCGTACCAAAAATTATAATTTTTTTAAAAACGATTAACATTTTTGAAAAAAAAATTACTTTGAAAAAATAAGATTTTGGGGAAACTATAATTGGACAAAAAATAACTTTTTTTTGAAAAAAAAATTTTTTTAAAAAAAAAAATTTTTTTAATTTTTTTTTTTTTGAAAAAAAAAATTATTTATTTTGACATATTGGGAAGATCTGAACTTTTTTTAACAAGCAATCGTACTGCTTTAACTGCATAGGCACAAAATATAAAGCGCGTAGCGCCGCGTCGCTGTCTAACGCATAAGCATTGGTACGGAACCCATAGGAATGTTGACAAAATGTATATTATTGTTAAAATCTCTATAAAATATGTGATAATTTGATGTGCATATGTCTAATGATCATTTTTGACCGCCAAATGGCTCATTTTTTTAACTTTTTCTCCATATCTCCGAAACCGCTAGACCTACCTTCATGAAAATTTCATCGATTTTTCATCTTGTCAATACAAGTGAAATGTTTTTTGAATTATTCAAATCGGGCGATCCGTTCTCTTAAAAACTGAGTTACCGTTTTCGGCACTTTTTGCCCCGTATCTTCGGAACGGCTAGACCTGCCTTCGCCAAAAACTAATCAGCACGTCTCCTTATCAATACGAATCGAATGTTTTTTGAATTATTCAAATCGGTTGATCCGTGTTCCTGAAATCGTCGACGAAAATTTGTATCCGCACATACATACACACACGTACATACATACACACACACATACACACACACATACACACACACACACACACACATACATCCAATTTTTCTAAGGTATGCCAAAATGTTCAGAAACCTTTGAAACGTAAAGATATATAAAAATTTTCATTTTCGATTTTTTTGCGATTACTATAACTTACCCTACGGGAAGTTAATTAGTGCTATAATTATTTTCGGAAATCTCTACTTAACTCATTTAACTAATTATTGTTCAAAATACATATAAATAAGGAAATGATTATCTTTTTCTTAATTAGCAACACAACGCCTCTCTCTATATAATAGTAACTGAGTATAATGAACTCGTTAAATCGCATTCGAATTTTAAACATATCTCTACTTACCTAAGTTGCAAATTATATAATTATGGGATTGAATTCTTTGCGCATTAATCTTTATTGAAAGTAATAAAAACGCACATAAATTTCTCATTATCATGTAACTTTTTTATTATCATCCTTCATTTCGATAAAATTAAATGCGTACTAATTACTAGCTACCGTACTGAAGTGGAATCGTAGCTACTTCTTTAATAAACAGAGCTCGGGTAGAATTTTGTGCTGCGCCTTGATGTGAAAATAAATTTGAAGAATTTTATTACAAGACTCATTTAATGTTGAGAAAACAGATTCTGACTTCTGAAAATAGGTGAAAAAAGTATGAATTTCTAGCAATTCTGCCCACATTTGACTCAACATAAATAGCAATTTGACTATAAGTGCCTAGGCCTACCCAAAACTGCTAGTTTATGTTTTTGCCAAAAATTTCGCCAAAGTTTTCGCTATTCTGAATCATTTTATCTCAAATTTGAATGTTACGATGATTTACATGGAACACTGTATGATATAACATGCTTATAAGCCCAACGAAAAACGGTTGAATTATAAAAATCGAGGTTTGGAACATTGATAAAGCAGAGTATAGAGTGGTTTAGAACAATAGTTGCGCGAACTATGCTTTATACTGCTGATTACCGTTGACGTTGACACCATGTTGACACATAAATAAAATCCATTCTAAAACACGAAGTTGAATAAAATGTTTTAAATAAATTAGTTTAATTCATAGATAAAAGAAGAGTATAATTTATACTATTATGCATTAATTAGTATTAGTATGGTTTAATTTAGACAATTAGAGATACTATAAATTTGCATTAATTTGTAGTTTATATTAATAGAATATACCCTTGATTAATTTTTAGTGAAAACTCAACTTTATTTTCGAAAAAGATAGTGAATTTTTTTTAATCTAAATCTCAATACTTGTTGCTTATATACCCGTATCGGTCAAAGAGTTATCGATTCCTAGAGACGTGCTAATCAGTTTTTGGCAAAGACAGATCCAACCATTTCAAAGATACGATGCAAAAGATGCCAAAAATGGTAATTCAGTTTTTGAGATAACGGAGCGTCCAATTTGAAAGATTTAAAAAACATTTTATTTCTATTTATGAACTGATTAATAGTGCAATTAACATAGACGATAAGATAGCGTTGCCATGGTATATTAATTATATGGCAACGCTATGTTATGCTTGTTTATTGGTAGTGAAACTGTAAAAATGTCTATTTATGTGCCTCACGATCAGGCGTATTTTACATATAAACAAGCAAGGAAGATTGTTATGATAACAGAATCTTCGATGATGCAGTTATCATAACATTCTTCCTTGATTGTTTATATGTGAAATACGCCTGATCAAACAGCAAATAAATAGACATTTTCATAATTTGTCAATAACAACGGTATGTTATGGCAGAATTGCCCCGTAAATTTTTTAGAAGCACATTCAGCAGATTTCAGTTCTTGAGATCCAGTAAAATTCATGCCATTTAGTTTTCAAAATGAATATAATAATTAGGCACATCAAATGATCTGGTATTTTTGAGAGAGTTTTCCAAAACATTTAAAGTTTCATTGAAAAAATATAATTTTTGGTACGGAAAGTTCCAGCAATTTGCCTTAAGGCACGATGCCATACACTAGTTTGAATATTATACGATCAATTTATTCGTTTACTTTTATTATAATCTTGCTAGTTTCAGAATGAAATCATTATGTTTATAAACATTGATAACTTAATTACACCATTTCGCATTTGCGTTGTTATTTTCAAAACAGGTGGAAACTATTCCTAGTAATAACTGCTATTACTATCACATACTAATACATTAATAATGCCATTTATAAACAAATTTCGAAAATACGATAACATACTTAGTTTTTAAATTATCGATATAAAAATTGAGAATCGCTATATATAAAACTATTGTACCACCATGGTACCACATTACCACATTTTTGAGATAAGTAATACGGACATAAGAAATTGCATCAAAATTGAGATACAATGATTTCGGTACCGTGATTTCGGTTTTATTACATCGCAATATATATTATATATATATAAAATATATATATATATATATATATATATATATATATATATATATCTGAATGCAGCAGGCATTTGTTTAGAATATACTTTTCTTACAACATGACCGGTAGATCGGTTGCATATTTCCAAGGACCTTTATTACCAGTAAACCACATCATTTAGAATATACATTTCTTACAACATGACCGGTAGATCGGTTGCATATTTCCAAGGACCTTTATTACCAGTAAACCACATCATCTAATGAATTAATATGCATATAGTTAATTATAATAATGATAATATTTAATATTATTATTATATTTCAATATATATATAAACATAACATTTTGCCAAATTTTCATTTAGACTTCTCACCCGTAGGTCCTACATGTCTATAGTCAATCTAAAATATTTAAAGTTTAATTTAAAGTATATTATTTAGTAATTTAATATATTGCCAAGCTTCTTATATACATATTTAGGTATATAGTATTTATATTTTAGATAGAAGCATTATTAGCAAAAGTTGATTTTTTAACACTAAACCCATATTTAACCTATTAAGCAAAATCCACGACCATCTCGCAAAATATTTAAATATCAAACCAGGTTGTATACACTTATACTAGAGACTAGAATTTAATTAAATTGATTTAATTATTTGTTTGAAATATTTATCTAGAAATTTGTAATAATTGCGAAAAATACTAAACAATTTGAAGCCAATTGTCACAAGCCACATACAAAACATACAACTTTGTGTAGAATATGTAATATCAAGATGATAAAATTTTATTAATTTAATTTCTAGTTATGTATTTAATTGATTGGACTAAATATAAACATTCAGCACTTTGAAATAATATCTAATATGAATTTGGGTGCATCTAATATAAAATTCGAGGCAAACGCAAAATTGAGGAAACTATTTTTAAGTTACTGCCTTTAATCTGCAAGAGAACAATTTATACCTTGATATTCAGAAATATATTAAAGAAAACAATTTTATACCTGCATTATATTAAATGCAGAAAAAATTGGTCAGTAAGATGACTAAAACAATAATTACTCGAAAAATTTAATTAACAAAATCACTCAATTATATTGAATTTTATAAGGAAATCATCTATTGCTCAATGGTAGATCAAGATTAATATATTAACAAAAAATTATCACTAAATATAAAGTTAGAAGGCAACATAAATATATATATATATATATATATATATATATATAACAAAGAAAAATTTTTTAAAATAATCTTTAATTCCAAACGTTTCGGCATACAATTTGATGTCATCATTAGTGAATATTGAACTTGGTATTTAACATCTAAAATGTGTACACAGCACAAAATTTTGCACTAACATTGATACAACTAACCAGTCAATAATCATGAATCTTTTTTTGTAAATAGGAAAAATAATGAAAATTTTGTTTCACAAAAATGTAGAAAAATTAAAGTATGTATGTATGTATATATATATATATATATATATATATATATATATATTAACAAAGTCTAATAATCGGGCATAACATCAATAAAAACATGAATTTCTTTCAAAAATTTATTTTAAATCCATACGTTTCGGCTATAATCCTAGCCTTCATTCAGTGGAAAAATTAGTTGATCTTAGTGTTAAATTGGAAAATTTTAATAATCCATGGTATTAGGATATGGTAATGCACTACACTATGTATTATAAACATTAACTTGAAATTACACAATATTTTCACAAAATACTGATTTGAAAAAATCACAAATGGATAGTGTGTTATTCGTAGACTGGTTGAAGGCTAGGATTATAGCCGAAACGTATGGATTTAAAATAAATTTTTGAAAGAAATTCATGTTTTTATTGATGTTATGCCCGATTATTAGACTTTGTTAATACATATGTCAACATCAAATTCAGAATGATGCAAAATATATATATATATATATATATATATATATATAATGGGTAGTACTGCTCTAGGGCAAGTCCCTAAACTGGGTTAAACTCTAACTCAATTCAGGGAAGAATAGTGTAAGATATTTCCCATTGCCATTTCACACCGCAGTGCCTAAAATGGGCTATTTCTAATTATAATAAATATTTTTGATCTATATTTTTAGGTGAAAATGGACATCGCTACTGCACGGTGCCAGGTCATCCAGGGAAGGATTCGAATTCACGCTCTCGTCCACATGAGTTCATGAGCTTAACCAACCATGGAACACCCTTATTATATCGGTATTGTTGTATTTTGTTTTTGTATATTGATTATATCCTTATGTCTTTAGATATATGCATCAAGCAACAAAACTATGAACTTCAACATAAAAATATAAAAAAGTGTAGTTCCCACGAATGCACATTACTTTTTCTATTGACTATAAGAGCAATTCGAGCATACACAAATATATTATCATCGTTATCATTGCATTATGGCCACTACATTATTGTTCCTAATTTTGATCATTATTTTGTACAATAGTACTATAAAATCATATTTTTCGAAAAAAAGTATTTAATTCAGAAGACTGTATAATTTCTTATATATTTCATTTTAAATAATCGAATATGTGCATAAAAAATAGATTAAAAATTTATTTTTTCTAATCTGGTTTCAAATATTTCTAGCCCTGTACTCTGTTTCGTACACAATCAGTAAATGATAATACATATGCACCCACATAAAGACCACATATTCATATACCAATGGTCGTTAATGCCGCGCGGTTCAAATGTATGGGTCTCGTACTTATAAATCGCTTCTCTACCAAAGATGATGTTCAGTTCAAAAGTGCACTTTTGAAGACCACAAAAAGAGACTTTTAAAGTAAAAATTTTAAAAAATCACACAAAAATAAGGATCGTCGAATTCGGTCACATAAGTAATTATCAAGTGAAAATTTTGCAAAAAATGTGGTGGAAATATTTAATTTTAACGTTTCTTGTTCTGCAAATTAAAGGTAAGTTTGGTGATGACTAAATAAATATTTTTTTCTGGATACCGAACTAATAAATAAAATAAAATAAACTAATAAAACTTAAGGGAATAATCATATTTATAAAAGTATATAATTTTATAAAGAATATAAATTTGTACAGTGCGGTTTTAAAAAATGCAGGAAAAGTATGTGATTTTGAGTAACAAACAGATGAATAACATCTATAGTAATTATATAGTGTGTGTATAATAATATAGAAGTGGTATAAATATATGAAATCATTATTGGTGCATGGCATCGTGTCTTAAGGCAAATTGCTGGAACTTTCCGTACCATAAATTGAACTCCAAATTTTATTGAAAACTTTGATAGTTATTTGAGAATTTTGAAATTTTTGAAAAAAATTGACTTTTTTGAAAAATTTAATTTTTTTAATTTCTGATTTTCAATAAAATCTCTAAAAAATACCTCATTATTTGATGCACATATGTCTAATGATTATTTTTGACTGCCAAATAGCTTCTTTTACTTTATTCATTGAATCCCAAAAACGGCTGGACCTGCTTTCCCAAGAATTCAAACAGTTCTTCAATTTTTCAATACAAGTAAAAATTTTTTTAAACCATTAAAATCAGATGATCCGTTCTTTCGAAAAATGAATTACTATTTATGACTCTTTTTACCCCTGAAACGGTTGGACCTGCCTTGGCCAAAAACTAATAAGCACGTCTCCCCATCAATGTAAATCGAATGTGTTTCGAATCATTCAAATCGGTTGATCCGTGTTCTCAAAATTGTCGACGAAAAATTGTATCCGCACATACACACAAAACATATATACTTACCACACACACACACACAAATACATCAATTTTTTTGAGGTATGCCAAAATGTTCAGAAGAAAATTATATAAAAAAAGACATTTTCGTTTTTTTGCGATTACTATAACTTGCCCTGCGAAAATTTAATAATAAAAAACATCCATGTTAAAACAAATAATTATAAAAAAAATATTATGAAAATAATTTCTTTGTACCTGTAATAAAATATTTGTTTTCCAAATAAAAAAATGACGTATTTACCCGATAAAAATAACTATTTTTTGTAAAAACTATTATTTTCCAATTATTTTCTACTTATTGCAATTTTTAATATTTCAAAAGCTTAAAAAACAATTTTAAATATATGCATTTTCGAATACTTGGAATACTAATACTGCACTCATATGTGCATTTAAAAATCGAAAATAAGGTGTCATTTAAATGAAAATATATTTGCATACATCAATAAAATTAAAATATATTATTAAAACGTTACATGTTATATTAACACATTGTGTTTATTGCAATAATTATTTAAAAAGTATATTTTACCGAGCGCTGCCATTCAATTATTAATCATTATATCTGAGAATCTTACTATTGGTAGTAATAATAAAAGATATCAACAATAGCTTGGTTTTTCAAAATTTCTGTGCTTGAATATTTTAAATTAATGAACTGTATAATCCATAAACGAAAATAGCATTAAAATATAAATAATGCTTCACTAAATTTTATGACTGACTGCGTTTTTGTCATAACATTATATTATTTATAAATATCGCAGTGCAAAACGTGTCTGCAACGAAAATGTTCAATTTAAATTTATACTTTATTTATATGGCTATACTTGTGTCAATATGGATTATTGAGAATAGTCATCATTTATATTGAAAAGCTCCTCAATTTTTAGAGAAAGAAACCAGGACTCATTTGGAATGAAAAAAATCATTTGCAATATTTATACCTTAGTTTTGTTATAAATTTAAAAATACAATGAACTTAATTCAATTTTTTTTGAATTCTCAATCAAGTAAATTTAATATCTTTAGTATTTGTTGCTATTGCAATTATGTTAGGAAATAAAACACCAAAACATTTACTGTCTGAAGCTTTTAAGGTATTTGGATCATAAATTATTTTGTATAATTAAGGATCAACCCTCAAATTTTCACATGTATTTGCTATTGAAATAGACAAATGAAGAATAATATATTTTGATTATAGGATTGCACTACAAGCCGTTGAAATTTAATTAATAATTTTTAAAAAGGCACTACACTCATCTTTTTGCCTCTTACTTTGTAAACAAGTAAAAGTCAGCAGTTTCTTTATCCAATTATTTTATTTATTCAAAATAAATAAAATCGAAAATAAATTTTTTTACATTTCTTCACGTTTTGAAGGTTTCTGAACATTTTGGCATACCTCAGAAAAAATTGATGTGTGTGTGTATGTATGGATACAATTTTTCGTCCACGTTTTCGGGCGCACTTATCAACCGATTTGAATGGTTCAAGAAACATTCGATTCCTATTGATAGGGAGATATGCTTATTAGTTTTTGGCAAAAGCAGGTCCAGCAGTTTCAGAGATACTAGCAAAGAGTGGAGAAAATAGAAATCGAGTTTTTGAGAAAACAGAGCATCCGATTTGAATGGTTCAAAAAACATTCAATTTGTAATGACAGGGAGAAGTAGTGATTAGTTTTTGGCAAAGGCAGGTCCAGCCGTTTCGGAGATACCGTGCTAAATGTGCAAAAAATGGCAGTTTTTGAGAAAAATAAGCATCCGATTTGAATGATTCAAAAAACTTTCTGCTTGTTTCGACAAATTAATTGCTTTTGAGAAAAAAAATCAATTTTTTTTCTCAAAAAAATTTTTTTTGCGAATCGAAAATAATTCAGATTTTGATTTTAATTCTGATTAAAGTTCTAAAGCTCACTTATATACTTCAAATAAATAATTTTAACTTTGTAATTCAGTTTATATAACTCTTAACTAAAAATGTTACAGTATTTATAATAGTCTATATGGAAACATTTAATATTCTTGGAAAATTTCGTTACGGTACGGAAAGTTCCAGCAATTTGCCTTAAGGCACGATGCCATACACCACTAGTTTCTATATAATTTTGAATTGAAAACATAAACTTATCTTGAACCAAAGTATCATTTTTTGTCAACTCTAAATAGAAGCTTCAAATTGAAAATCTAAAAACTAAAAATTAAAGAACCAAGATTATTAATAAAAATCTTTGGCAAGATTAAAGAGCATAAAAATAGACAGAATTGTACTTTATTCAAATTAGTTGAACTTATTATGACAGAATTATTCTGCGAACTCCCAATATAATTTATTTTGTTCTGTAATTTTAGAATTTTATAGCTGAATATATCCACAAAAAACTAAAAATAAATATTTATTTATTTAAAAAAAATATTTATAGATATTTAAAAAAAATAGGAGTGCATGCCTTAAAACATTAGCACACTCCAGTAAAGTAATTACACAATGTGTACTATCAGAAGATATTTCCTCTTCTAACAATTATAAAATTAAAAAGACATGTGTTTATCTAACTTTGTTGCATATTTTACCTATAATTAGGTAAAATCATATGGTAGCGATTTTATGCAAAATCGTTAATTTTGCATCGTGTGATTTCAGGCAGCACACATACATATAAATATATATATATATATATATATATATATATATATATGTATTCATATATGTATATATGTATATTTATTATGACCGGCATATGCGTAGGCAGTCTATTAAACCTCAACTAGAAGAGTGATTTGCAACGCCGAAAACAAATAAATAATGCCACCTATTTTAGAAACGCATACTTCTATCTGCAAGTATTGCAGCAAACAAGTGCAATTCTAAATTTGTACAAAAAAATCGCAAAATCACGCCAAGAGCCAAATAAGTTTCATCAAATTTATTGAGTCTCGCCTGCGAAGACCGCTTATCATAGGATGCTATTGATATCGTTTTCACCGGTTCGGGTCCACTCACCTTTATCAAAATTGGTTTTAAATTTCGGAAGATAAAAATTCTGCAAAGACAAATCAAATTAGGTGTTATATGTTACTAAATTATAAATAAAATATTTTGTAAAATGCGAGTCGAATCGGTCTACCGAAAATTCAGTACAAATCTCTTGTCGCAGAGTGGGGCAACTTAGGGCAGTTGCGCCTTGTTATTCGATACATAATTATCAAAAATTTTTCATATTAATTTGAATAATAGGATTTATTTTAGTTAATTATCACAAGAATTCTGCTGTGGAATTTTGGATGGCCCGTGGTATAACTACTTGTTTAATAATAAATATATAGTTATTATGATGCAATAGAAGTAGCGTGTTTTTTCTACGTTATTCATATGATTATTTGATTTTTCTTATTATAAAAAAAATCAGTAGCGTTAACTCAGTATATATAATAGAGCGGGTCGATTCATATGGGTCAAAAAAAGTCGCTTAGGCACCTATGGTTTTCGGATACTAGGGATCAAAATAATAAACTTTGCTGAAGAAAACATACCTCAAAAATAAATTCTGATGTCCCGTGCATTGATCCAAAAATAAGGGTTAAAATTAGAAAATTTTCATTTTGACCCAGTTACAGTACTTCCTCCAATGGCGTCCAAATGTATGACCGACCCCAATAACTTTGGAAGACCGATTTACCCTTGCCCGTGGTTAACCTCCTGGAACACCCCTGAGAGGTTTTTCCAAATTTAACCCTTATCTTTGGGTCAATGCATGGGATATCAGAATTCATTTTAGAGGCATAGTTTCTTCAGTAAAGTATCTTATTTTGATCTCTAAAATCCGAAGATCATACGTGCCTAAGCGACCCTTAAATCGACCCGCAGTAATGAATATTTATATATATATATATATATATATATATATATGTGTGTGTGTGTATGTGTGTGTTTCTTTTTTATGTATATGTGGGTCTATGTGATATTTTTTTGGATGATGAATTATATATATATATATATATATATATATATATAAAAATAAAAAATAAAAAAGCCTTTTGAGCATACAAATGCATCTGAAATGCATCTAGATAATAGAAAAAAATGTATCTAAAAGTTGTTTTAATAGACTTCCATACGTTTCGAGTCCAATTTGATTCTTCTTCAGTAGATAAGACAAAAAATGATATAAGTCAATGATTTTGAGTTTTAATTTTTATATTTTGAAGCTGGTGTTTTGTTTGAATGATATTTATTTATTTAATGATCCGGTCTCAATCTCAAACCAGTCTTAATTGTTTTTACTCACCTTTAGTTCATTCACTACCAGTAAGATAGTATTTTAATTGAGTAAGAACTATAATAACATGTTTATTAAGAGCAACTGCAACTTAATACAAAAATCATTTTGTACATATAGTATGGACTTATAAAGTAAGGACATACTGAGATACTAATTTTTAAAAACCAGTTTAAAAAGAAATCGTTTCGTCCTCTTTGTGAAATTAGCACATGAAGCATGACCCAAAGGGTATAGTTTACAGAAAAGGGTTTTGCAGCAAATACATGTCTCTTCTTTTTTTGGCGAATTTTTTGGATTATTTTTTTTTGCAATTATTTCTTGCATATTTGGAGGAGAAATTAAAAGCCATTCACTTGACAAGTTTTACTTTTTTTTTTGGTCCTGTAACGCTGCGAAATAGTACTATATCATTTTATACATTGAATAATTAATCAAAATTCCGCTAAACACCTGATCATTGCAATAAAATTGATCAAAAATACTAGTACTGGCTTAAGTTAATTAATTTTATATTAAATAATTACGAATATCAATACATAAGTTCGCAAAAAACATGGCAAAACCGCCTTCAAAATAATTTTTCAAGCCACAAAACACATTTAAACTGAAGACTGTAGACTGTGACAATGACGCTCAACATCTGACTGGATTGTTATTATGGCTTTCTTCATATTATACAGTCGCGGAAACGTTAATAAAACTAGCCAATTTTAAAATAAATAAGGCCACTTTGTCATTTTGTCCATATTTTCTTGCATTCTATTCAAATTTTCTTCGCAATTTAATAGTATTATATCAAATATTAGAAATATCAACTGGTTCTATATATATATATATATATATATATATATATATATATATATATATATATTGACTAATAGTTTGAGGTAAAAGAGATCATGATAGAACTATGACAAAATGATAAACAATTAAGTATTATTAGAATAAATACATCTAAATGTACTCGTACCATTTCCACCAAAACTATTTTCATACTCGTACCATTTCCACCAAAACTATTTTCATTTACCTTGATAGAAATTGCATTTCCATAAATATGGGTAGATTGTTTATTATTAATTGAATTTAGATTTCTGTATATTTGTATATCAGAATATTTGCATTGCTGCCAAATTACTTTTGCAGAATTGACATTCACCCGATTTGAAAATTAGCTCGATTCATTTTGAGACCCAATGTGTGTCATTATCAAACGAAATTTAATATCTTGGTAAATAGATGAATATATATATATATATATATATATATATATATATAAATGTTAATATATGTAAATAATATAAATTCTTAAGATTGTATGATAATCTGATATATCCATTAATATAATCTTAAACAATGGAATTTAACCGCAATTGTTATATTAAACTATATAAATGCATTTATTCTATTATGGTATTTATTACAAATGGCATATATAAATAATATATACCATCATAAACATGTACCAAAGTCCCTGTCCCTGATCATCTCATTTCACATAAATCGACTGCCATAACATCCAAACGAAAACTAATTTTTAAAGTAATAAACAAGTTTTTATTAGCATCAATTTTAGGAAATTAATTATTAAATATAATAGTGAAGGTTATGCTTATCAAAATCAAATTATTTCACCAAAAACATGATGTAGATTAAATTAGAGAAATTAGTCCAGTGATGGTTAGTTTGCCTACACATTCGTTAATTTTTCATAACAAAAATGTCAAGTAAATATTATTGTTATTATTTTTGAGTGTGTGATATAGTAAATATTGTAAGAAATACGGAAATTACAATCAAATACTTGCTGATGTCTTTACTTTTTAAATTAAATTTGAAAATTCAAAAACTGTTCGAAAGATATTGGTTGGGAATCGACCTGATTAGTTTTTGGTAAAGGTCGGCCGGGTCGTTTTCTTGTAATAAAGTGTTAAAAAATATTTCGACAATTTTAATGATTCTTTTTTTAACGGTAGATAGTGTAGATACCATAGTCTTATAGATCATACTACAATATTACGGTCCTACGATAAGTCGTTTAATTTTAAAAATTCGTCAGTTTTGCATTTGTCAAAATTAGAACTTTCATCGACGTTTGCTCACAATCGTCTGAACCGATTTCAAAAACTTCAAAGCCAATCGATGTATTTTGATGTGGATTATCTTTTCTCAGTTTTGTGCAGCGATCGGCCGAACCGTTTCTTTGTAATTTGGAAAAAAGTGTTAAACTTTTCGTCCACATTTAAGCTCATACTATCAAATCGAATTCAAAAAATCAGAAGCTGTTTGAAAGATATTAGTTGGGAATGATACTGTTTAATTTAAGTGAAAATCTACCGACCCGTTTTCTTGTAATTAACTGTTGAAAAAAATTTAAGCCGCTTTTTATGGTACTTTTTTGGTGATATATATCATGGTCTTATAGAACATACTGAAATATTACGGTCTTACGACAAGTCGTTTAATTTTAAAAATTCATCGAAGTTTGAGAAAATGAGTAGTTTTGTTTACGTTTGTTAAAATTAAAATTAGACGATTTACTTGGCACAACGATAGAGTACTTGGTATTAATGAACATAATAAACCATTGAAGTCCTACGGAAACTGGTTCAATTATAAAAATTATTGATTTGTGAAAATTTGCTTTTAGAAAATACTCCCAGTTAACGTGTTCGTTCGTTTTCAATTATGTGTAACAAATCCACTCGGAATAATTTGAATCACTAATAAATTAATTAATTTTTTATTGATTAAGTCGATTATTTGCACATGTCGGGAAGTTACCAAAATACCAATACCAACGAGTTATTTTTATATTGTATAGGATTGCATATTTTGAAGATAAAAATACCAATAATAGCTTCTAAGCTGTCTTAAATGTTTGCTCATAGGTATTAAATATTGTATATTGGTGCTAAATAAACTTGGTTTGGCTATATATGCTATAATATACTTGGTTTTCTCGGATAAAAAATTAGTTTTCTTTTGATTCTCTCGATCAGTTTAAAAAAACGGCTATCAAAGCCTCAATCTACTGGATTTAAATACATTGTTTATATTTGACAAAAGTTTCTATAAATATAATTTATACAACTTCATGAAGTGTACGAATAAAATGAAGTTACATACTAAAATGGCAAAATATTGGACATCGCTAGTTTACCATAAAATGTTGCCGCATTTATTAGCCAAATGCTAAAACCAACATTTCTAGTGAAACATTTATAAATATCCTCTGACTATAATTAAATTTCGCTTCTAAATCATTTAAATAATAAAAGAAAATATTGCCAATATCAACATCTTCTGTTCTGACAGGTTATAGATTAACACCTTCCAGTGTTAATTAGGCGCAACAGAAGCAAAAAGGTGCTAAATATAATTGTTTTATGAATACATCATGTTTGTAGCAATTGTATTTTAATGGATTTGTTATAAAATAAATATAAAGAACAAACAGTAAATAAAAATAAGTATAGGAAATAGATAGTCTTAATTTTTTTAAACTTGAAATAGAAAACGTGGTCAAGGGTCTCTTGAACATTGGCAAATATAACAGAAAATTGGTAAAAACATATATTTTTAAAAATTATATTAAAATAAATTGTAAGTACTTTTATAAATTGTTATTGACGTTTGTTTGATATTAGTACATAGTTGCTTTTTATTTCAAATTCACTGATGTTAGTTTAGTTGTTAATTCACGAACGGAAACGTTTGGAAAATAATAATATAACATAGGTGTATATATATATATATATATATATATATATATGTATATATACACATAAATAAAGTAGAGCGGGGCTTAAAGGTCCGCGGGTAAAAAGGGTCACCACCGATATCTCAAAAACAAGTAAAGTTAAGAATTGTTTAACAACAATATTTGAAAGTAGAGGGCAAAAGATGTATATCCAGCCATCACCTTGATTCTTAAGACGCTGCTATTAGGAGAAAAAGGGAAATGTTTGAAAATCCATAACAAAAGTATTTTCTTTTGTTGTTAGTTTTTTTTTATTGTAAGCACTATTGTTTAGTTATTTTCAATAGTTTTTTTATACAACTTCTGTAAAAGCTTACATGTGGGTGAGGTAAAAAAGACCAACTGAATTGTTACTAAATAAAAAATTAAAAAAAAAAATACTAAATAAAAAATTAAATTGAGTTAACAAAAGCTATTTTACAAAAGATAAGTTAAATAGTTTTTCCAACTATGCTGACGATTATTTCTGACGAAATACCAGATCAAGGTTATATACTGAGTTATCTCTGTGAAAAATGTACCCACGGAATTTATACTTTGCATTGGTTGAATAATATAGCTACTATTTCGTAATAGCCCTTTTAAATTGAAAGTAAAACATTGAATCTGCCTTTGGGGTCAAAAGAACCAGGAAACAAATTTTTGAAAAACTGCAAAGAACACGTTTTTACAATGTTGAATTAGCTGGGAGTTTTACTGAACATATTAAGAGAGTTATTTGTTTGATATGTGTTATTTGTTGTGATGTAATTGGTTTTTATAATACAATTATTAAAAGTGAAATTGGACCTTTGTGCCCCGCCCTACTGTATATAAATATATTTATAGGTGGGTGTGTGAGTGTTTTGTTTTGTGTGTATATATTTTTATTCTTTGTTTCATTTTATATTCAATTTATTGTATTTTTTGTTGTATTATTTCTTTTTTGCACATATCAATTTTGCAAATAAGACATTAAAGTCTTGATTAACAAAAATAAAATACATAAAAAAATATATTTTTTTATTTATGTAAATATTTTTAATACTTTTTTATGTTTGCAGGTTTGGTAGATGGAGCATTTCATTATCCGATAGATAAAGGTAATATATGTTTTCTATCATTAATCATTTTATATCAATAAGTTAATATTTTAATTTTTGAGATGTAACAATGATGTTACGTAATTTCAAACGAGTGTTGAAGATCAGTCAAGTTAAAAACTATAAAATTCTACAAAGAACATTTATTTTATCACATAATTATCAGCAAAGCTTATTAAAAATGTATAATTTTGTAATCCTTACTCTCGATATAAACCGCAACTTCAAAATCGTACCTTATAACTAGTTTTCCATTGACCAGTTTTTTCTAACTGACTTACGGAATCACAAGAAAAAATTATCTTGCTTTATTATCTCGAAAGTGACGAAGTACAAATCAATATGGTCGATTATAATTTCCGATAGTTTAAAGTGTACGGTCATTTAAACAAAGTCTATTGATTAATAAATGACTCAATCCTTGTGTCATGTATGTTTACTCTGTGACATTGAAATTCTAGCGCAATCAAAGTCTTTGTTTTAACTGGATCTAGGAAATCGTTTAGAGGAAAGACGTTTGAAATGTCAGAAAATACATATCTAGGACAGCTCTAAATAATTTTTTTTATTAACCATATTGTCTGTACACTCGTCAGTCTTTTTGCCACAAATTAAAATTTTCATAAAAAATGCAAATTCAAAAAAGGTACCAAAAATAATTTTCAGAAATCTAAGCAATAATTGTAAGATTAATACACCAGTAAATTTCGAGTAAATCATTAGCAAATTGATAAATGAAATTGACGGGTGCATTATTAAACAATAGAGCTATTGATTTATAGGAATTAGACCATTACTACAGATAAAAATTAATGACCATTGAAAAGCAAATATATCAATCAACAAGTCATTTTAAACTGTTCAGTTATCTGTATAATAGAGTTTCTTCACTTATTAGCTATCGGTAAATAGAATAGATTTGAAAATAGAACAACTACAAAAATGCTTTACTATAAAGTTAATGATTTATAGGTAAAGCAAAAATTAATTTAAATATGACCATTAAAAACTAACACATCGATCAACATGTAATTTTAAAGTATTTAGATATCTTTGTCTTTGAATTTCTTTACTTATTAGCTATCACCAAACAGAATGGATTTAAAAAAATAAAAATGATGAATGAAAATTTTGTGAATGTTAAACTTTTTTTCCAATTTTTTACATGAATTAATGAAAATTTCGTGAATGTTCAAATTTTTTTCCAATTTTCCAAATGAATGAATGAAAATTTCGGGAATGTTTCAATTATTTTCCAAATCACAATATATATATATATATATATATATATATACATATAAAAATTAAAAATATAAAATTGATGGTGTTTTTGTTCTCGGTGTAAATTATAATATTTAATTAATTATGTTCTGTAAATTATAATATTTAATTAATTATAATTATAAAGTAACAAAAAAATACACATATAAAATTTATGGTACTTTGGTAATGCCAGACCCTTTAACATATAACTTTGATAAACATTTTCACACATTTTTGTTCACACGATTTATTTCATATTTCATTTACAACTTATGGGTTTAATACCAAATTGAAATAAAATCTAATATCAATTAATTACTGTATTTTTAATTTCAACAATTTATGGTTGATTTTATTGGAGAAGCTTTCAAGACATTTTATACCGCTCTCCTCTATCAAAGCTCTAGGACAATGTTAATTAGACTTAAAATTCAAATTAAAAACCCTTTTAGTTACAACAGGTCGCGTGCAGATTCTTTATTATGTAAAATTAGATGCAGTCTGCAATGTTAGTAGAGGGGGAGCTGGTGCAAAATAATCACAGAAAAAAAGAGTAATGTAATCGGACAAAAACTTTTTAAATAACTTTTTTTACAAACTTATATGTGCATCAATGTATTACTAAAATTGATTTGAAATGTAATTGTGAATCGTATATTACACTTTTTTAATAATGTTATTAATTTTATGCATGTTTAACTAATACAAAATAAATGAAGTGTTTAGATCGATAATGTTATTAATAATAAGAAGTTTCAACTGATAAAATGTGTATAGAAGTTGATTCGATTCACGAGAGATTCATATTTTTTAAAATTATATAATATTTTAATTGAATTAATTGGTTATAAATTAACAAGAAATAATATTTAATTTAAAAAATAAGTTATCAAACTAGGCCACTAAGTATTTCATATGAACATGAATTTCCTATATCCTTGGTGAAAGGTATATAAATAAATAAAAAAAAAATTAAGCAGGCATCCATACAGGTAATAGAAAAAAAAAATATGTTTTTAAAAATAATTTAATAGACTCTCATACGTTTTTACTCCTAATTTGACGCTTTTTTAGTGGATAAAAGTGCAAATAATAATATATTATAAGAAATTAGATATAAAGATTAATTATCCACAAAAATAGTAAAAGTAAAGCAAGCACATTGTTATTTTATTTACACAAAACTTATTCAAAATTAGTTTAATTCTAAGTTAATAACAACAAACAATTACAGATTATATAAAAACAAAAAGTAATAAACATTATTTTAGTATATAAAAACAACCCCTCAGCGAATCTTCTTTTAATTACGTTCTCTTCAAAATGAAAAAGTGTAATGTTCAAACTGAAAAAAAATGAAGGCTAAGATGCTAACCGAAAAAAAGGCATGTATCAAGCCTCGATACATGCCTCGGTACTAGCAAAGTACAGAAGTCGTGGCAGAAATTACATAATTCTACTTACATTTTTGTTCAATAAAACTATCATTTTTCTGTTTACATCATACAAAAAAATTATATAAAAAAATGCATAGTGCTGACAAGTTAGTTGGATAAATGTTAGTGCCAAATCTCTAGTGCTGTGTACACTTCTCTATATGTAACTAACCAACGTAATATCCACTGATGATGACATTAAATTGAATGTCGAAACGTTTGGAAATAAAGATTATTTTATAAATCTTTGGCTTTTCTTTGTTTGATGTATCGCCCTCAAGAACTCACTCATATATATATATATATATATATATATATATATATATATGTAGTTAATTAGTTATTTTGTTTACTATTATTAGATATATTTTATATGAAATTAATTCTCAGGTATTTATTTTTATCTGAAGTATTTATACTGTATATATATATGTATATTATGGTGTGTATCAAAATTTACACAATTCAGTGTATTATAAATAAACTTTATTTAATGTGTTATAATAGAGAGTAAAACTAATATACAAATTAAATTAAGTTAAAGAGTAATACAGGTTGCGCCATTTATATGTGGTCAATAGAAATTGTGAATAACATAAACAATTTTCAATGTATTTTTACAACTTTTTTTATTATCAAATTTATTATTTTTATTATTATATATTATTTACAAAGCATTATTTTTTTCGGCTAGGTTCGAAAAACAATGTCGATCAAATGACCCCCTTCATTGCGCAAACAAAACCTATTTCCATTGATCACATTTTGATGGCGCACCCTGTACTTTTAAATTACAGAATAATTGAATAACTTTACTCAAAAACTTAAGTTGCGTTCCAAAACAACTTTAAATTGGATTTTTGTATTTGGACTTGATATTATATCGAATATCACCGTCTGACAATACAATTTGTCTATTTGAATTACTTGTTTACATGTAATCAATAAATGGTATATATCTGTCTACCAGCTTTTTGTCTAATGTCCTATTTGCATGTTGAGCGGCTTCTAAACAAGCAAAATCCATAAGTGCGGATGGTGTCTGATTGAGGATGTAATAGAGAATTCAATTATTGCCAAGTGTTAAATTGCTTTGCATTATCATATGACGTTTTAAGATCACCGAAGGCTACCTAATAGCATTTGCCTACTCATAAAATTGATAAAAAAGTAAAACGCTGAGAATTTCACTTTTTTGATAATAGAAACAGAATTCAAAATACGTAGATAGTTAAGAGATTTACTCGAACAAATGCACATCTCATTCATTACAAATTTAACTTAACAATTTATACAAATTGCTTAATAATTTTATAGCCTGAATTTTAAGTCAAAGATACGTTATAAGTTTTTAGATAATAATAGAAGATATAGATGAAAATTGTTTGCTACAGTTATAAATATTCTGTTTTAGAAAGAGAAGAGTGGGGTACACTATGCAGCAATGGAACCGAACAATCACCTATAACTCTAAATAAATTTGAAGCTATAATGGCCCATTATTCAGAAATTAAGCTCTCCAATTACGACAAAGACATCAAAGCAGACATTCAAAATAATGGACACACACGTAAGCACTGTGATCTTCGTCACTTTGTTTAGAAAATCATTACATCGAAATCATATAATTTTAAATAAAGTATATTATGAAAAATATTTTGATTATTGACGAGTTGTATGCAACACCATCAGTTCAAGTGACCTTCGACAAGGATGATGATCTGAAAATCAGCGGAGGAGGTCTGGAAGGGTTCTACGTCTTGGATCAGATGCATTTTCATTGGGGAGGATCTGAACACAAATTTGGCACAATAAGGTACACAAATAAATTTAATAAACAGTGATACCCCGCTTAACGCAATGCGAGACAGTGCTAAACGAGGCTATCTTTTTTGTTAGTCGCGAAAAACTAATCAACACGAGTCCTTATCAAGTTTCATAGAAAGGCTTTAAATTTTTGTAATCAATCCAGTGTATATTCTGCATAAACAACCTAAAATATTATAAGTTTACAATATGTCTTTTTATTACAAACATTCGTCAAAATTTGGAAATATGAGCCGTGTCAAAATTTCAAAATTCTGTCGTGACAGTCTTAAAAGTTGCTAAAAATCAATTTTTATTGATAGTCGATTATATACACATATAGGTAAATTTTTGCATTTTGTCTGAAGGTTAAGTGCCACTTACACTTAGTTCTGAAGATTTTCAGAAGATTTAATTATCTATTTTCGATAATATATTTTGTTGGCCTTAGACTGACTTTGCATAGGCCTCTAATATTTTACCGCGGTCAATTTGGGCATAAAGTCTACCATTATGCCAAATTTCATAAAAATCCCAGATGAGCAACGCGCGGGTCCTCCTTGTGAGAAAACATTTTACACATTGTAAATTTGTTTCTGCATTCTAATCGTATAATAATGTTAGGCTTGTTTTAGTTTTCCTATAACCTTTTTTAAATTCAAATTCAGGTACCGATTCTAACGCATAACAGTAAAACGTTATGCCAAGGCCATGTTATCAAGAACTTTCCATACAAAATATTGACATAATCAATGTGGTTGGTGTGAGTCAGGCGTATTTATTAGGTTGTCAGATAGAAAACCTTATCTAGAAACCGCAAAAATGTCAAGAAAAACGATCGTAGATAACAGGGTCTTTCTGACTCAGCTCTATAACATATGAGTGACGTTGCAGTTTGTGTGTAAAACGTCTGAATGCACAGCAAATACATGACATTTTGACAGTATTCAGCATGATCCAGTAGCCTTATTGGAAGTTGGAGCATAACATAGCCTTGCCATAACATTTTTCTGTTATACGGCAGATTCGGTCTCTCAATATGAATCAAATAAGTATCATATAATAAATATATCCTAATCCCTGATTTTTCTAGATAATTTAAATCTATTAAAAAATACTTAATATATTTATTGTTTTACAGACATGCTGTAGAACTGCACTTTGTACACCATGCAGCTCAGTACAAAAGTATTGCCGAAGCCAAAAAGGAAAAATTTGGATTGGCTGTCCTCGCAGTTTTGTTCCATGTACGTAATTAAAGTAGTTAAGTAATATTTTTTACATTTTGAGAAACAATTACGAAGTTTAGGTAAGAAATACATTTTTCAAGCCTGTATTTTAGAAAGCTAAATCCATATAATGATAATTGATATGATATCAACTAGAACAGATGCCATGTGAGTGTTCAAATATTTGGTCTTTGAAAACTAATTCTTTTTTACAGTTTACGAACTCATATTTATATTAGATCTAAACATTTTCGAATAGCGTGAGCATTTTTTTATATTATATTAGTTGTCCCAACTCTATGTAAAGAATTTTATTATTACAATTTCTGTAGGGTAGGGCGGGGCTAGTTGAGCAAATTTTTACTTAAACGGATGTAGTTTCTCAATGAAAAGTCTCAATAAATTGCTATACGGCTTGATTTGTTGCTTATCGCTTAACAAAAGTGTTAATACTGTTTTTTGGTAATAAGTAAAATTTAAAAGCTACAGCTGTTTAAATGCAAAAAGTCAAGTGCGCTCGATGTACCCCATAGGTGGGGCAAGTTGAGCACTAAAAAAATATAATTAAATCATAGGTTCAATGTCGATTAGTGATGAAATAAAATAAGATTTTAATAACCAGTTCTATATTTATAGTCTTTATTGACAGAGAAAACAAAACTTATAGTAATTTTCTTTGAATAATTAACCAAAAGTACAATCAACAAAACAATATCGTATCTTAGGAATTATTTTACCATTATATTCAGTATTTTTGTTTAAAATCATTATTTCTTTATATTATTACTCATAGACTTAGCTTAAATCTTAAAAATAATAATTAATTTCTGGAAGTTAATGGTAATTGTCTTAGTGACAGAACTTTAGTGACAGAACTTTAGCAACTATGCTCAACTAACCCCAACTCGGAATTTCAAAATAAAAGTGAGTTTATAACAAAACCGTGAGAATTATACCCAGAATCTCTATGCATATTAAAAGTACTATAATTATATGGAAAAATAACATTTACCTGATTAAAAATAAATAACATTTGACTAAACCAGACGAAAACTCGTGATGAATGACTTTTTTACTTTTTGGTCTCAGAATAAACAAAACGCCCGTGAGCCTCACTCATTTGCCCAACGGCCACTAGCGATCGTGGGATGTTTATTTCTCCCAAACCTCTATCTTTTCGCCATATAATGCCTAAACGGACGGTGAATAGTTTTCGAGATATTTCGATTGCTCAACTTGCCCCTATGCTCAACTAGCCCCGTTCTACCCTAATAGTGATACATTTTTAATTGAATCAGTTATGACAGACAATTGCTATTTTTACTTGAAAATATATAGCTATCAATATGTTCAAATGAAAACCGATGTCACTACTACTTGGTATCAGACTGCCCGAAGCGGGTATCGAACACAAAGCCTCTGATAGTAATCCCATAGCTTAAACTACTAATTCATGGGCGAGCTCACCATAAGTATAAAGGATATCTTAACCACAAGCGAATATTTTTTTATTTTTGTGAAAACATCAGCAGTTTATCCCACTACATTCACATTGTTGAACACATAAACTTATACATTATGTGTTCGGTATAATTTTCGAAACGAATTCAACATTGCATGTTTTTTTAGAAAACTTTCTACAGCTTTTGCTCAAATAATCGTCAATTTAACACGTTCTACCGGGCGCATTTTTTCGATGGCCATATGATCAGCTTGTACGTGATATAATTTGTGATATAATTTACCAGGCGGCACTTTTTCACGTTATGTTTGCTTTTATCAGCAAGAAAGTCTCATTGTCAATGGTTTTGTGAAAGTTCTTAAAAAGTATAATTTCCTCAAATATTTTAAAAATTATAAACTGCTATGGACCAGAGGAGTTCATGCCGCCTGATGAAACAATGGCCATAAACCACCGGTTGTCAACGCCTGGTAGAATATGTTGAGATAAATTAAAAATTACATTTCTTGCAATAGTTTCTAGCAAAAACCACAACTAGTGGGGTGCATGGCATCGTGCCTGAAGGCAAATTGCTGGAACTTCCCGTACCAAAAAAATTTTCAAAAAAGATTAACATTTTTTAAAAAAAATTACTCTGAAAAAAAATTAGATTTTTGAGGAACTATAAATTTTTTAAAAAAAATTACTTTTTTTTTGAAAAAAAAAAACTTTTTGAAGAAAAATTTATTTTGAAATATTTTGGTAATTCTGAACTTTTTTTCAAAGCAATCGTACTGGTTTAACTGCATAGAGACGAAATGTCAAAGTGCGTAACGGATAAACATTGGTACGGAACCCATAGAAATGTTAACAAAATTTATACTTATTGTTAAAATCTCTATAAAATATCTGATAATTTGATATCAGATGTCTAATGATCATTTTTGACTGCCAAATGGCATTTTTTTTTACTTTTTTACTAGATCTCGAAACCGCTAGACCTGCTTTCATGAAAATTTAATCAGTTCTTCATCTTGTTAATACAAGTAAAATGTTTTTTGAATTTTTAAAATCGGACGCTCCGTTCTCTCAAAAACTTTGTTACCGTTTTTGACACGTTTTGCCCCATATCGTCGGAACGGCTAGACCTGCCTTTGCTAAAAACTAATCAGCACGTCTCCTTATCAATACAAATCGAATGTTTTTTTAATTATTCAAATCGCTTCATCCGTGTTCCCGAAATCGTCGACGAAAATTTGTATCCGCAAACACAAACATACACGCACACACACACACATACATCCATTTTTTCTAAGGTATGCCAAATAGTTCAGAAGCCAACGAGTCGATTTACACAATATTTGCAATGAAGTGCAATAAAAAGACTAAAGTTATTAACCGAATATTCAATATAGAAATGATTAAAATTAAAATAATAATTTCCAATCTATTTACTAACAATGACAGAAAACAAATTCCAAGTGACATTTTCTATTGTCAAATATCTTTTTTTTCGAATAATAAATCAAGTTAACAAGATACAAGTGTCATTTATTTTTAAAAATCTTTTATTTTATTCGAGTGAAAACGTTTTGTGAAGTTTATAAATTAATTGCGAGTTTCAAAAAAATCATTTATTCAAATAGAGTTTTATTAACAGTTTGGGTTTTTTTTGGATCAAGATGAGTACTGCAAGGAGGCAGACGAAAACTGGTAAATTTAGTAAAATATATTTAATTTATATTGTATTTATACTTTTAATATTTTAGTTCAAAAAACATTAAAAAATAGAGAAAAATGTTATTTATTAATTGCTAATAACTTGTGGCAAAAAGTCACTGACATTAGTTAGTAGAACCATTACTTCTTAATCAACTTTTCTTTATTAAATTGACTTGAATAAAAATTGGTCAGGTGGATTAACAGATGAAGTAATTTGTTGAATTTTTAGGGAATATCTGGATCTCTCAATTGCTATCGACCTAATTAACTATTTTATTTCTGTGATTGTTCTTAATGTTCCAAGTTGCATAAATTCTGATACAAATAGAACAAAAAATGCCATACTAATTTTAGTCGGAACTTTTCTTGTTTTGCGCCTAGTTCCTTGAGTTCTATTGCAATTTTCGAAAATATTTTTTTCTATAGCGGAACCAGAGCCGGAACAATCTTTGAATTTAACAGAGGAGCAGACTGAAGAGGCGCAGGAGGCCTTTCAGTTTTTCGAAAAGGACGGATTCGTCAGCACCAAAGACCTTCAATTGGTTCTGAGATCTTTGGGGTATCTCTAAAATGTTATAAATAATGTGTGTATATATATGTATGTGTGTGTGTTTGTTCGTCAGCTACAACAGCTCCGAATTGGAAATCGACGACATCGTCGCCGAAATCGATGTCGAAAACACTGGCAAAATGGACTTCACCCAATTTTTGCAAGCGCTCAGCAAGAAGGTGAAGAGTTTGCAGAACGAGGAGGAGATCAAAAAGGCAATTTTTTTTACCTTTATCTTTTATCCCTTATCTTCTATCTATTATCCCTTATCCCTGATCTTTTATCCAGGCTTTCAAGGTCTTCGACCAGAACGACGACGGCATGATCACTTCCTCGGAGTTAAGGATCGTGATGAATCGACTTGGTGAAAAGTTGACTGATGAGGAGATTGAGGAGATGATTAAGGAGGCTGATGTCGATGGAAATGGTGTTATTGACTATGAGGAGTTTTACTCGATGATGACGTCGGGAAAATGAAAGGATGCAATGATGAAGTGGTATCTGAATGGTTGTAATTTGGTGGTGAATAAATTGTTGGAAAGGAAACTTGTCAAATAAATGCTTTTTTATAAATGAGTGATTATTATTAAATTGAATGATATTGACGTAGATTTTGTCTGGATGGCATTTCAGTACACAACTGGAAGACAATTGATAGTTATTTTACAAATTTGGTAATTTGTTTACAAATTTACTCTGTTTTACAAATGGGCAACATTGTACCCTTTTCTCATCCAAGAACATCATAAAAGTTTTTTTTAACTAGATTAAATTTGGCACTTTTTTATACAATTAGACGAAGTTGACTTTTTTTTATTCAAAAAGACGATTTAAATTTTTTTACCAAATTGTGTAGTTTTTTAGTACAATGTACAAATGAGGGTATCCTAAGTTTCCAGTTATATAGGATATAGGATTATTGTATAAGATAATAATTTAGTTTTTTCAACAAATGTATTTTAGTTTATTTTGATACAGAATATTTACAAATGTCATCATTTTACACTCTTTTCTAACAAATTTACTGACAGTTTTTTTAAGTGAAGTTTTTTTATATAATTCGCCAATTTACAATTTTTTTTAAAACAAATTGGCTATTTATACTTTTTTAACATTTGACCTTTTTATTCATCAAAATAGGCAATTTTTTGTATAATTGATTTTATTGTTTTTTGCAATAAATTGGTTTTTGACTGTTTTTCTCTAAATAAGCAAATATTTTTTTACAAATTTACTGTTTAAAAATTAGGCGTTATTTTTTCATTTAGTTATCATTCATCAAATCGATGAATTTTTTACTTAATTTTGGCTTGACGTTGAGTTCTGGGGCACCTTGTAAAAATATTTTCATTTTTTTTCAAATAAGTCGATTTATTACCACCACAAGTCTGTATATACACTCTTATATGTATATAAAAAAATTAAGTGATATTTACAAATTCAGTTTTAAAAATTAAGCGGCTTTATGCCTTTAGGGGACACTCGTGCACGAATTATCACCATCTCACATCAAAACTTAAAAAAAAAAGATATCAAAATAACATACATATCAAATTTTGAAAATTTCAATTTTAATTGTTTATCTCTTATCTGGGATCTCTCGTAGTTTAGGTAAGTGGCTAGAAAGGCTAGACCTGAATCAGAGGTCCCGGGATCGATCCCGCTTCGAGCAGCCTGTGGTCAAGCAGTAGTGACAATGGTTTTTACTTGAAAATATAGATAACAATATGTTTCTAACAATATATTCTAATATGTTTGTAATTGAAAATACCCCTTATCCGGCATTGCTGCATCAATAAATATTCGCCTAATTACAGAAATTGTAATAATAATTTATCACAAATAGAACCGACTAGTATTAAGTCTAATTAACACAACACTATAATAAAAAAAATCTCTGATCTCCGTTAATGATATAAATTTAGTGAAATAATAATTTATTACTATTACATAAATATTACCTATCGAACACTTTTACTATATTGCACCAAAAATCCAGCAAGATGTAATGTCAATGTCTTACCTTATAATTCTTTCTATTTCCAGATATCAGATGAAGATAATGAAGCGTTGGATATTATATTGGATTCCGCAAAGAAAGTTCTAAACAATCCGGATTCATCTCAACATCCACTTGAAAAAGAAATAAATTTGTCACATTTTCTGCCACAGAATAGATATAATTTCTATAGATACGAAGGTTCTCTGACGACACCAACGTGCGACGAAGTTGTTTTGTGGACTGTATTCGAACACAGCCTGCCAATATCTGATGAACAGGTAAGCATTGTCAAAAAGTCAATTTCATTCAACAATGAAATATTTTCATAATATAGATCTTTATTTTGAATTCGAAATAAGCATTGCTGCAAACTCAATTGTTTGCTGAAGACATGCTGTGCAAATCTGCATTCCCTATAATAAACACTAAATATTTTTATTAGGTTTGATGCTTTAAAATATTTTGATAGATATCGCATATTTTTAAACAAACCCTAATTATTTTTATATTTTACTTACGATTGGTATTGAAGAAATATTTTTGAATTATACGCAGCGTTATAAGTCAACATATGGAACACTTATAAATAGCATAAGAATAGAATTAGTATTTTGTTAAGATAAATATATGAACTTTTCCATGTTAATTAAAATAAAATACCTTCGTTGATATTTAAATATCAAAACGTTAAGTAATAATTTTGAAATATAATTTTTATTTTTGAACTTTTAAAGTAGCTTATTGTTTTTTGCTCTTTGATATTATTATTTTTCTTTTTAAACAAACAAAATATCATTTTATGGATTGCTTCCCAAATTATTTATATTCATTACATAACTCATTTTGTAGAATGCCCTCTACAAATATATTAAACCATATTTTTTCAAGTCAAAACCGGGACAGTAATTTTTAGTGATGCTAATTCCTGACGGTGGGGGGTTATTTTGAAATATAATTTTAAAATAAGTAAAATACTATTTAAGGATATGAAAAATATTTTATTAATGAATTAATTTGTTATTAACCAGAATTACCAGCTTCTAGTAAGAACTTTATATGCTATATAAATTCTTATTCTCACATGCATTTTCAAATATTTGGAGAGTCGTTTTAATTTTATTATCAATAATTGCAAAGATTCAATTTAAGCCAATATTCTACAAATATTTCTATAAATAATTAAAAACTCGGGACAATCCGGGCAAACGGTCTAAATCCGGGACAAATATTTCTTTTAGGGAAAACCGAGATACAAGGTAGTAGTAGACAATCCAGGGCTGTCCCGGCCAAACCGGGACGTATGGTCACCTTACTATTAAAGTGCTAGATTTTTCAATAAACTTATATATGTTTCTTTTCCGAATAAGTAAAGTGAAGTCAAAATTTTTAATTTTTTGACAAAAAATTAGTAATATGAATTTATAGTTCAAAATTACAGAAAAATCGGATGATGAAACGTATCTAGTTCCGAAACATCGTAATTAAACATTTACAAAAAACTAATTGTTTTTTATTTATTGGATTAATTGTTCAAAAAAAAACATCAATTAAACTGTAGGTATATATATATATATATGTATATATATATATATATATTAGAGTGGTCCTTAATATGGACATTTTCGAATTTTATTGCTCCCAGGAGCTTAAATGCTTCCAAATTGATAAAAAAAAACTCTAAAAGTTTTAGCTCTTAATATTAACTTTTAGATAGTGCGCAATTCAATCAAAATTTCGGAAAAAAAATCGAACATTATAAAAATGTTATTTAGGTATGATTAAGGTGGTCCTCATTAAGGATATATATATAGATACATATATACATTTGTCAATTTACGATCAAACTAAAGATTTTCTTTCATTTATTTCTTTATTTATTTATTCATTTGCTTAACGGTCATAGTAATATTTATTTATTGGTCAATTTTTTATTTTGCGTAATTTAAAAACACAGACAGCCCTAAATTTTCACCTTTCTACCAAAATTGTTATTTAGTAATACAATTTCAATTATCGAACCATTTTTCATCCTGACTTCAGAGGGTGAATGTTTTTTAGTAAATTTCGATTAAGATTTTCATGAGCTCATAAATTTAACAATTTTATTTAGGGTTGTTCATCACCAAAAGATTTTTATTTTTTGACCATTTCCTTTTACTTTTAATAATAAGTTAGTTTTCTTGCTAATTTAGAAACTTTCTAGAAATATTTTGCATAGTCTAACAATGTATGTCGGTTCAGCCGTTATGCAAACGTATCATTTTTATCAAGAAATAACGATTTGTTAAGCAACAGTTCACAGAAAATTCATAAGAGAATCCTTTTTTATGCATCAAAGGTTCTACAAATATTTCTATAAATAATTTAATTCAAACAGCTATAGTTATCACCTATTAATAACGCAAATACAACTGCTTGCTCAACAAAATAGCTATTAACAAAAATTTAAATGGGATCTACGACAAAAAATTTCACAATTTTATCTCGGTTGCAATCGGACTAAGTTGAACGTCTTCGACTCAAATCTTCAAAAATTTTTACCTATTATTTATATATTGTCTATTTTTCAGCTGAAAATTTTTCAAAAAACTCACACTACTGGCGACTCTTATCTGAAGAAAAATTATCGTGCAACAAAGCCACTGGGAGATAGAATGCTGAAATATAACGATGTCGAAATCACTAGTAGTGCACCAATATTTGGAGTTTCAAAACTATTATTGTCGACTGCATTTGTGGCACGAAGCTTTTTTAATATAAGTTTTTGAAGCAATCGTAATTATTCACTTTCAGTTCAAAATTCAGTACCAGAAACTAAATCTGCACTGTTGAATACATCAATCTGATATTGAATTTGAAGCTGAAAAACGTTCGATATCTGTTTTCATCATTTGATCACATACTTCATCATTTGATATTTAGAAAAGAACAAAAAAATTGTGATAGATTATTCGCTTTCACGTGAGATAAAAATGTTGCGGTCAAATAGAATTTTTATAGTAAACAAAATTTTTGAATTCCGCATATAATGGACTATCAAAACGTTTTGTTCGCTAGAAAGTTATATAAAAATTTAAAATCATATATTCCTATGTTATCAACTGTTTTTGTTAATCGTTGTTGTATGTAATGTGTGTATATTATTAAGAAATTTATTTGAATTTTATCTGTACAAAATGTACATATATCTCGAGTTTAAATTAATGGATCGTCTCAAAATATATACAAAAATTAAAATATTTAAAAATAATTCAAGAAAACAAATTTTGCATTACTAGTTTACCATTGCAAAATGTAATTGTATTACCTAATGTCGTTTCTCTAAAAGAACTGCAATAAAAAGCAATAATTATTATTAATACAGTGATTAATATAATCAATAAGAGTAATTGTAATTATTTGTAATAACTACAATAACTATAAGGAGTGTCTGAGCAATCGAAAAAATCGTATGGTGTGATTGGTGCCAGATAAACCATGTGAGGATTGAATCAGAAATTTTTGCACATATGTGAAATAGGAAAAGGTGATGCTAATATTTTTCCACCACACATGTGCGAAAAAATAATAAAAAATACTAGTCATGTAAAAATCTGTTATTCGATAGTGTCGTAGTATATTATTGTAGTATAATCGTAAATGTTACATAATTGAAAATGTTTAAAAATAAATGTTCAAAAACTTAATTTCTCTTATTTAGCCCTTTGCACCCTGCACCATTTTTGACGTTACCCACCAGCACTTCAACCGTATATTTCCAGAAAAGAAAATATACAAACAAGTAAAAATTGTATTTAATATGTTTTGTATAATTTTTTTCAGAAAAAAATATATCAAAATGTATTTACTACTTCCCGAAGGAGAAGTTCATGTTTTCACAAAAAATTCTGAACCGATTCTGAAAATGTAAAAAACATCAAAAGGTATCAGTTGCGTGTCGTGCTTATTAGTTTTTAGTAAAGATCGCTGCTCTAGTAAAAACGTTATGTTTGTTGTTATCAGCAGCAAAGTCTCATTGTCAATGGTTTTGTGAAAGTTCTTGAAAAGTATAATTTCCTCAAATACTTATAAACTTCTGCGGACCAGAGGTGTCCATGCCGCCTGATGAACAAGGGCCATAGACCGGTGGTCAACGCCTGTTAGAATATGTTGAGCTAAATTAAAAATTACATTTCTTGCAATAGTTTCTAGCAATCTAAAAACCACAACTAGTGGGGTGCATGGCATCGTGCCTTAAGGCAAATTGCTGGAATTTCCCGTACCAAACATTTTTTTTAAAAAGATTAACATTTTTGAAAAAAAATTAGCTTTTTGAGAAACTATAAATTTTTGACAAAAATTCGATTTACACAATATTTGCATTTAAGTGCAATAAAAAGACTAATGTTATTAACCAAATATTTAATATAGAAATGATTCAATTAAAATAATAATATCCAATCTATTTACTAACAATGACACAAAACAAATTCCAAGTGACATTTTCTATTGTCAAGTATCTTTTTTTTTCGAATAAATCAAGTTAACAAGATACAAGTGTCATTTATTTTTGAAAATCTTTTATTTTATTCGAGTGAAAACGTTTTGTGAAGTTTATAAATTAATTGCGAGTTTCAAAAAAATCATTTATTCAAAAAAAATAATAGAGTTTTGTTAAAAGTTTGGGATTATTTTGGGATCAAGATGAGTAGTGCAAGGAGGCAGACGAAAACTGGTAAATTTAGTAAAAAATATTTAATTTATATTGTATTTATACTTTTAATATTTTAGTTCAAAAAATAGAAAAAAAAATTATTTAAAATTTTGACATTAATTGCTAATAACTTGTGGCAAAAAGTCACTGACATTAGTTAGTAGAACCATTACTTCTCAATCAACTTTTCTATATTAAATTGACTTCAATGAAAATTGGTCAGGTGGATTAACAGATGAAGTAATTTGTTGAATTTTTGGGGAATATCTGGATCTCTCAATTGCTATCGATCTAATTAACAATTTTATTTCTGTGATTGTTCTTAATGTTCCAAGTTGTATAAATTCTGATACAAATAGAACAAAAAATGCCATACTAATTTTAGTCGGAACTTTTCTTGTTTTGCACCTAGTTCCTTAAGTTTTATTGCAATTTTCGAAAATATTTTTTTCTATAGCGGAACCAGAGGCGGAACAATCTTTGAATTTAACAGAGGAGCAGACTGAAGAGGCGCAGGAGGCCTTTCAGTTTTTCGAAAAGGACGGATTCGTCAGCACCAAAGACCTTCAATTGGTTCTGAGATCTTTGGGGTATCTCTAAAATGTTATAAATAATGTATGTATATATATGTATGTGTGTGTTTGTTTGTCAGCTACAACAGCTCCGAATTGGAAATCGACGACATCGTCGCCAAAATCGATGTCGAAAACACTGGCAAATTGGACTTCACCCAATTTTTGCACGCGCTCAGCAGGAAGGTGAAGAGTTTGCAAAACGAGGAGGAGATCAAAAAGGCAATTTTTTTTACCTTTATCTTTTATCCCTTATCTTCTATCTATTATCCCTTATCTTCTATCTATTATCCATTATCCCTGATCATTTATCCAGGCTTTCAAGGTCTTCGACCAGAACGACGACGGCATGATCACGTCCTCGGAGTTGAGGATCGTGATGAATCGACTTGGTGAAAAGTTGACTGATGAGGAGATTGAGGAGATGATTAAGGAGGCTGATGTCGATGGAAATGGTGTTATTGACTATGAGGAGTTTTACTCGATGATGACGTCGGGAAAATGAGAGGATGCAATGATGAAGTGGTATATGAATGGTTGTAATTTGGTGTTGAATAAATTGTTGGAAAGTAAAGTTGTCAAATAAATGTCTTTTTATAAATGAGTGATTATTATTAAATTGCATGATATTGACGTGGATTTTGTATGGATGGCATTTCAGTACACAACTGGACGACATTTGATAGTTATTTTACAAATTTGGTAATTTTTTTTACAAATTTACTCTGTTTTTCAAATGGGCAACATTGTACCCTTTTCTCATCCAAGAACATCATAAAAGTTTTTTTTAACTAGATTAAATTTGGCACTTTTTTATACAATTATGAACCGATTCTGCGCATAACAGAGAAATGTTACGGCATGGCTATGTTACGCTCCGACTCCCCATACATTATGCGAATGAATCATACTGAATGCTGTCAAAATATCATGTATTTGCTGTTCATTCCGGCGTTTTAAACATAAACTGCAACGTCACTCGTATGTCACCTAAGAGAAATCAGAAACACACACTTATCTAACATCGTTTTTTTGACATTTGTGCGGCTTTTAGGTTATGTTTTGTATGAGAAAACCTGAGAAATTCGCCTGACTGAACACCAACCGCATAACTTTTGTCTATATTACTATGGAAAATTCTTCATAACATGAACTTATCATAACATTGCGGCAGAATCGGTCCCTTAGACGAAGTTGACATTTTTTTATTCAAAAAGACGATTTACATTTTTTTACCAAATTGTGTAGTTTTTTAGTACAATGTACAAATGAGGGTATCCTAAGTTTCCAGTTATATAGGATGTAGGATTATTGTATAAGATAATAATTTAGTTTTTTCAACAAATGTATTTTAGTTTATTTTGATACAGGATATTTACAAATGTCATCATTTTACGCTCTTTTCTAACAAATTTACTGACGTTTTTTTTTAATTGAAGTTTTTTTATATAATTCGCCAATTTACAATTTTGTTTTAAACAAATTGGCTATTTATACTTTTTTAACATTTGACGATTTTATTCATCAAAATAAGCAATTTTTTTTGTATAATTAATTTTATTGTTTTTTTGCAATAAATTGGTTTTTGACTGTTTTTCTCCAAATAAGCAAATATTTTTTTACAAATTTACTGTTTAAAAATTAGGCGTTATTTTTTCATTTAGTTATCATTCATCAAATCAATGAATTTTTTACTTAATTTTGGCTTGACGTTGAGTTCTGGGACACCTTATAAAAATATTTTCATTTTTTTCAAATAAGTCGATTTATTACCACCACAAGTCTGTATATGCACTCTTATATGTATATAAAAAAAATTAGGTGATATTTACAAATTCAGTTTTGAAAATTAAGCGGCATTTTTTCATTTTCAAAATTGATGAATTTTTTACTTAATTTTGGCTTGACGTTAAGTTCTGGGACACCTTGTAAATAAGTTTTAAAAAAATTAAGTGGCATTTTTTTAGTTAGTTTTGTCAAATCGATGATGTTTTTACTTTTTTTACAAACGGATAACATTTAATTTTGTTTTAAAGTGATATATTTTACAGATGCATGAAATTTGCAATGCAATGCAAGTTGTGTTTTATGTAATTGTTAATTTTCTTTTGTACATTTTTAACAATATATTCAAGACTAATATATAATTATATATAATATATAAAAATAATTATATAAAATATATAAAAATTTTCATTTTCGATTTTTTTGCGATTACTATAATTTGCCCTACGGGAAGTTAATAACAAATTAGAATTCTCAATAATTTAACTCAAAGTGATAAATACTGAAGCAAAATTCGACCCACTTTATGCCTTTAGGGGACACTTGTGCACAAATTATCATCTACTGTGTAAATTTTTATCTCACATCAAAACTTAAAAAAAAGATATCAAAATAACATATATATCAAATTTTGAAAATTTCAATTTTAGTTATCTCTTATCTGGGATCTCTCGTAGTTCAGGTAAGTAGAAGACTAGACCTGAATCAGAGGTTTTCACTTGAAAATATAGATAGCAATATGTTTCTAACAACATATTTTAATATGTTTGTAAGTGAAAATATCCCTTATCCGGCATTGTTGCATCAATAAATATTCGCCTAATTACAGAAATTGTAATAATAATTTATCACAAATAGATGGGACAACTGTTAAGGTTCTATCTGTAGAACCAACCAGTATTAAGTCTAATTAACACAACACTTTATAGGATTCTCAAGTTCCGATTGCTGTTCAAAATAATAATAAAAAAATCTCTTATCTCTGTTATTGATATAAATTTAGTGAATAAATAATTTATTATTGCATAAATATTACGTATTGAACACTTTTTTTTATTTATTTATTGTAATGGCATCTGATATGAATCTATATACAATGAACCTTCAATACTAATATATATACAATAAACTTTGAATTCTAATATATATATATATATATATATATATATATATATATATATATATACAGTATAATGTCGAATCTATAAATTAAATTTCTAAACTATTCTCACGAAAAATGCAGTAAAAGGTGATGTCAATGACTTACCTTATATGTCTTTCCATTTCCAGATATCAGATGAAGATAATGAAGCGTTGGATATTATTTTGGATTCCGCCAAGAAAGTTCTAAACAGTCAGGATTCATCTCAACATCCACTTGAAAAAGAAATAAATTTGTCACATTTTCTCCCACAGAATAGGTATAATTTCTATAGATACGAAGGTTCTCTGACGACACCAACGTGCGACGAAGTTGTTTTGTGGACTGTATTCGAACACAGCCTGCCAATATCTGATGAACAGGTAAGCATTGTCAAAAAGTCAATTTCATTCAACAATGAAATATTTTCATAATATAGATCTTTATTTTGAATTCGAAATAAGCATTGCTGCAAACTCAATTGTTTGCTGAAGACATGCTGTGCAAATCTGCATTCCCTATAATAAACACTAAATATTTTTGAATAGGTTTGATGCTTTAAAATATTTTGATAGATATCTCATGTTTTTAAACAAACTCTAATTGTTTTAATATTTTATTTATGATTGGAAATATTTTTGAATTATACGCGGACGTTATAAGTCAACATATGGAATACTTATGAATAGCTTAAGAATAGGATTAGTATTGTGTTAAGATAAATATATGAACTTTTCCATGTTAATTAAAATAAAATACCTTCGTTGATATTTAAATGTCATAAATTTAAAACATCAAAACGTTAAGTAATAATTTTGAAATATATTTTTCATTTTTGAACTTTTTTCGTTTTTGAGCATGTTTTTTGTTTCTTGATATTTGTATTTTTGTTTTTAAACAAACAAAATATTATTTTATGGATAGCTTCCCAAATTATATTTATTACATAACTCATTTTGTAGAATGCCCTTTACATATTTAAACGTATGAAACTACTATTTATAAAATAACCATATTTTTCAAGTCAAAACCGGGACAGTAATTTTAGTGAGCTCATCCGGGACAGTGAGGGTTTATTTTAAAATATAATTTTTATATAAGTAAAATACTATTTAAGGATATGAAACATATTTTATTAATGAATTAATTTGTTTTTAACCAGAATTACCAGCTTCTATTACCAGCGTTCTTACCAGACAGCCCTAAATTTTCACCTTTCTACCAAAATTGTTATTTAGTAATACAATTTCAATTATCGAACCATTTTTCATCCTAACTTCAGAGGGTGAATGTTTTTTAGTAAATTTCGATTAAGATTTTCATGAGCTCATAAATCATCACCAAAAGATTTTTTTATTTTTTGACCATTTTCTTTTACTTTTAATAATAGGTTAGTTTTCTTGCTAATTTAGAAATTTTCTAGAAAGATTTTGCATGGTCTAACAATGTATGTCGGTTCAGCCGTTATACCGTGTTATTTTTATCAAAGAATTACGATTTGTTGAGCAACAGTTCACAGAAAATTCTTGAAAGAATCTCTTTTTATGCATCAGAGGTTCTACAAATATTTCTATAATAATTAAATTCAAACAGCTATAATTATCACTTATAAATGTAGTTAATACAACTTGCTTGCTCAATAAAATAGCTTTTAAAAAATTTAAATGGGATTCCACGACGAAAAATTTTACAATTTAATCTCGGTTGCATTCGGACTAAGTTGAACGTCTTCGACTCAAATCTTCAAAATTTTTTACCTATTATTTATATATTGTCTATTTTTCAGCTGAAAATTTTTCAAAAAACTCATACTACTGGCGACTCTTATCTGAAGAAAAATTATCGTGCAACAAAGCCACTGGGAGATAGAATGCTGAAATATAACGATTTCGAAATGACTAGTAATGCACCAATATTTGGAGTTTCGAAACTTTTATTATCGACTGCATTTGTGGCACGAAGCTTTTTTAATATAAGTTTTTGAAGCAATTGCAATTAATCAGTTTTAGTTCAAAATTCAGTACCGAAACTAAATCTGCACTGTTGAAAACATCTAGTGGTATTGAATTTGAACTGAAAAACGTTCGATACATGTTCACATACATTTATCATTTGATATTTAGAAAAAAAAAATGTGATAGATTATTCGCTTTCATGTGAGATAAAAATGTTGTGGTCAAAATGAATTTTTATAGTAAACAAAATTTTTGTATTCCGCATATGATGGATTATCAAAACGTTTTGTTCGCTAGAAAGTTGTAATAGGGTTCATATATAAAATTTTTAAATCATATATTCATATGTTATCAACTGTTCTTGTTAATCGTTGTTGTATGTAATGTGTGTATATTATTAAGAAAGGGTATGAGCGTGTTTCCACACAGAATTGGCCCCGCCCTGGTATTTAAATGATTTCGATGTCATTTTATAGGTCTTTTCGAAAAAATACAATATACAAATTTTCAACTTCCTATCTCATCATTTGGCCGAGATATCAGTGAAAACATGTGAAAGTTGCCCCTTTTTTAAACTCACTTTTTGTCGGAAATATAAAAGATATCGAAAAATGTTAACGTCATTCTATTTACACTGATACTATCTATGTTGTTTTTAACAAATAATGTGAAAAAATTATTGAATTTTTGAATAGCAGAAGAAAAATGTACAGGCCTTCGAATGATGCTAATTCAAAAGTAGTCCAAAGAGCCGCACTAGTAGGAAATGGAAAATGAAAAATTATTTCACCTTTTCATGCACTAACAAATAATTTTTTCACATTATTTGTTATGAACAACATAGACTATATCAGTGCAAATAGTATGACGTTAACATTTTTTTGATATCTTTTATATTTCCGACAAAAAGTGAGTTTGAAAAAAGGGGCCACTTTCACATGTATTCACTGATATCTCGGCCAAACGAAGAGATAGGGAGTTGAAAATTGGCATATTGTATTTTTTAGAAAAGACCTATAAATTGGCATCAAAATCATTTAAATACCAAAGTGAGGCCCATTCTGTATGGAAGCACGCCGATCGCCCATACCCTTTATTTGAATTTCATCTGTATAAAAAGTACATATATCTCGAGATTTAATTAATGGATCGTTATAAAATATACAAAAACTAAAATATTTAAAACTAATTTAAGAAAACTAATTTTGGCATTAATTATTTATGTTGCATTACTATTTTACCATTGCAAAATGCAACTGTATTACCTAATGTCGTTTCTCTAAAAGAACTGCAATAAAAAGCAATAATTATTATTAATACAGTGATTAATATAATCAATAAGAATAATTGTAATTATTTGTAATAACTACAATAATTGCAATAATTGAGGGTTGAATCAGAATTTTTTGCACATATGTGAAATAGGAAAAGGTGATGCTAATATTTTTCCACCACACACGTGCGAAAAAATAATAAAAAAATACTAGTCATGTAAAAATCTGTTATTCGATAGTGTCGTAGTAGATTATTGTAGTATAATCGTAAATGTTACATAATTGAAAATGTTTAAAAATAAATGTTCAAAAACTTAATTTCTTTTATTTAGCCTTTTGCACCATGCACCAAAGAAAATATACAAACAAGTAAAGAATTGTATTTAATATGTTTTGTATAATTTTTTTTAGAAAAAAAATATCAAAACGTATTTACTGCTTCTCGAAGAAGAAGTTTATGTTTTCACAAAAAATTCTAAGCCTGAAAATATGAAAAACTATTGAAAAATATCAGCTAAAGATCGCTCGGTTGTAATAAATTGTTGAAACAATATATTTGTACGTTCTTGTTCGACGTGTAAAACGGTCTATTTATTAATCGTGGATCTTGTCAATTTTATCTAATTTTTAGTTATGTAGTTAACAGAAAATAACAAAAAAAAGATATTAAAAATGTAATCGCAGGCTTTCGCTTTTATACACATTTAAGTTTAGTTCACAGACTAAACAGCCAGATCTGAGTATACTGATTGCCCTTGCACATTTTCATAAAAAAATTTAGGAAAAAGAGTTATATTGGAACAGGCAATTACAAAAAAAGATTGATTTTTATTTAAGGGGGTGTTCTAGAACTTTTAAGAAATCTATTTTTTCATATTTTCAAAGTTCAACTATTCAAGATTATTAATACAAGAGGATTTTTTAAAATTTAAATTACCGGCTGTTGGACTACAATAATCCTTATCTGCTTCCTTCCTCCGCAAAACTTCAAACGCATTTTTCTCGAAACTGTCTTTTCGAATACGATACCCACGGATTTGTCAAATTCTACTGAATCGATTTACCTGAAATTTTTACAAAATCTTTTTTATTGACTTTTTATAAGTATGAACTACGCTCATCTCCAAATTCCAATTTTAACTATTTTTGAAAAATTCAAGAACATCAAAAAAGGTGGATCTTTTTTTAGACAGTCGCAGATTAATAATGCTTTTTCGATCGGGTTATTTAGAGGGCTAAATCGGGAGTATAACCAATCGTCAATTTTTTGAGACCTTCCATTTCATCACGCTAAAATTAAAACGTTTTGGCTGTTTTTAATTTGCAATGTTTTTTTCTTTGTATTCTTAGTTAGAATATTAATAAAAAATGGACAATAAAAATATTGTTTGCCCTGTGTTTTATGACCTTTCAAAAATCATATAAAATTCACACCTCTAGACTCTCTAGCCTCTAGACCAGTGTTTCCCAACGTGGGGCGCACGCCCCACCGGGGGGCAATTTATGAATTCAGGGGGGCAATTTGAAAATTTTGGTAATTTGAATGTAACGTAGAATAGTATCGGTAAAGCATTTACATAAAAAAATGCTTTTTGGAATTATCTAAGATGTCCCGGTTTGGCCGGGACGGTACTTCCCTGGCGCCGGAATTATGTTTTTTATCCCGGATTGACCTTACTTTTTAAAAAGATTAGCTTGAATTTGAATTTTCCTCATTACTTTCTAATAAAATTACAACTATCCATCATAATCTGAAAACGATATATGCGATAAATTGCTTATATAAAACTAAACATTATGAAAGAGAATTTTGAAGAGAAGTTGCAAAATGCAATAATTCTCAGGGTTCAAATGGCACTTCACTGATTATTTTAAACTTCAATATTCGAATTTACAAAAATTACCAAAAAATTAGTTAAATCAAGTTTCTGACTACTTGGCACAGATGCTTTAAGGTCAGTGACAAGATATGACTTAAAATATACACAAGAAAAGTGATATTTACTACTAAAGTTAATTGCGAACAGAGTTTGATACAAGGCTTAAAAAGCGAAAAAATCGTAAATTTTTCTCACTGTTTTTTCTGAATCAATACAGACGGTGGTAAATATTACTATTACTACATTTAAGTAAATTTAGTCTAGTTAGTTTTTTGTAGTCCATATGGCGAATATGACTTCTCCCAGATTTAACTCCAACCGGCTGTGACTCCGATCGGATATGACATTGCCCCGATATAACTCCGGCCCGATATGTGTCCGCCCGGATATAACTCCCCGATATAATTTCTTTTAATTACCTTGCACGGTCGATTTTCTTAATTAATAAAGATTTTAAATTTCGTGTATTTTTAGTTACGAGAAAAAAATATATTTTTTTAAATGTTTGGTAAAAAATGAATACACGTAATGTCTTACTTTACCCCTCCTCCCCCACGTGATTATTTGTCAAACCGCCCTCCCCCTAAAATCATCAATAAATTTCATCAAGTTAGTTTTTTGTAGTCCATGACTCCGCTCGGATATAACTCCAGCCGGATATGATTCCGCCCGGATATGACTCCGGTCGGATATGAATCCGGTCGGCTATGACTCCGGTCGGATATGACTCCGCTCGGATATGACTCCGCCCCGATATAACTCCGCTCGGATATGACTCCGCTAGGATATAACTTCATTCGGATATGACTCCGCCCGATTATAACTCCATCCGGATATGACTCCCCTCGGATATGACTCCGCCCGGATATAACTCCGCTCGGATATGACTCCGCTAGGATATAACTTCATCCGGATATGACTTCGCCCGGATATAACTCCATCCGGATATGACTCCGGCGGGACATGACTCCGCTCGGATATGACTCCGCCCGGATATAACTCCGCTCGTATATGACTCCTGTCGGGTATGACTCCAGCCGGATATGACTCCGGTCGGATATGACTCCGGTCGGATATGGCTCCGGTCGGATATGACTCCGGTCGGATATGGTTCCGGTCGGATATGATTCCGGTCGGATATGACTCCAGCCTGATATGACTCCGGTCGGATATGACTCCAGCAGGATATGACTCCGCTCGGATATGACTCCGCTCGGATATGACTCCGCTCGGATATGACTCCGCTCGGATATGACTCCGCTCGGATATGACTCCGCTCGGATATAACTCCGCTCGGATATAACTCCGCTCGGATATGACTCCGGCGGGACATGACTCCGCTCGAATATGATTCCGCCCGGATATGACTCCGCTCGGATATGACTCCGGTCGGATATGACTCCAGTCGGATATGACTCCGCTCGGATATAACTTCATCGGGATATGACTCCGCCTGGATATGACTCCGCCCGGATATGACTCCAGCGGGACATGACTCCGCTCGGATATGACTCCGCCCAGATATGACTCCGCCCAGATATGACTCCGCCCAGATATGACTCCGGTCGGATATAACTCCGGTCGGATATGACTCCGGTCGGATATGACTCCGGTCGGATATGACTCCAGCCGGATATGATTCCGGTCGGATATGATTCCGGTCGGATATGACTCCAGCCGGATATGACTTCGGTCGGATATGATTTCGCTCGGATAAAACTCCAGTCGGATATGACTTCGGTCGGGTATGACTCCAGCCGGATATGACTCCGGTCGGATATGATTCCAGCCGGATATGACTTCAGCCGGATATGACTCCGGTCGGATATGATTCCGGTCGGATATGATTCCGGTCGGATATGATTCCGGTCGGATATGACTCCAGCCGGATATGACTCCGCTCGGATATGACTCCGCTCGGATATAACTCCAGTCGGATATGACTCCAGCCGTATATGACTCCAGCCGGATATGACTTCAGCCGGATATGACTCCGGTCGGATATGACTCCGGTCGGATATGACTCCGGTCGGATATGACTCCGGTTGGATGTGACTCCGGTCGGATATGACTCCGGTCGGATATGACTCTGGTCGGATATGACTCCGCTCGGATATAAGTCCGCTCGGATATGACTCCGCTCGAATATGACTCCGCTCGGATATAACTCCGCTCGGATATAACTCCGCTCGGATATGACTCCGGCCGGATATGACTCCGCTCGGATATGACTCCAGCCGGATACGACTCCAGCCGGATATGACTCCGGTCGGATATGACTCCGGTCGGATATGACTCCGGTCGGATATAACTTCTTCCGGATATGACTCCGCCCTGATATAACTCCATTCGGATATAACTCCATCCGAATATGACTCCGATCGGATACGACTCCGCTCGGATATGACTCCGGTCGGATATAACTCCGCTCGGATATGACTCCGCTCGGATATGACTCCGGTCGGATATAACTCCGCTTGGATATGACTCCGGCGGAATATGATTCCGCTCGGATATGACTCCAGCCGGATATGATTCCGGTCGGATAAGATTCCGGTCGGATATGACTCCAGCCGGATATGACTCCGGTCGGATATGACTCCGCTCGGATATAACTCCAGTCGGATATGACTCCGGTCGGATATGATTCCGGTCGGATATGATTCCGGTCGGATATGATTCCGGCCGGATATGACTCCAGCCGGATATGACTCCGGTCGGATATGACTCCGCTCGGATATAACTCCAGTCGGATATGACTCCAGCCGTATATGACTCCAGCCGGATATGACATCAGCCGGATATGACTCCGGTCGGATATGACTCCGGTCGGATATAACTCCGGTCGAATATGACTCCGGTCGGATATGACTCCGCTCGGATATAACTCCGGTCGGATATGACTCCGGTCGGATATGACTCCAGCCGGATATGACTCCGGTCGGATATGACTCCAGCCGGATATGACTCCAGCCGGATATGACCTCAGCCGGATATGACTCCAGTCGGATATGATTCCGGTCGGATATGATTCCAGTCGGATATGATTCCGGTCGGATATGACTCCAGTCGGATATGACTCCGGTCGGATATGACTTCGCTCGGATATAACTCCAGTCGGATATGACTCCAGCCGTATATGACTTCAGCCGGATTTGACTCCGGTCGGATATGACTCCGGTAGGATATGACTCCGGTCGGATATGACTCCGGTCGGATATGACTCCGGTCGGATATGACTCCGGTCGGATATGACTCTGGTCGGATATGACTCTGGTCGGATATGACTCCGCTCGGATATGACTCCGCTCGGATATGACTCCGCTCGGATATAACTCCGCTCGGATATGACTTCGCTCAGATATAACTCCGCTCGGATATGACTGTGGCGCGATATGACTCCGCTCGAATATGATTCCAGTCGGATATGACTCCAGCCGGATATGACTCCGCTCGGATATGATTCCGGTCGGATATGACTCCAGCCAGATATGACTCCAGCCGGATATGACTTCGGTCGGATATGACTTCGCTCGGATATGACTCCGGTCGGATATGACTCCGGTCGGATATGACTCCGGTCGGATATGACTCCGGTCGGATATGACTCCGGTCGGATATGACTCCGGTCGGATATGACTCCGGTCGGATATGACTCTGGTCGGATATGACTCCGGTCGGATTTGACTCCAGCCGGATATGACTCCGGTCGCATATGACTCCAGCCGGATATGACTTCAGCCGGATATGACTCCGGTCGGATATGATTCCGGTCGGATATGATTCCGGTCGGATATGATTCCGGTCGGATATGATTCCGGTCGGATATGACTCTGGTCGGATATGACTCCGGTCGGATATGGCTCCGGTCGGATATGACTCCGGTCGAATATGACTCCGCTCGGATATGACTCCGCTCGGATATGACTTCAGCCGGATATGACTCCGGTCGGATATGATTCCGGTAGGATATGATTCCGGTCGGATATGATTTCGGTAGGATATGACTCCGGTCGGATATGACTCCAGCCGGATATGACTCCGGTCGGATATGACTCTGGTCGGATATGTCTCCGCTCGGATATAACTCCGCTCGGATATGACTCCGCTCGGATATGACTCCGCTCGGATATAACTCCGCTCGGATATGACTCCGCTCGGATATAACTCCGCTCGGATATGACTCCGGCGGGATATGACTCCGCTCGGATATGACTCCAGCCGGATATGACTCCAGCCGGATATGACTCCGGTCGGATATGATTCCGGTCGGATATGACTCCAGCTCGGATATGACTCCGCTCGGATATGACTCCGGTCGGATATAACTCCGGTCTCATATGACTACGGTCGGATATGACTCCGGTCGGATATGACTCCGGTCGGATATGACTCCAGCCGGATATGACTTCGGTCGGATATGACTCCGCTCGGATATGACTCCGCTCGGATATAACTCCGCTCGGATATGACTCCGCTCGGATATAACTCCGCTCGGATATGACTTCGGCGGGATATGACTCCGCTCGGATATGACTCCAGCCGGATATGACTCCAGCCGGATATGACTCCGGTCGGATATAACTCCAGTCGGATATGGCTCTGGTCGGATATGATTCCGGTCGGATATGATTCCGGTCGGATATGATTCCGGTCGGATATGACTCCAGCTCGGATATGACTCCGCTCGGATATGACTCCGCTCGGATATAACTCCGGTCGGATATGACTCCGCTCGGATATAACTCCAGTCGGATATGACTCCAGCCGGATATGACTTCAGCCGGATATGACTCCGGTCGGATATGACTCCGGTCGGATATGACCCCGGTCGGATATGATTCTGGTCGGATATGACTCCAGTCGGATATGACTCCGGTCGGATATGACTCCGGTCGGATATTACTCTAGCCGGATATGACTCCGCTCGGATATGACTCCGGTCGGATATGACTCCGGTCGGATATGACTCCGGTCGGATATGACTCCGGTCGGATATGACTCCGCCCGGATATGACTCCGGTCGGATATGACTCCGGTCGGATATGACTCCGGTCGGATATGACTCCGGTCGGATATGACTCCGGTCGGATATGACTCCAGTCGGATATGACTTCGGTCGGATATGACTCCGCTCGGATATGACTCCGCTCGGATATAACTCCGCTCGGATATGACTCCGCTCGGATATAACTCCGCTCGGATATGACTTCGGCGGGATATGACTCCGCTCGGATATGACTCCAGCCGGATATGACTCCAGCCGGATATGACTCCGGTCGGATATAACTCCAGTCGGATATGGCTCTGGTCGGATATGATTCCGGTCGGATATGATTCCGGACGGATATGACTCCAGCTCGGATATGACTCCGCTCGGATATGACTCCGCTCGGATATAACTCCGGTCGGATATGACTCCGGTCGGATATGACTCCGGTCGGATATGACTCCAGCCGGATATGACTTCAGCCGGATATGACTCCGGTCGGATATGACTCCGGTCGGATATGACCCCGGTCGGATATGATTCTGGTCGGATATGACTCCAGTCGGATATGACTCCGGTCGGATATGACTCCGGTCGGATATGACTCCGGTCGGATATGACTCCGGTCGGATATGACTCCGGTCGGATATGACTCCGGTCGGATATGACTCCGGTCGGATATGACTCCGGTCGGATATGACTCCGGTCGGATATGACTCCGCTCGGATATGACTCCGCCCGGATATGACTCTGCCCGGATATGACTCCGGTCGGATATGACTCCGGTCGGATATGACTCCGGTCGGATATGACTCCGGTCGGATATGACTCCGGTCGGATATGACTCCGGTCGGATATAACTCCGGTCGGATATGACTCTGGTCGGATATGACTCCAGCAGGATATGACTCCGCTTGGATATGACTCCGCTCGGATATGACTTCAGCCGGATATGACTCCAGCCGGATATGACTCCAGCCGGATATGACTCCGCTCGGATATAACTCGGATATGACTCCGGTCGGATATGACTCCAGCCGGATATGACTCCGGTCGGATATGACTCTGGTCGGATATGACTCCGCTCGGATATAACTCCGCTCGGATATGACTCCGTTCGGATATGACTCCGCTCGGATATGACTCCGGCGGGATATGACTCCGCTCGGACATAACTCCAGTCGGATATGACTCCAGCCGTATATGACTCCAGCCGGATATGACTTCTGCCGGATATGACTCCGCTCGGATATAACTCCGGTCGAATATAACTCCGGTCGGATATGACTCCAGCCGGATATGACTCCAGCCGGATATGACTCCAGCCGGATATGACTCCAGCCGGATATGACTCCAGCCGGATATGACTCCAGCCGGATATGAGTCCGGCGGGACATGACTCCGCTCAGATATGACTCCGCCCGGATATGACTCCGCCCGGATATGACTACGGTCGGATATAACTCCGGTCGGATATGACTCCGGTCGGATATGACTCCGGTCGGATATGACTCCGGTCGGATATGACTCCAGCCGGATATGATTCCGGTCGGATATGACTCCAGCCGGATATGACTCCGGTCGGATATGACTCCGCTCGGATATAACTCCAGTCGGATATGACTCCGGTCGGATATGATTCCAGCCGGATATGACTTCGGTCGGATATGACTCCAGCCGGATATGACTTCAGCCGGATATGACTCCGGTCAGATATGATTCCGGTCGTAAATGATTCCGGTCGGATATGACTCCAGGCGGATATGACTCCGGTCGGATATGACTCCGCTCGGATATAACTACAGTCGGATATGACTCCAGCCGTATATGACTCCAGCCGGATATGACTCCAGCCGGATATGACTCCAGCCGGATATGACTTCTGCCGGATATGACTCCGCTCGGATATAACTCCGGTCGAATATGACTCCGATCGGATATGACTCCGCTCGGATATAACACCGGTCGGATATAACTCCGGTCGGATATGACTCCCGCCGGATATGACTCCAGCCGGATATGACTCCAGCCGGATATGACTCCAGCCGGATATGACTCCGGCGGGACATAACTCCGCTCAGATATGACTCCGCCCGGATATGACTCCGCCCGGATATGACTCCGGTCGGATATAACTCCGGTCGGATATGACTCCGGTCGGATATGACTCCGGTCGGATATGACTCCAGCCGGATATGATTCCGGTCGGATATGACTCCAGCCGGATATGACTCCGGTCAGATATGACTCCGCTCGGATATAACTCCAGTCGGATATGACTCCGGTCGGATATGACTCCAGCCGGATATGACTTCGGTCGGATATGACTCCAGCCGGATATGACTTCAGCCGGATATGACTCCGGTCGGATATGATTCCGGTCGGATATGATTCCGGTCGGATATGACTCCAGCCGGATATGACTCCGCTCGGATATAACTCCAAGCGGGTGACTCCAGCCGGATATGACTTCAGCCGGATATGACTCTGGTCGGATATGACTCCGGTCGGATATGACTCCGGTCGGATATGACTCCGGTCGGATATGACTCCAGCAGGATATGACTCCGCTCGGATATGACTCCGCTCGGATATAACTCCGCTCGGATATGACTCCGGCGGGATATGACTCCGGCGGGATATGACTCCGGCGGGATATGACACCGGTCGGATATGACTCCGGTCGGATATGACTCCGGTCGGATATAACTTCATCCGGATATGACTCCGCCCGGATATAACTCCATCCGGATATGACTCCGCTCGGATACGACACCGCCCGGATATGACTCCGCTCGGATATAACTCCGCTCGTATATGACTCCGCTCGGATATGACTCCGCTCGGATATGACTCCGGACGGATATAACTCCGCTCGGATATGACTCCGGCGGAATATGATTCCGCTCGGATATGACTCCGGTCGGATATGACTCCAACCGGATATGATTCCGGTCGGATATGACTCCGGTCGGATATAACTTCATCCGGATATAACTCCGCTCGGATATGACTCCAACCGGATATGATTCCGGTCGGATATGACTCCGGTCGGATATGACTGCGGTCGGATATGACTCCGGTCGGATATGACTCCAGCCGGATATGACTCCGCCCGGATATTACTCCAGCCGGTTATGACTCCAGCCGGATAAGACTCCAGCCGGATTCGACTCCAGCCGGAAATAACTCCGGTCGAATTTGACTCCGCCCGGATATAACTCCGCCCGGTGATGACTCCGCTCGGATATAACTCCACCCGGATATGACTCCGTCCGGATATGATTCCGTCCGGATATAACTCCATTGGGATATGACTCGGCTCGGATATGACTCCGGTCGGATATGACTCCGCTCGGATATGATCCGCTTCGTGTAAAAATTGGTGTAAAATAAATGCACATGATATATGACTATACCCCTCCCTACCCAGACGGAGATATTTTGTGATATTTTATGATTTTATGATATTAAATTAGGTCAAGATTTTTACTCACTATCAGTAACTACAGATACTACAGATGGAATTAATTCAAAACGAACTAATTTTTATTGTATCCTTAAATAGTACAAGGTTTATTGGCACTAAGTGCGGCTTTTACTCTTATGTTCGATTACTTCAAATGATTATTTAGGTTTGTTGAGGTAGTCTAGATGTGAAACACATTTGTGTTTGTGTATACACATATTGTATAGTAAGAAATTCAATTCAATTAGTTGAAAATACTTTGTTGATGGGTCATGTAGTTTTCGTATATCAAAACAAGCATTTTAATCATAGTTTGCATTTTTATTTCTACAAAGGGAAAAACGATTCTCCCAAAGGTTAGGTGCTGTTTATGGTATCATAAAAGCCACAAGAGAAATGGTTAGGAAAATGTCATTCTGGTGTTTTTTCACTCAATGCTGCTCTGATTGTCCAGTTAAAGTTTCGGACAACCCAATTAAAGAAATAATCGATTCGGCTAATAGAAACAATTTGACTTTGTTTAAAAATTATTGGGGTTTGGTTTAAAAAAATTCCACATCCACCAAATATTCCTGATCACAAACCATCAGATTAAAACTCTTTAAATTTGAAAGAATTTAAAAAAAAAATATCGTGTCAAATTGTGCATAAGTCAGTTTTTGATAATAAAAACTAGAAGTTTTATAAACTTGGGACAATGATGCTTCTTGGAAGATAACAAAAGGTCATCGATCAAAATGGTATACAGAACAAAGTTTTTTTTAATTCCACACAAAAATTGTCTTCGATTTTATAACAAAAATGCGCACTTACTTAGTTGCCAACTATGGGTGCATTCGACTTGGACGCTTACGCGCTGTGAGCGCGCCGTGAGCGCGCCGTGAGCGCGCCGTGAGCGCGCTTTCATCGTTCGACTTGGCGCTGTGAGTGTCACATAAGCACGCTCGTAGCATCATCGTAGGATAGCACATATTTTGCGCTCACATACGCTCACGCCACAGAGGTAGGGCAGCGTGAGCGTGAGCGTCAGTTGTTTTTACTATCTGTCATTTCATATATTTATTAATTGTCAAATTCTTTATAATTCCGCAAAAATGGCAAGCTGTAGATCACAATTATTTTTTAATATTAATATTAATATTGATTAATTTTAAATTTAATTAATTTTAAATAATTTTAAATTTTAATTTTAATATTACTATTAATTAAGCATAAGCTAACCAAATTTCATTCATTTATTAACTTCCCGAAGGAGAAGTTTATGTTTTCATAAAAAAATCCGAATTGCTAATTTTATGTTTTCTCGACGTTTCAAGCCATTCTGAATCGAATGAGACCAACTTTGGAAAAAGTATGTGTGTGTGTGTGTGTGTGTGTGTGTATGTGTGTGTGTGCGTGTATGTGAACAAATTTTTTGTCGTAAATCGACGTTTTCTCGAAAACGGCTGGACCGATTTCAAAAATTTAAAAGCCACTCGATGTATTTCCATGAGGACTATTGTTTGTTAATTTTGTGCGACGATCGGCCAAGCCGTTTCTTTATAAATCGCAGAAAAGTGAAAAATTTTTCGTCTACGTTTTAGCCCGCAATTCTGAATCGATTTCGAAAATTCAAAAACCGTTCGAAAGATATTGGTTGGGAATCGTGCTGATTAGTTTTTGGTAGAGATCGGCCGGGCCGTTTTCTTGTAATTAAGTTTTCAAAAAAAAAATTTCGACGATTTTTATGATTATTTTTTTGACGGTAGATACCATAGTTTTCTGGATCATACTAAAATATTACGGCCCTACGACAAATGGTTTAGCTTTAAAAATTCGTCAAAGTTTGCAAAAATTAGTATGATCTTTTTGGCATTTGTCAAAATTAGAACTTTCATCGACGTTTGCTCAAAAACGGCCGGACCGATTTCAGATATTTAAAAAGCATTTAATGTATCTAGATGAGTATTATCGTTTCTCAGTTTTGTGCGACAATTGGCCGAGCCGTTTCTTTGTAATTTGGAAAAAAAGTGTTAAACCTTTCGTCCACATTTAAGCTTATACTACCAAACCGATTTCAAAAAATCAAAAACTGTTCGAAAGATATTAGTTGGGAATGGTACTGATTAATTTTAGGTGAAAATCTACCGAGCCGTTTTCTTGTAATTAACTGTTGAAAAAGTGTTAAACTTTTCGTCCACATTTAAGCTCATCCTACCGAACCGATTTTAAAAAATCAAAAACTGTTCGAAAGATATTAGTTGGGAATGGTACTGATTAATTTTAGGTGAAAATCTACCGAGCCGTTTTCTTGTAATTAACTGTTGAAAAAAAGTGTTAAACTTTTCGTCCACATTTAAGTTCATCCTACCAAACCGATTTTAAAAAATCAAAAACTGTTCGAAAGATATTAGTTGGGAATGGTACTGATTAATTTTAGGTGAAAATCTATCGAACCGTTTTCTTGTAATGAACTGTTGAAAAAAAGATTTAAGCCGATTTTCATGAAACTTTTTTTGGCGATATACATCATGGTCTTATAGAACTTGCTGTAATATTACGGCCTTACGACAAGTAGTTTAATTTTAAAAAATTGTCAAACTTTGCTAAAATTATTATCGTTTTTCTTAAAGTAGGATTGATAAAGTATATTATTTACACTTTTTTTTTGAATAAGTCGATTATTTACGCATATCGGGAAGTTCATGTAACTTGCCTCAAGGCTAAATACCAAACCAACTAGTTAATTGTTAAATTCTTTATAATCCCGCAAAAATGCCAAGTTGTATATCACATTTATTTTTTAGTATTAATATCAATATTAAATAAATTAATTTTAAATTCAATTAATTTTAAATAATTTTAAATTTTAATATTACTATTAATTAAGCATAAGCTAACCAAATTTATTTATTAATTGTTAAATTCTTTATAATCCCGCTGATTGATCCAGAAAGTAATAAAATTTACACAATTACCGTTACCGCCAGTTGCCGCCATTTTGATGCTTATTGACGCTCACAGTATCCAAAACGAACGGAATTTAGTTATCGATTCTGAGCGCTTATCGGCCAAGTCGAACGCTAAAAATTCGTGCTTATAAAGGTGCGTCCACACCTAACGAACGAACACGAACGAACATAAAAGAACGTACCAGAACGAATGGCAACAGCATAGTGTGGCGCCACGACGATCACGAACGAACATAAACAAACATGGCGAGCAATGTTCCGCAACTTGTCGGTACATCAAAGGGAATTGTTCGTTCATGTTTGAACTCGTATGTGCAGTGTGGACGTCTCAACGAACGCAAACGAACATTTTTGTTTTAATAATTTTAATAAATTAATAATAATTTTTTTAATAATTTAATAATAATGTTAATAATTTTAATGTTTGAAAATTTTAATAATATTTACTTTTAATTATTGTGTACAGTTTGAAAATTTTGAATAAATCATGAAATGGTCAAATGACGTAATTTCATCATTCATAAATGAAATAGAAAAGTTTCCTATAATATGGGAGACTAAAGACCCTTTTTATAAAATTATTAGAAAAAAAAACGATGCTTGGGAAAGTGTAGGCAAAACGTTTGGGATGTCAGAAGCTGCAGTAAAGAAGAAATTGCAGTCATAGATAAAAGAAGAGTATGATTGCAGTCTTTACAAGTAAATAATAAACTTGTTATCATACATAGACATTCAACATATATGTTGAGGATGAGAGTATGAAAATTGAGTATAGTTAGCTCAAGCCTGGAATGTTCAGCTTGCTCCGAATATGAATGCTGAGGAAAGAAAACGACTCAAAATATAAATATTAAATACAATAACTGAGTGAAATTAATTGAATAATTTATTTACAGTATATTTACAAAATATACACGAAGAAAAATTACACAAAAACCAGTGAAAATGCCGTATGATTAAAGCTTACATCCATATCAATAATAAAACTGACGTTTCACGGAACATCTACGAACAACGAAAATTCAAGCGCTCACTGCTTTTAAGCGCTTGTTCAAGTTCGTTCGGAATTTTTCGCGTTCGTTCGTGTTCCTGTTCGTTCTTCTTTGTATTTTCTTGTTCGACATGTTCGTTCGTGTTCGTTCGTTAGGTGTGGACGCACCTTAAGCGTGAGCGCTCACAGCGCGTAAGCGTCCAAGTCGAACGCACCCTATAACTACCAATTTCTAATAAAAATAAAATGCGTACTTAGTTGCCAACCTGATAACTACAAATTTCATTTCCAGTTAAAAGAAAAAAGATTTAGAAAAAAAGATATATAAAAAATAGATATAATTCCGTTCTGAGTTAAGAAAATATTACCTAGCTAAGTAGAAATAGCTTCATGAAAAAACTGAAACCAAAAGTAATCATAAGTACAAAAAATTGCTATATATTATTTATAAAAAAGAAATAGACTTGAAATAACACAACGTGGAGACTTAGGTTTAAAACTCAGTAATAAAATTAAATTAGTTTGAAGGTTCCGCTTTTTTGGCTTATTCCGAAATTTTACTTATGATGTTTAATAACAATTTAATTGCGATTTCATCTTAAAAGTTAGCATTCATATTTTTTCAAGAACAAAAAAAATTGTATGGGGGGGAGGGGCATAACGTTTTTTTAAACCCTGAGGTGGGGCGGGGCCCAAAAAAGGTTGGGAATCACTGCTCTAGACTCTCTATAATATTCCCTTAAACCAATGGGTAGATTTAATGACTTTACAAATAATTTATGATTAATATGATATTAATGTTGAGCAAAAATATATTATACTTATCAACTTCCCGTAGAGTAGTTATAGTAATGGACCGAAAATCGAAAATAAAAATTTTTCCATATCTTCACGTTTTGAAGGTTTCTGAACATTTTGGCATACTTCAGAAAAAAATTGATTGTGTGTGTGTGTGTTTTGTGTGTCTGCATTTTTTCGTTCACGTTTTCAGGCGTACGGATCAACTGATTTGAATGGTTCAATAAATATTCCTATTGATAGGGAGATGTCCTGATTAGTTTTTGGCAAAGGCAGGTCCAACCGCTACTGAGATACAGAGCAAAGAGTGCCAATAGAATGGTATAGAGCAGAGGTGGGAAACCTTTTTGCCATTAGAGGCCACACTTAAATTAGGCAGCAATAAAAGAGGCCGCATAAGCTGATTAACCTAAAAAAGTGACTTTTGTGAAATTATTATAGTTTTTTTTATTTTATTATTGCTTTATACAGAAAAAAAATAAATAAAATACTTCAAAATTTTAAAAAATATCGAGATGTAAAGTTTCTGGGTGTCGAAGGAAATCGAACGAAATTTCATTCACTTTTCTTGAAGATTGGAAAAAAAAAGTTGGTAATTTTCAAACGTATGTAATGAGATAAAATCGACTTCGTTTCGATAAAATCGAATTTTAGTTCGTTTTAATTTCATTTAAACATTAATTTTTTATATAAAAATGATATTTATTTTGAATTTGATTTTCATATTCTTATTATTACATAATTATTTGAAATTAAAAAAATATATGTTATACCATTGAATTCACTGATAGATTTTTATTTTGCAAACTAAGGTGTTAACGGTTAATTTAGGGAATTTCAGGCTTTGGAAAAACCAGATTAAATTCATTTGTGAACTTTCGGTATGAATATTGCTGCTTGTTATGATTCATGACAATAGTTATCATAACAAAAAAAAAGGATTAATGCATTAAACGCAACGTTACCTCATTCCAAAAGTAATATACCTAGACGCTATTGACAGACATTTAAGAATATGATTTAAAAAATATTATTAATAAATGATGTACCTACTCCATTTAGAGAATAGTAAAGTTTACCCATGAAAATAAGCGTATTATTTGATAATATAACAATAATGAACGTGAAAGAAATATATTAATTAAAATATGTATTTATTATGCACAAAATATATTGTTAATTTATATTTTGCATTTCAAATATATACGGGCACATATTTCGCCTACGGCAATTTTTAAAAATATATTTTTGTATTTTATGAAAAAAGGTATAGTTTTGTGCCATTTTATAACTACTTATGGTATCATAAAGTTGCTAATATATCTAGGTAAAATCTGGTTGCTTCGATCTCCGCCAAAGCTGCGAATTTGCTTTTGGTTGGGAGAAGTATAAATTTTTATCATTTTACTACGGATACGCATAAAAATCTTCAACTTGGGTGCTAACGATTTTTTTGCACTGTTAATTTTTTTTATAATACTTCTTGAATCATATAAAAGGCGATGTCTTGCGAAATCGAAAATATTGCTTATATTAAATAATATTAATATAATATATTACATCTCTATCTTGTATCTGCCTAAGAGTCTGTGTTTCAGGCTAGCAATCTAATGTCATGTTAAAATATGACTGTTTTTGGTGGGATTTTTCACGGAACTGGTACGTTGATGTACAATAGTTGTATGAAAGTAACTCTGCTATTTTGTACTAGACGGCATGGGGCCGCACAAGAACCTCCCGGAGGCCGCAGGTTCCCCACCTATACTATAGAGTGAAATAGAAATCGAGGTTTTGATAGAACGAAGCATCCGATTTGAATGAAAAACATTCAGTTCGTAATGATGGGGAGAAGTGGTGATTAGTTTTTGGCAAAGGCAGGTCTAACCGTTCCAAAGATACGGAGCTAGTTGTACAAAAAATAGCAGTTTTTGAGAGAACTAAGAATTTAAATGATTCAAAAAACTTTCTGCTTTTGTTGACGAAACATTTGCTTTTGGAAAAAAAAAATTTTTTTCGAAAAAAAATTTTTTATATAGAAAATAATTCAGATTTTAATTTTAATTCTTGCTAAAGTTCTATAGCTCACTTATATAAATATTTGACAATGCTACAGTATTTATTTATAATAATCTATTTGAAAACATTGACTATTCGTCGAACATTTCGTTACGGCATGGAAAGTTCCAGCAATTTGCCTTAAGGCACGATGCCATACACCACTAGTTTTATAACATGATGGTCATGGCATACAAACTATTGGTACCACAAATAAAACAAATCGATTTTATCAGTATCTGTGGTAACTAGATACGCGTATATTTAATCAATAAAAGAGTTGTTTCCAACATTTGTGAAAACACGCAAAATGCCTCAGGTAAATTATGTAGCTACTAATATAAATATGTTAATTCAATGTTTGATTTTTTTGTTACAGCTACATATTAATTTTTTTCCAAAATAAGAGACTAATACTAATTTTTACTGCGATTAAAAATGGCTGGAAAAAAATCTAAAGGTGGCAATGGTAAGAAAAAAGCATCGAAAGGATCCAAGAGATCGGGGGCCAGAAGAAGCGAAGGAGGCTCCCGTTCAAAATCCCGATGCCAAATGGACATATTCAACGAAGTTGCAATGGAGAACGCTTATTACTTATGCCATAATATACAGGTAATTAAGTCTGATTTACGGTGCAAAAAATTCAAAGCCATCCATTTAGTTATATACAGTGGTACCCCGACTTACGAGCGACCGACATACAATTGTTTCGAGATACAAGGCACCAAAGGAGCAAATCGTTGCATCAATATAGTCCAGTCATTATAGTAAGTTAACCTCGGAAGTCGAGATACCCAGCTGTAAGTCTGTAAATACTTGTATATTGACACTAAAAAGTTGTCTCAAAACCTACATATTGTAGGGTGTGCCTATGTAGGTTTTGAGACAACTTTTTAGTGTCAATATACAAGTGTTTACAGACTTACAGCTGGATATCTCGAATTCCGAGATTGTTACTTAATTTAAGCTATGACTGGACTAATATACAAGCAAAATTCAATATACAAGCTATCAGCGAGCAAGAGTTTTCCATAAAAATGTTAATAGCAAAATGAAAATATAAAAAAATTCGTTAGTTGCTCGTATCTCAAAGAAATTGTTTCTATATAAGTACATTGAAATGCCATTAAATAGTTTCAGTAAAAGTTTAAATACAGTAGGTACATATCTATTATGTGTTACGCTCCATAATTTCACACTTTAATTCAATGTTGTTAAAGTAAATAATAATTTGCACAAATAGCAAAAAAAAAACGCAAATCCAACATATATAATGATACAATCACTATTAATGTATAGTTTACATTTATATCACTAGAATAATCCTCAATATATTCACATCGGTAAAATGTTACTACACAATATTAATATATAAATGAAAAGTCTAACTATAAAATAATTGACTGTCATAAAACAGACAAAATATCTATTATCAACTCTGAAGTCTCTCGTAAGCCGAAGTACCAGCGCATTTAAAAAAAAAAAAAAATTAATAATTTTACCATCTTTACCATTCTCAATGAAGCTTTGCCACTCACCTTATTATTCATACAAAATAATTCTGAATCACCTTTCTTCAGAACTCTTTCTATACTTCGCTTAGCATCCACAATTCACACTATCTTGAAGAAATATCTCATCTCAAATTTTTAGTGAAGCCTGTTTTTGATAAGGTACTGATTTCATTTTGAATGGCTTCAAGATTTTTTGAAACATAAATGTAAGTCCACAAAGTATATATCATAATTATCCAGTTCAATTCTAATTTAGAATCTAAGTTAGAAAGCCCCAATTTTTTTTCCTCATTGACACAAACATCTAGCCTTTCATCTATTTTTTCCTCAATTGTGTAATAGCCACTTCTTTGATAATCAATTTCATATGTCTGCATTTTTATATTTAACATAATATATTGTGTTTTACAGGATGTTTTGAAAACAAGAGGCTTCCCGTGGCCTGAAGCACAGAAGAAAAAGAAAAAGGGTAAAAAATAGGCATGAAAATAATGTGTTAGTTGCAATATAATTGTGGGAAGATATTACATCCCCTATATTATGTTATAGCAATAATGATATTATTAACCATAAAAGTCTGCTTAAAATTTTATTTATAATGCATTGGTGTTTTGCATTATATGCTCTGTAAATTATTGATGCAAGTTTTTGCAAATACATGCTTCGATCACAAAATCAGAGTAAATTGTTACAAATAAATAATGACCACAACACTAATGTTATAACTATAATAAAATATTGTTTCATTTATAAAATCATTTATTACTATGAAATGTGAAAGCCTTTAAATCGTTATCTGTAAAATTATGTACAATAATATCATAATGCGCATCAGGGCAGTGAATTTTAAGTTAATTGTATTTAAACAGTCACAGAAAGATTCCTAGTATAAAACAAGATGTTTTAATGGATTTAAAATTCATGTCACACACTCATTTTAATAATACATATATTTATAAACGCTGGCCGACTGGAATATAATTGTTACTAGTAAATAGTACAATGTAAACAATGCAAATTTTCGTATCACTAAAATTTCAACAACTATTTATATTTGAGGGCATGTTCTACATGTTATTGCGTTCCCTTTGAATTCTTGAAGTATATGTCCGGGATACTAAATTCCATGAGTCCATGTAACGATCCATACACATTGCAACACATTTCTGAAAAATTACATCATAACTAATAACAGGACACAAAGTTAAAACGACAAAAATAGAATATTCACAAAAATATGCTCTTTTTCTAAACATCTTGCATGTAATACAAAAATATTGAAAGACAATAAATAAATAAATACAAATACATTACAACATGTCAAATAAATGCAATTACTATGTATCATGAAAATCTTACTGATTGTCAATGGCAAATAACAGGAAACTTATTAGACTTTTGAGATTAATAGCATATTTCTGTAATCATATAAAACATGCCAGAAACTACTTTTTATACGAGAAGTAATGAATTCAAAAAAACGATTTAGGCAAAAGCATTTCTTGTTCAAATACTGCAAACGCAATACGCTTCAGTTAAAATTTCCACCAAATCATGTATATATCGAAATACATCTGCTTATGAACAAAAAATCCAAAAAAGAAACAATTATTAAACCAATGGTAAACATTATAAATCCTCGTAAACATTTAACAACTAGTAACAATTATGGAATTAAAAATTCAGTGTCATTTCAGAAGTTATTAGAAACTGATAAGTTATAATATTAGATTATGAAATTCTGCTTACCTGTTCAGCATTATCTAAGACTGTTCCTGGCTTGTAAATACATTTTCTAAAGCATTTCTCTGTCATTTTCTGCAACAATTACGCATGAACATAATAAATAAACCAATAAAATAACCTAAAAACCGCTAGTCACAATTATGTAACTTTTAAATCAAATAAATCCAAGCAAATATATGGGTAAAAATAGATATATCAACACATCATTGATATATATTACTATTAAATTCTTAGAATACTGTAAGAGTTATGTGCTAAAAATCAAAATTTAGATGAAGTAATATAGTGCACAATTACCGTGAGCAATTCTTGTGCATTTGCAACGGCAATTTGTTGTTTAACTTGTTCCATTAACTCATCTCGTTGGGCACTTGTTAAATGTCCTGTAGGTAACGCGTCCATTGTTTATGAGATTTTAAATTTAAAATAAATAGTTTCTTTTGAACACGAACACCGAAGTTGTCTTTTTGTTACACGCGAAAAAGGGGCACTGCACTAGTAAACAAGGGTTGCCAGAATAGGAAACAAATGAATAAAAGGTGCCGCACGCATGGATGTTTTTTTACTCGTCGCATGCACTTGTTCATTTACAGCTTCTCATTAACATATATTTTAATTGATTTTCATCAATTAGTAATTTGCTTTATGTTATTAATATCGGGCGTATCTGTGACGTCAAACAAAAACATGTTATTAAAATCTTTTCTTTAAAGTTCAAGAATAAATAAAATACATAACATTACGAGTTACCAACAAAATCGTTCGAAATCTAGAACTGCCCGCCGCCTAAGTGCATTTATGTCATATTGAATTGTTCTTTTTCGTGTTTATTTGCTTAACCTTAAATTTAAGCCGGTAAATTTTATTTCGGATTACCTTTATTTTACTGTTATCATGATAAAAGTTAGTAATATTTGTAGGAATATGTAATATTTAATTGAAACTCAATCGCATTCTTGTAAGTTATGTGATTTCACAGATATGCGCAATTCAATTTTAATAGAGTTTCTTGAGGTTGCAATACATAACATTTTATATCATTCAAACTTATATCCTGAAAACGTTTTTACTCGTAAACAAAAGTATGCCATTTCAATACAAACATGCAAGCATCCAAAAGTAAATGATTACATTAAGCAGTGTATGAATAGCAGTAAACATTTACTTCAATCAAAATATCTACATAAAGTCTTGTTGAAGTTTTTTGACAACGGTGAACTAATGTGCCAATTTGCATTTGTAGTTAAGGAATGTGATACCTCAATAAGGTCAATTATGCAATACAGTAGAACCTCGATTAACCGGACTAATTGTTGTCGATAGGCATCCGGATAATTGAAAATCCAGATAATCCAATGTATGGAAAATAATGATGTGTATTTATCAAAAATAACAAATACATACATAGATATCAACGAAAATCAATGTTTAATGAGAAATTAACATTTCCTTATGTATGTACATATATATTTTCTTAGATTATATTACATACATATACTAGACTGCAGCATAAATCATGCAAAAAATCGAATTGTAGATATGTGCATACATATAACTCTGTCGCGGTTGGTAGTTTGGATAATCGCAAATCCGTATAACCGAGGTCCGGATAATCGAGCTCCTACTGTACATTTTTTTTTACAATAGGTCAAAAATTCCATTTTCGAATTATTTCAGTGACCCCTATTTTTTTAAGGCTGAGAGTCAATTTAGAGAATTTCTGTTGAAGATGCCTTCTATTCAAACTTACTTTAAAAATCCATTATCAGGAGAAGCACATTTTGAAATTGCTTTAGAAACTACTGAAAGAGGATATACAGAAATTACACATAATCATGAATTTCAGGTTATAATACAAGCTTTCTACTTTCACTATCTTTTAAATTATAAGGATTAGTTACAAGTATACTTGAATAAAATTATAAAATTAAATATTAGTGCCTTTCCATAAAGAACATGTTCATTTTTTTTTAAATTGCAATAAAAATATGAAAATTGCATAGCTTTGTTTTTCAAATTTTGGTTTTTGATAAGTAATGTAATATTAAAAAAAAATCTTGTTCCAGGATTTCAAATTTCTACGAACTGAAGATACTGATTCAAAGCAAGTAGCAATTGTTCCAATATCTACCGACTTTCCTGTTGGAATCCATGTTTATGCTGAGATGCCAAATTGAAATTATATAATTCTAATATTATCATAATTATTCTAAATATATTATGAAAAATATCAATACATTACTTAGTTTCTTAACAAATGCAGAAATAATTTCAAATATTGATAACTCGTGATAGCTTCTGAACCCGGTTTAATAATAGATCTCCTTGTTTTATAATAGCTTGGTATTGAGAATTTTTGGTATCAGGTCTGTTTGTTTCAACAATACCACCAACTCTATCTACTTTACAATGAAGTCTGCCAGCTGCAATGAATCTTGACAATTCCCTAAATAGTAAAATTTATTATGATGAATACAGATAATGGTCAAAAAAGACAATTTAATATACTAATTTTTACTTTACAAATGGAACATAGAAAATAATGTGTATATAAATCTATTTAATTCAAAATATGAGTTTTACTACAAATTTAAAATGATTGATAAATTACTTACTGATCAATGAAGTCAATACTGACACCAAATTGTTCAGACATGTATTCTAAAGTTAATGAACGATATGATTCCAAAAGCTGGGAATATGCAAGGATTCTCATTTCTCGTACGTAATACTGATAGTGTGGATGTACAAGGAAATCACAACGAAGTAAACCTTCAACATGGACTGAAAATATATAAAGTGAATAAATATAAATAAAATGCTTTTATCTATTCTTGTAAATGTAATTTTATAACAAATTTCTCTTACTTAGATTCTTAAAAAATTCTCCATAATGACAATCATAGAGAGAAAATAAATAATCTCTCACATCTAGATTAGAGTGTAGTACTTCCAAAATTTCAGACCCTTTTATAATCTAAAAAAAAAAAGACTATATGTATTAAAAATGATCAATAATTTGATACAGTGAATTATTTAACATTTACCTTATCACGTAACTCATTACGAGGCAAGCTAATCATAGAGACATATACTGTATACCTAACAAAAGTATTGTAATCCATTAATTCATAGGATGTAAAAGTGCTCACTGTATCCAGAAAGAATGTAGCTGCACTTTTAAAATCACGAATTGCAATGCTGTATACACCTTGATATACTTTAAGCCTGTTACGTCTGTCCCAATCACCACCTTCTTCTATCAAACTATATACAAAAAACTATATTATTACTCATGTACCACAGACAGTGCTATGTTATGAAAATCTCATTTCCAAGTATAAAATAGTAAATTTGTTTCTTTCATATTACATTATTTCTCACTTGTAATCATATTATCATTGACAATTACTTATCAGGCAGCACAAAAATATATCAATGTATCTCTTTCGATACTATCAAATGACAAATAACATGAATACCATCGAAATCAACATTTTTTTTATGCTTGATTTAACAAATAGTGCCAATTTTCTACTTGAGATAGTGCAAGTGTATTGTTATAGCGTTAAATAATATATTATTTATAATTACCTTTTAGCTTTTTCTATATTGCGTGTGATTAGATCATGGTCTAGGTAAAACAAGCCAATTCTAATGTTGTGAAAAACAATATCTAAGCGATGACCAAGAGAAACAGTTTTGTCATAGGTTTGTCTGAAAGCAGCAATTGCTCCTGCTTTATCTCCTATTCTGCATAAATATTCTGATTTTTTTAAATTGGCTTCTCGAACCTAAATTAAAATACATTTATAGTAAAAATAAGCAACATTAGATTAAAATTGCACAACACAAGAAAAACTTGAGCAGAAAATCTTGTAGGAGGAAGAATATCTACCTCCATCTCTCCCAAATTTTTTTCAGCATCTTCAATAGTTTCATCAAGTTTGACTAATGCTGCTGCATTATTGGCTTTCATTGTTGACAACAAATTTTCATCAACAGTCCAACCTAAATCTTTACAAACTTCAGCATACCACGGTGCCATATCTGCAAAAAATTGTAAAATATGAGTATTCAAAAAAATAATATGGTTCAAAAACATTTTAGTTAAAAGACATTTTTCATATTTCTTACTTTCAGTTTTTATTGCACTGATGAGTTTTTCTTGTATAGTTTTGTCATCTTTATAATCTGGCAAACTAAGTAAAAATTTCCATTGCGCTAATTCTAAATTTGGATTCTTCTCCAAACCTTCCTCTTCTCTATTTTCAAGAGGCATTTTCACAACAAGTCTAACGTATCTAAATGAATATAAATTAGTATTTCGGTAAAATGAATTAGCAACTTTGCTCACGAAACCTCAAAGATTTTGTAAACGACAACTCACTTTCGACGACAGTGAAGTTTGGCAATTGATTTCAAGCGTCAGTGTTGGCATTATTGCTTCACTTCAACATCTTAGATCTTACATACCCGCTACTTTCAAATATGCATTTGATTGACTTTCTCCTCGGCAATACATATGAGAATATAGTATATTTATGCTAACTGCAACCATTTTGTATTTACTTTTCAAAGGACAATCAACGTATGCCGTGCATTGCGTCTCATGGGGTTGATTGAAAATAATTATAATTAATATGATTTTCAAAATTATCTACCTAAAATTTATTTATTTATACAAATCAATTATTGTTTAATTATTTATAACGGCTTATAATGTAATATTCTATATAATTTATGTTAAGATGCCTGTGCTTAACTCTAAAATATCATCTTATCACTATAAAAGATGCATACAGAATAAAAATATGAGAATCTAATTCATGCAATACACTGTTAATAATGAAAAGTGCTTTAATACCTTTTGGAAATTTTAGTCTGTTCATCAAATATAAATAAAATATTTTAGTAATTAAATAACTTCATTATTTTCCATCACAATAAAACCTTAAAATGGCAATAAAAAGTAGAAATTTGAATGTAGAATATTCTACATTCTACAATTACAATTATATCTACAATATTTATTAAACACAAGAAGTATTAGAAAACTTTGACCATAGTGCACCAAAAATTAAAAACACTTTTATTTTCCTGTTATATTAACTTATGTTCGTAGCCAATATATATCTTACAAAATAAAAATATCTCAGAAATCCTAATTTCTTACAATATTATACTCGAACAATTGAGAACCAAATGTGAAAGTAAAAGCAGTAAGTTTTCAATTATAGTAAACGATTTATTTAGTTATGAAATGTTAACATTATTAATTTTACTAATTACTCTATTGTTTTAAATTAAATACATACTATATGTAATATTTTACAATGCTTTTGTGAAATGTTGTATATAATTATACATAATTGAAAATGTTTTCACAATGATTATGTGAAATGTTGTAAATAATTATTCATAATTGAAAATGTTTCAGTATCTATAACCACAAACACATTACATATATACCTATATACATAACCATGCATTCACAAAATATTCAATTACAAATATATATCGCAGACTTAATAATTACAATGATTCCCATAACACTGTAACTGGCAATGTCTGTAAAGTGAACTGATGTTATTGCTTTATCTATTAATAATTAATACTCGAAACTTTTTATACCAAACCAGAAAATATTAATTCATTTTTAATCAGTTACTTATGTATAAGATAAATTTTACTTTATTTATCTATTCTAAATAAATCTCTGACAGTTTACAGTTTGGATAGAAAAGATAATATAACTTTCAATTTGAGTAGAAACATTATAAATTTAATTAGTTTATGGGTCTCCACATATTAAAATACATATAAAATTTGCTGTTTCATTGCTTAATTCAAAAGATTCAATATCATTGAGTTTTAAATGATTCTTTAACTTTCCATATAACCAGCTCCATACTGATTCGTGCATCTTCTGCACTGTCGTGACCATAGCCTGAGAATTAAATAATTTCATATGTTCATAATGAGCATTCATAAATTTCATTGTTATACATATATACATATATACATGCAATAAAAAAATACCTGATTCTTGGATTATTTTCTGTAAATACTCTGTGGCTAACGTTTTCAGTGCACGTTTGAAAGGTAAACCAGCCTTATGAGGAAATAATATACTCGTGTCAACAACAAATTTATGAACAATTTTTAATGCTTTGAGATCAGATTCTAAAGAATGTCCAACCAAGATAGTCGTATCAGAAAACATATTCAGAAGAACTGCCTGAACCTGAAAAATGGTTGTTGTGACGTCTTTTAACATTTCTGCTGTAATGCCAGAAAACCTGAAATAAATATATAAAAATAAATTATAAGATAATATAATGCATTTTAAAATAAAACAAAGTTGATTAAACATATGCATTTGAGGACCTTATAAAATTCTACAAAACAAAATAATTATTGATGATTAACTGTGATTTATGGATATAAATATTATTATTTCTTGCATATATCAAACAATAACTTGAAAAAGTATAAGATTTTATAAGTAATAGAGATTTGTTTTTGAATCATAGTTATAGAAAAAAAAATACTTAAGATTCCTTGAAAAGAGTGTAATAACTTACGTTGTGGCATAGTCAAGGATGGAATTCTCTGGTTTAACAAATCTGTCATAAACAACATCTAAGTCATCATTTACAACCGTTATTCTAGCCAGTTCTATTCCCTTTGTCGTATACACCATTTCACAATCCAAAGCATATATACTGTCGTTTGCTGAATGACCAGGCGGTTTCTTAAGCGTTTGCACAAATCCAGTACGAAGACCTTCTCCAGGACCTATAATCCCCTCAATAACATGGTCACCTGAAGAGCAACCTATTGATCCTAACTCCAAACCGCAGCATCCATATATAGATCGGCCTGTATTACATGCAATGTAATTAAGATATACCATATATATATATATATATATATATATATATATATATATATATATATATACCATATATATATATATATATATATATATATATATATATATATATATTTGAAATATTTTTTGCAGCCCAATCACCAAATTCAAAAAAAGATTAAATAGAAAAATTATTTATTCCATTAAACGTTTCGACACAGAAAATTATATACAACCAAACCAGAAAAAACAAAATTTAATAATGTAAAATTTATTGAACACTAAAATTGTGTTAAAGAATAATATATTAATACATTAATAAACGAAGAAATAAAGGAGCACATATTGCCCTCCTATATTGTATGCGTTCAATAGCGGTGCATTATGAACACTGATCAAGGTTACGCAGCACGTGTGGTGAATAAGTGGGAGCGGGGTGTGAGAAACAAAAAAGGAATGAGAAACAGAGAAGAGAGATATGACAAACGAAAGATTCTAAAACTGTAAAGAATTACTTTTCATGAAATTTATAATGACTTTGTAACTGTCATGTAAGGGATGAGAGGAATTACGTTTGTTGACACAAGAAGCATTAAGGGATATAAATAACGACTCAACTATCTTTCTAAGGCCACAATTTTTCTCAATGTATAGGATAATAGGGTTTGACATGTTAAAAGTGTGATTGAAGTTAATTATATGTTCTGAAAGCATAGTTTTGGATTGATTTGGGTTTCTAGAATTATATATATGTTGACTAACCCTCTTATGTATATACTGGAAACTATCCCCAATGCAACAACTATTGCAATTATTGCAGTCCAACCTGTAAACCGAATCAGTAACCCTATCAGCGGAAATTTAGAAAAAGTTTTTCTTCTCTTAAATCAAAAACTCCTGCTGATAGGGTTACTCATTCAGTTTATAGGTTATATATATATATATATATATATATATATATATATATATATATATATACAGGGCCGGTCCTGGGGTCCTCAGCGTCCGCATGCAAGATTTGTTCTAGCGCCCCCCCCCCCAATAATTTTAACTGTTTTAACAGTTTTTCATTAAAATTATATAAACATTTACGTTAAGTTTTTTTAATTAATTTTTATTATTCTGGATTTAGTACACAAAAATTAGATATAATCTAAAAGCGCATAAAATACATCGATTTTAAATTTATTTAGAAAATCAGATTGAGAGTATCAGAATCAGTATCAAACGAAGAAAAAAATTAATAAGTACATTACACAATAAGCAGAACAATAATTCACAAATTTTATATGCATTTTGTGTCTCATAGTTAAGTTGGATTATGTATTATAATCTATTAAGTATTCTAGATTTTTTTTAAAAAAATATAAATAATATATTATAAATTTTATTTCCGAACCTCGTTTTGGCGCCCCCTAAGGCGTGCGCCCGCATTTTTTGCATGCATTGCATTCAAGGTAGGACCGGCCCTGTATATATATATATATATATATATATATATATATATATATATATATATATACAGGGTGGCTGATATGTTATGCAACAAAGTAAAAAACTATAATTTTGTCATTTTCATTTTAAATTTCATTGTTCAAAAGCAAAAATGTCAGAAATAACATCAAATTTCAGAAGCAGTTTAGATTTGTTGTAGTTGGCCATCTTTGGCACGAATTATGGCCTTCAAAAGGTAGAAAAAACCACAAAACGCTGCATGAAAGTGGCTCCGGGGTATTTTGGCCCAATGCCGGCGAGGCGCTTTCTTTGGATGATCGACACTTTGGTATAATTTAGTGCAAACCTTACTCTCCAAAATGTCCAGGGCACAAAAGTCCAACGAATTTAGATCCAGAGATTTTGGTGGCTATTGTGCGATGGAAATGAAGCGAGAAACCTCTTTTTTTAAGCCATTTTTGGTTGACGCGTGCTGAGTTTGGTGGTGTTGAGTCCTGTTGGAATGTCCATGGTCTGCGGCCGAAATTTTTGTCTACCCAGGGCTTCAATACTGCCCTTAAGACATTTTCCCGAAAATTTCGGCAATTATTTTGATCCCACGGTCGATGAATACGAGCGGAATGTCACTATCGGCCGTTACGGTGGTTCAAACCATTACCGTCGGCGGCGCTTGAGTTCTGGTGGCCAATCGAAGGTGTAAATTTTTAGCTGACCTTTTTGACAAGTAAACCCTATCATTTTGGTTGTTCACAAACTGCTCGATTTGGAATGACAAATATAAAGCAATCACAATATCACGTTTGACTTCCATCACAAATAACTCTTTTTCTGAATGCAATAGATACAAATGCTTTTGTTCGCTTGTAAACAACTAAATAAGCAATCACTGGAATAAATCTGTCATCTGCCTGGTGAGCGGTTTAGAAATGATAGCGGTCTGAATTTGGTTGCAATACATATCAGCCACCTTGTATATATATATATATATATATATATATATATATATATATATTATGTATATATAAGTATATATGTATGTATTATATTCATAATTTTTTTTAAGCAGTAATATACAACACATGAATGATGATTTTTTTTCGTCATAACTAACAATTAGTGCTATCCATCGCAATCCGTTTTTTGCAAGATATCCTCATCCTCTGAGCAGTTTTCTGTACTACTTCCAGATCCGTGCATTATTTTTTGCAAATGAAAATATATTTGCAATTACTTGCTTTTAGCAAAATGATATTTATATCTCTAATACATGCAAAGTTATCTTTATTAAATTTTTATGCTCATTTTGATTGAATGATCTTTGTTGAAGAAATATGTGATATAGTGTTCAGATAATTCTATTTTTTTTTCTTCAATAAAACATAAAATATTAAATTACTTATCTTTTGCACTGGTTTCGTCTAGCTATTGTATGACAATTTTACTAATTTTAAATTAGGTAAAGTTTGATTTTCATATGTTTTACTATATTTCTTATTTTATTAGGATTTTGCTCAATTCTCAAACTGTGCAAATAGCAAACCCGTGCTTTAAAAGAACCGTGTTATGAGGGGAATGGTCTCCATTCCTAAACCGTGTTAGAGTGAATAAGTTATAGAAGTACTGTGTTAAGTGGGGGTTACCTGTATTACTAAAAATAATTTCTCTTTCTGATTTGGTCTTAAATTGCATATTTTTTTTGCATAAACCAAGAAAGAAGTTGAATGATGGAAAATTGTTAACACTAGCACTAAAATTAGTTATGTGGGGTTTACATGTAGTACTAAAAATAATTTCTCTTTCTGATATAGTATTAAATTGCACTTTTTTTTTACATACAACCAAGAAAGAAGTTGGATGATGGAGAATTGTTAACACTAGTGCTAAAATTAGTATGATAAATTTCAATATCTAAATTACCTCTAGTTTTATAACACCTCCTAGGATGGTAGATGCAAGCTTCTCTTACTAATGGAATTCCATCATCATCTACAGAATATTCTTTAGGACAGCGTGAACATTGTCTGATCTTTCTATCTTCTGGTACTAACTTAGCTTTATCATTGTTAATTCGAGCTATACCAATAGTGGATGTTGGCATTGGATAAGAGTTTGTTTCTAAATCTTCTTCTGTCAATATCCATTTTTTAATCAAGTTGTATCTATGGGCCTCTGCAATATTTTTTCTCATAACAATCAAGTATAATTTTTTTGTTACATTAGCTGATAAAATTGACTAACTACTGATTATGTTTAGTTATATATAAAAAATCAAAAGCTTATTCAATAATAATGCTTTTAAATTATGCAGTACATCTGAACTAATTTAGTATTTTTATCCCACAAGTAAGTTAACTTACTTGATAATTTTTCATATTGCAGTGGAATAGTTAAAGATCTGAAAAAAATCAAAAAAAAAAAAAAATTAGACAAATATTTAGAAACGTACGCCACAGACGTAACTGTATTCATGTGCAACTTAATGAATGCGCAACCAAGCGTATTTTCACAGTGCCCACAGACGGCTCAAGTTTATGTTCAAGTATTTGCGCAAGCATATCACAAATGTCAACTGAGAAACGTCAAAACGTAACCTAAAAATATATCTTTTTTATTAATTTATATATTCGCAGCATTAGAAGAGAATTCTAAGTGTTCAGAGAGCTAATTTAATAACTTTTAATTGTCGATAACTTCATAAACTTGTATTATGAATTCGCTACAAAGTAAAATAAAAACGGGACATGTGCTGCCACACGCGGCCAACGAATGAACTTGCCGACTTGAATTAAAATAATCGAAAAGTGCTCATGCCTGCTCGTTTGCACCAGTCTGTCAAGTTTGCGCAAAAAACATCCCACAGACGCTACAGAATACATGTGCAAGTCGCAGGTTGCACAGTTATACAGTTACGCAGTGGCCGGCTTAATTGTAGGTTACTCACCCTGATGACATGCCATTAGTTGAATTTTGCAATTCTGCAGAAAAAAATAAGAATTACTGCATATTAATAAACTGAATCTAAATATTAAATTACTTTATCTATAAACATAAGCACTTTATGTTTACAGAATATAATGAAATATTAAGGGTTTACTTTATTTTTTACCTTTTGTGGCTTTCCTAATTTTTAATATAGTTGCCAAGCAGGAATTTTTATACACCTTGATATTCATACATTTTTTAACAACAGCTAATTCTTCTTCTTGTCCCTGTTAATGCAATAATACATGATCAACACAATATGAAATATTTTAATATAAACAGAATAAAAAACTTAAGTTAAGTTATGTAAAATAACCTAATTATGATCATTAGACTTTTCTTCTAATTTAACATATTTACCATTTTATGTGCTTTTTCAACATCATTTTTGTGCATTTCTAAGCAAGCTTCAGTGATATAATTCAGATATGCAAGTCTTACATTAGATGGTATTTTAGAGTTATTTGTTCCCAGAAGGTTTGTTGCATCCAGTTTTTTCTGATAAAAAATAATAAATGAATAAAAAATAATCTATGAATATCTATAAACAAAAGTATGTATTTTTTATCAAATAATCTCACTAGAACATTTTCCTTGGGAACATGAGCTGTCCTTACAGTACCCTTTTTTAAAGTTTGCATTGTAGATGAATCTGAATTTTGGGACTTTGGGGTATGAGCTATTCTTACTGTAAAGGAATTCTTCTCTATTAACAACTTCAATATTTGAATAATTACTATTAATAATAGCTACTGACAAGAAAAAAATATACTAATGAAAATATAATCTGAGAATATTCTAAAATATATATAGTTAATTTAAATACTAATTTTTTTGAATGGTGTAGGGTTATTGAAGATTACTAGATTGATATATAAATGATAATACAAAAATGATGATTTACATAAATATCAATTGTTTTTATTTCATACGAAAAATCTGCCACTCTCAATTCTATAAAAATACCTGGGATGGGTTTAGACAATGTCGGCCTGTCATTTACTATGCTTGCAAAACTTGACTTGATATTTGTAATTGAATAATTTGATTTTGAGGATGCAGAAGTTGTTGAAATTGGAATAGGTTTTGTTGAATTTGTTAATTCTTCTAGACGTTTTTCACATTCTTCAAACTCTTTTTGTTTTTGTGACTCCAATATCTTTTTGTATCTTTCTACAAAGGACTATAACAAAAATAAACTTTTATGAATTAAGGTATTTTAAACTGCCTAATTGTGTATTACATACCGTTGCAGGAGTGAACTTTTTAACAAGTTTTGCAGCTGGTCTTATTATTGTATTTGCTAAACTATGAGCAATACGCTTCTTAGTTGTAACTGCAACTTCTGGTATTTCAACATTACTAGATTTCTTTTCCTTATCCTAAAACAAATTTGATCTTAAATTGATATAGATATAATTAAGAATTTATGTACATACATTAATACAGTCCTTAAGTGAATTTTGAAAATTGTTCTCTAAGCTATTGTTATATTCCTCTGATATTTTTAGGCACTCCAAAACTATAGGATCTTTTAAATCAGTACTATTTACCGGATGATCTAGTTCTTCATCATCGCTTTCAAATAAACTGTATCCTATAATAAATTATATATGTATTACACTAACTTATGAGTAATGAGAATTGACATTTACAATTTTCAAAAATTCTTGAATATAGTAACAATAACCTTTGCCAACCAAATTGGCCTTTGGAGATGAATTTTTTTCAACAATCTCGTTTGTTTTTCTGCTCCTACTTGATTTATCACCATAGCTGCTATCTTTATTCTTGATTTTATTTTCACTAGAACTTTTACTATGAGATTTAGATTTACTGTCATGCTTAGATTTACTTTGGTGTGAATCTTTTTTATCACAGTTTTTATTTGATTTAGATTCATCTTTCTTTATTTTTGTAGAAGATGCTGATTTTGATTTATGAGAATGTGATGATTTATGGTGATGACTGGAACTTTTACTTGAAGTTGATTTGCTTGAAGAAGATTTACTTTTGCTTTTATTGTCTTTATCATGTTTCGATTTTGAACCTTTTTCATGTTTTTCTTTATTTGATCTCTCACTTTGATGTGATTTGGACTCATCAGATTTGCAATCATTTCCATTTAATATCTCATCAATAATGTTAAATTCAGCTTCAAGATTATCAAAATTAATATCTAGTTTAGGTTTTTTAATACTAAGTTGCTTTTCATCGGACAAATTACTTATTTCATTTAAAATACTAGTAGAAGATCTTTTCTGTGACTTTTCTGGGCTAGGTTGATATTCTATCGAGCTACTAGAGGTACCATGTGGTTCGTAAATATTACTATTTTTATTAGAATTATGATGTAATGAAGGCTTATATGTATGAGTTTTATCATTATCAACATCTTGTTGTAAAACATTTGTATTCAAGGGCTCATAAGTATTTTCATTCTTTTTCACTTGGGCACTAGAAGAAGGCTTGTAATCCGTTTTATCAATTGTCTTATCTTCTTGATTAGATGCACTTCTAGGTTCATATTTATTTTCATTTAGATTAAGTTTTTTACTTGAAGTTGGTGTATAAGAAACAACATTATTTTTATCTTCAGAGCTTTTGCATACAGAAGGTATGTAATGCAATAATTTTGGTGAAGATTTTCTCTTAACAAGTTCTGTAGATTTTTTATCATCTGATATTACGCTGGGTACATAATCTACAAAATGTATAATTTCATATTTTATTATTTATTAGGAAAAACATCATATATATAAATAGGCCTAAAAATATGCATGCATTCAACCTATAAACAAATTTGATTATATAGAAAATTAGGTATATCATTATAAATTAGAAACTTGCACTATTTATTTACCATGTAAACCCAACTTGTCCGTTTTCAGCTTTGATATAGGAGTTGGATTATATTTACAATCCTTAGGCTTTTCAGGCTGAGACAATACGGGCTGTAATTCTGCACCTTGGAACGCGCCGCTTTTAATTTGCCGCAAAACATTGTGATATTGTTTGGATAACAAAGCTTCTTTTATAACAGGATCATTCAAATGTTCAATAAGATTATCTAGAAATGATTTAGAAGATTGATGAAAACTCTCATTTTAAATTCTACTTTTTGAATCACAGTTTTTACCATTTTTAGTGTGCAAAAAATGACAATAGGGTCTTTGACAGTTCACTGAAGAATCTTTATAATGCGGGCATATAGTGTGCTTGAATAATCCAGAAGACGGTAACATACTTGTTTCGAGTACATTTAAATAATTTATTTTGATATATTAAATTAAAAAAATTAATTGTGAATAAATGGAAAATGGGAACGGTTGTCAACTAAAGTTTCATTCTAACCTATCATTTCAAAGACAACAGTTAAGTTATAAACAATTACAAACGATTTCATGCGCCAGGTGACTAAACATCAGAAAACCAAATAAGATATGTCAAATGTGACAGTTTGACTTCGGAATTTTGTTAACATTTATTATTAAATGTGTTTTTATGTTCATTAAAATAGTTATATAATATATCTAATATTTTTTGTACTCAAAAATATTTAAAAATGGCAAAAATTGCAAGATCTTTTAGAGGCTTTTTAGAACCATCAAAAACTGTTTTTATTTTATGTGATATTCAAGAAAAATTTCGGCCTGTAATGAAGCACTTTGATCAAGCGATTCAAACTTCTAACAAGCTAGTAATATTAATTATTGTGATCTAAGTAATAAATTAATACTTACTACGTTTGTTTATTCTATTTTAGATAAAGTCTGCTCAAGCATTAAAAATTCCCTTGTTATGCACTGAGCAAAATCCAAGTGCTTTGGGAAATACAGCTTCTGGAATTGATATAAGCTATGCTTCTGCAGTTATTCCAAAAACGTCTTTTAGCATGTGTTGCGTTCCAGAACTAAAACAGAAATTAAATGAACTGGGCGAAGAAAAAATTGACACAATTGTAATATTTGGGCTAGAAGTTAGTATAAATTCACAAAAATATACTTTAATTCACATAAATAATAAGGATTTAATTTATTGATTTAACAGTAATATAAACTAATAACTATGACATTACATGCATATTGTCATATTTTAAAATGAATACGATGATACTATTACATTTTATACACACACATTCATAATCGGCATCATCAATTTTCTCATACGATCCAAAAATTTTATCAAGAAGGAAGAATGTTATTACATTTTATACTTTTTTGCCATTTAGATACAATGACAGATAGACATGGATTTGTATATAAGTTGGAAAGTTTAAATTGTTAAGTAAAAGTTTTAATATTTTAATTTTGCTGCCGTAATATGTAATTTGGTTTGAAATACTTTATACCTGTACATAAGTATGTCTTGCAAAAAACACAAGCAATATATATATATATATATATATATATATATATTTTTAAATTATATATTTTAAATTATATATAAGTTAAATTTTTATAATTTTGATGTTGAGATATGTTAGATTCAGTCTTCAGGGCAATACATCAATTAAAAACTTGTATGACTTTTAAAACATTTTTATTGTTTCCATATGTTTTGACCCATTGTTTTGTGTTATCTTCAGTGGACTCTAATTTGAAAGCACAGATAGAAATTATTAATTAAAACTAATTTATGACAGTGATATGGTATAAAAACTTACATGTAATTGTAGTAAGTATGTAATTGTAATAATTAGGATTACTACTACTAATGTAAGTTTTTATACTGTCACTGTCTTATAAATTAATTTTAATTAATAATTTCTATCTGTGCTTTCAAACTAGAGTCCACTGAAGATGACACAAAACCATGTGATGAAACGTATGGAAACAATGAAAATGTTTTAAAAGTCATACAAGTTTTTAATTGATGTATTGCCTTGAAGACTGAAACTCATATATATATATATATATATATATATATATATATATATATATATATATGTTTTTTTTACTACAAATCATTAGGCACATATTTGTGTTGAACAATCTGTTATGGATTTTACTGAAGAAGGGTATCATGTTCATGTGGTTGCAGACGCAACTATATCCAGATCCCAAGAAGATCGAATGCTGGCTTTAAAGGTTAATTTCATAATTAATTTCAATAGTTTTTTTTTTAACTAAATCCAATTAACCAGTTGCTTTATGCTCAATTACAGAGAATGCAGAACATGGGGGCCATAATTACTACCAGTGAAAATGTTATATTTAAATTGGTTAAAGATGCTAGCAAACCTGAATTTAAATCAATATTGGGCCTTGTTAAGGTTGTAAGCCCTGAAACTGGATTAGTATCCAAAATTTAAGTTGAGAAGTAATTTGTGAAAAACATGTTCAACTTTTTTTTTCAGCACATCTAAAGTTTATATTAATATATTTTATACAGCGTTACATTTATTAAAAAATATATAATTATAAAAAAATGATTTTGTATTACTTATTGTCTAATACTTACATTTTAAATGTGATCATTTTGCCTGAAATATTACCTAGTACTGCCTCTGTATATCATACTTACCACACTTACCTCAATAATACAAATTGATAACCATTTGAGCTGTTGGTAGAAAGACTCATGAAAAGTTTTATTGAAGCTGAAAGAAAAAATATGCAAGCAAAAAATACTGAATAAAACTATTCAAATAAAGTTAAGAACCTTTTAATTGAAATTTCATTGTATAACAAGCCAATTCTAGACCATCATGTGACGCAGTTACTCGAGCGCGATACAAACCGGAAAAAGCGTTCTTCATATTTCCTTCTAAATTAAATCCAGGCTGTGCTAGTGTATATGTACCCTGTTAATAAATTAAATAATTATAACATTAATTAATAATTTAATAACGTCGAACTATTGCATTATTTTAATACAAATGCATGGTTGCTTCAACTGTAGGATATAAAAGCGTTCACAATTGACCTAATCGTTTGCAGTCGACTTGTACAAGTAACAAAAAAGAATGCACAGTTATATCGATTGTTAATTGGTAATAAAAATGGTGATTTCGACGTTTTTTCTTTTAAATGTTGAAGATATCTCAATAATTTATCTTCATTTAATAAATATTTTTATTAAAAGACTATTGATTATTTTAGAGCCATGCATATTATTTTCAAAATTAATAAATAATCGAAAACAATTTTGTTAAAAATATTGCTAATAAAATATTGCAGTAATATTCTGATTAACGTTGCTTCATTTAGCTCTATTTCGATTGAGCGCTTTTTTTCCGGGATAAAACCCGGAAAAATTGCACATATAAAATATGGGTTAATGTAAAAGAAATAGTGGAATAAGCAAAGTAAATGGCTTAGATGAAATAAATGTCGAAGAAATAGTTGAAAAAAAAAAACAGCATCGCAGCTAGTCTTTCTAACAATGGTCTGAGCAAGAAGAAAAAAAAATGGTAATAGCTTCGATTGATTTTGGAGAAGAGCAAATAAAACTTTCCGAACGCAGAAGGCGTTTATGACAAAAAGGCATAAAATTTGAATAAACTGAGCGATCCAACTGAATTTTATCAGTTTTAGTTATCAAAATACTCAGTTGATAAGTTTAATAATCTTCTGAAAACTAAACATCATCTAAAGCGCTTATTTACTTGTTAAGATATCCCGTTTAGATATATCTAAAATTAGTCATTGCCAAACCAACCTAATCCGAAACTAATTATACTATAATTGAATTGGGACATTTAAAGATTCAAGATTTTGATATATTATTATTGCGCTTTTCATTAATTCATAAATTTTTGAGTTACGAAGCATTCTGAAATTACACTGACTTGCCCAGTAAATTTACTGAGAAAAACTCTGGAAAATTTTACAGCTTTGCCATAGATTTGTATAGTACTATGTATTTTCTCTCGAAAACTATTGTATTTTCAAATTTTAATTTCAATCTCTTTTTTTTGCTAAAAATGCTCTTAAAATTTCTGAAGTAAGTATGTACTGTTTTTGCACATCGGGAAATATTTGCACATTTAGAAAATGGGAGGGATGGACAACCCTCGATAACAGTAAATAGTATTTTGAAGTGAAAAGAGCAGTATTTTTCAATTAGCTTTTTTATAATTTCAATAAATTCTAACTTCAAAAATTATGACAAAAACTTTCATTGGCTGAAAAAAATGATCAAGAAACTAAAGAAAATTCTTAAGGTTTGCAAAACCTTATCACTTAAAGGTGTGAAAAATTGATGTTGACCGATTTAATAAAAATGGGTCAAACCGTTTTGGAGGAGTACAGCAACTAACATTGTGACATTGAATTTTTATATAATAGAAGGTATATATAATTTGTAATAGATTTGGATAGTTTACTTGTTCAATAGGACATCTGCACGGAACACCATTTTTCTCAAATCTCGGAGGACATTGTACGTTTTCCGGTTTTCCAAAATTGCAGACATCAGCATAATGGCATGACCCGACGCCATCCACACATGGGACGTGCACCCAAACACCAAAGACATTGCGTTGCATTGATACGAAAACCTGATTAAATTAATTATAATTAATTGATAATAAATATTCATGATCTTTTCTAATATATATTCAGATTTAAAAATAGCGAAAATAAGTAAAAATATAAATACTTCATTAGCTCTTTTTTAACCAGTAATCTGTGATTAACAGTATTCTTGTCATCATACATAAATAAACATGCTCGTCATGGAGAAGTGGCAGAACTTTGTGTCTTGACGAGCATTTGACCGTTAAATTGCAATTTTGAAGAAAAAAGATAAAACAAATATATTTAGCGCCACATATAACTCATTGTATTCAAGCAAAACTTAATCAAAACCCCCCGTATTTCCTATGTAGGCAGAAACGTTAGAAAATTTAAAGCATTCATCAGCAATAAATGATTTAATAAAGCAGTTTGGCAAAAATAGTGTATACTGAATTTGAATTCTTTGTAGAAAATTAGGATAAGTGAAGGTAGATAATTATTATGAACAATTTTTTTTAATTTCATGTTTTTTAAAATTTGTGATAAATTTTCCCCTCCGAAAGGCCCCCAAACAAATTTTTATTAGGCGCCGCCAAAGCCAGTATTATTAATTATGTATAAAAACATTTAATAATTAGAATAGTCTATTACTAAAAAGGAGGTATAAAATGAATCAATTAAAATGTAATCTATTGATAAAAATACTTACTTCAATCGGTGATTGTAAAGATATAGACGTTTTCATTGTACCCCATACTTGTGTGTATCCTTCATCATCTACATCCATTCCTACGTCTTCAAACTCAACAGGATCTCTTGATTCTTCGTCACATTTATCAATAATTAATTTCTTTAATGTAAGATTTTTCTAAAAAAATCAGATATATAAAAATAAGTAGAAGAATCATCGAAATTGCTCATTGTAGCTTCTCTTGTATTCAAGCTAAAAATGATCAAAGCCTCCCATATTTTCTATGTAGGCAGAAACGTTAGAAAATTTAAACTCAATCCTTTGTATCGCAATTTTTTAATATCTTCCAGTACAGTTTTCTTGTAACATGGATATAAACAATATATAGGTTTTTTGACCATTTCACTGCATGGCAATTTGATAATAATCTAGAGCAACTATTTATCAAGCAATGTGAATTTTTATAAAGTATATTACGTTGAAATGATTACATTTTAATTAAAATTTAAATTCTGCATATCCATATGTGAAAATATAAATTTTATCTCCTAATCATCTACTGTTAGTTAAAGTGATGTCCTATAGTTATTGATATAAACAGTACTAAATTTTAAACAAAGTTCTGTATCCATAGACCTTATACTATAATGTATTATAATGGTTATGCCTTTATCATCTCTATCAATTCTATCTATCACCGTAAAGTTGCTAAAAATCTAAGAAATTCATTTTATCAGTTTACTACGCAATGAATAATAAACTAAAGCAAGCGCAGTTCAACTAACATGCTTCTTGATGCCATATTTTTTTAAAACAATTAAACGAGTCAAAAATTCAACATATGTTGAAAGACAAATAATATTTAAGTTACGATAAAAAATATGAATTAGTAAATTATTTGTACATATGTTATTGACTGCATTCATTCTATACTAAATACCTCACCCTTGAAAATAAAAATCCAAATGAGTAAGACACTGTAATCAAACACAAAATACATAAAATAAATAAAATTCTACTGGCCATTATTATGAACTTAATTTAAAAAAACAATTGAAGCAACATTTATTATTAAACTATATTATCAAGTAATCATAATTTTGTTTTCAACACTTCCATCAACTCTTATTGTTAAATAGTACAGAACATGTTATCATTATGGCAAACGATTGCATTCATCAAACTTGTACAAATATTGCTATCTCGAAAAATGGACACACTAATCTATATTTAAATTAAGTTTTATTAACCCATGACCCCATGAGCAGTTATATGACTCATTTTCATATTTGACTGAACTATTTAATAAAGATTTTTCATATATATGAATAGCCAACTATAAAAGTTATATATTTGTAAATTACATTGCAATTGATTAATATTTAATGATAAATACTTATCGGTGCAAAAGCAATCTAAGCCTTGGAATTCCTTTTAGAATAAATAATGGAGCTTAATGAGTTTTTGTTTATATAATAATAACACTAGTAAGTTATTTATCAAAATTTTTGCTCGCTTAATTAAATAGACTAGGAATTCATTAGAGAAATTCAAATAACAATGCCAATACAGTATCTTCAATTAAACATATACTAAAATTGATTATTAACAATATGGTTGTGATTTTATTTTTTTCTGAATCTACATTTGAGATTTCATTAATCAAATTATTCGCAAATGATTGTATGAATTCCAACAAAAGCCATTGTATTTTATAATCATAACAACCGCTTTCATAAAATTATAAACATATTTATCTTTAATATTTGCAAATATTTACGAACTAAATATTTATGAATTATGTTAACATATATTGCATATTAAAAAGAAATTTTTATACAAATTTATAAAAAAATTATTGCGAGATAGTCTTCTGAAAATCTTAAATTGTTATTATAATGAAAAAAATTAGATAAAATTGAACTCATATAATAATAGTTAATAAATTAATATAACATTTGATTGAAATTGAAAGTGTTATTATATTCTTTAGTCACGAGTCACTAATTATTGGTGTTATGCAATTAAATAATAAAATATTACAAAATAAGTAATAATATTATACTTTTTATGCTTCTCACAAAATAGGTATTCTCTATTTTTACTTTTATAACCAAATTGGAAAGAACATTGCATTTGAGATTGCATTTTTAAAATTGTAAGAATTTATATTCACTATAGAATATAAATTACATTAGATATATTATTACATTATTAAGTATTTTGTTATGCTATCATAATATAATTTATTAATAAATTTATTTTTAAATAATATTTCATAATACATAATATACTTCCCGAAGAAAAAGTTTATGTTGTGTTGTTTATGAAGTTTCAAGTCATTCTGAATCATTTGACACCAAAATTGGAAAAACGTGTGGGTGTAGGTGAGCTAAATTTTGACCTTTGATCGTTTTTCGAAAACGGCTCTTAATTTCAAAAATTTAAAAGTCATTAGATGGACCGGTTGAATGATTTCTTTAAAATTTACAGAAAAGTGTACAAATTTTCGTCCATTCAATGAACATCCTAAAATATTATAGACCTACGACAATTGGCTTAATTATAAAAATTTATTAAAATTTGGAATGATGAGCTTCCAGGGCATATACCGTATTTATTTTACTAAATCTTATTTAATGCACCATAATTAACACAATAGATAATTATATAAGTATGACTGAAAATCGCATTGATTTCTTTTTAGTAAAAGCGAAAACTTTAATTTTTGAAATGAACAGTTAAAACGTTTATTTAAATAATGACCAAATCTTATTTTTTATTAATTAAGTCGATTTTTTACTCGTATGGGGAAGTTCAGGCAATTTGTTTTAAGACAAAATGATACTTATAACTAGTTAGTGCCATGGTTTCCAATCAGTGGATCGCGCCTCCTCAGGATGGCGCAAGGCTGTTCCCAGAACTGCAGTTGTTTTCAATATACTATTATCAAATATAAATTAAAAATGTTGAAATGATATGAAATATTAATAATTAAATAATTATTTATTATGTATATTTTTACATAATATTGATGCGTATTATTTCGTAGCCTTCCCGTAGGGTAAATTATAGTAATCGCAAAAAAATCAAAAATAAAAAGTTTTGCATATCTTTACGTTTCAAAGGTTTCTGAACATTTTGGCATACTTTAGAAAAAATTGATGCATGTGTGTGTGTGTCAGTGTGTATGGATACAGATTTTCGTCGACGATTTCGTGAACACGGATTAACGAATTTAAAAAATTAAAAAGCATTCGATTTGTATTGACGGGGAGAAATGATGATTAGTTTTTAGCAAAGGAAGGTCCAGCCGTTTCGAAGATACGGAGCAAAAAGTGCCAAAAATGGTAATTCAGTTTTAGAGATAACAGAGCGTCTGATTTGAATGAATCAAAAATCAAATATTTTATTGTATTAATGAAATGAAGAACTGATTTTTTTTTTGGGAAGGCAGGTCTAGCGGTTTCGGGGATCCAATAAAAAAATGTAATATGCCGGTCAAAAATGATCATTAGATATATACACATCAAATTATCAGATATAGAAGTAGCTGAATATACTTACTGTATAGTGTGCTACGTAAAATCAAACAAAACAGAAATAGAATAAAAAATATAAGAAAATAAAAAAAAACAAAAAAATATACTAAATTATCAGATATTTATAAAGATTTTGATAAAAAGAACAAAATTTGATCACATTTTTATCAATTTTTTTAAAAAGTCATTTTATTCAAAATTTTAAAAAATCTCAAAAATTTAATTATTTCGAAGTTTTAACAAAATTTTGAATCTTCTTTAGAAAAGGAATACTTTTCTGTCGGTACAGAAAGTTCCAGCAATTTGCCTTAAGGCACGATGCCGTGCCCACTTGGTTTTGAAAATAAATTGTTCAAAAAAATGAGGAGGGCTTAACCAATTTTTTAAAAGAACGAGGGCGCGGTACAAAATGGTTGGAAGCCACTGAGTGACTATATTCACAACAAAAATCGTTCAACTGGTCTAAAACGTGCTCGTGAGAAAATCGATATCAAAATTATTTTTATATCAAATAGTTATAGTTTCATGTATTTATTATATATGTGTGTAGTAAAATATTTTTATCTTTATTATCGAATAACTTGAATAGTTTTATTAACTTCCCGAAGGAGTAGTTTATGTTTTCATCAAAAAATCCGACTCGCTAATTTTATGTTTTCTCGACGTTTCAAACCATTTTGAATCGAATGAGACCAAATTTGAAAAAGTACGTGTGTGTGTGTGTGAACAGATTTTTTGCCGTAAATCGACGTTTTCTCCAAAACGGATGGACCGATTTCAAAAATTTAAAAGCCGATCGATGTATCTCGATGAGGACTAGCGTTTCTGAGTTTTGTGCGACGATCGGCCGGGCCGTTTCTTTGTAAATTGCAGAAAAGTGAAAATTTTTTCGTCTACGTTTTAGCCCGCAATTCTGAATCGATTTTAAAATTCAAAAACCACTCGATAGATATTGGTTCGCTGATTAGTTTTTGGTAAAGATCAGCCGGGCCGTTTTCTTGTAATAAAGTTAAAAAAAAATTTCACGACTTTTATGATTTTTATTTGACGGTAGATACCATGGTCTGTCTTGTAGATCATACTAAAATATTACGGCCCTACGACAAACCGTTTAATTTTGAAAATTCTTCAAAGTTTGCAAAAATTAGTATAGTTTCTTTGGCATTTGTTAAAATTAGACCTTTGATCGACGTTTTCTCAAAAACGCCTGAACCGATTTCAGAAATTTAAAAGTCATTTGATGTATCTCAATGAGGATTATCGTTTGTCAATTTTGTGAGACGATCTGCGGAGCCGTTTCTTTGTAATTTAAAAAAAAGTGTTAAACTTTTTGTCCACATTTAACCTCAAACTACCGAACCGATTTTATAAAATCAAAAACTGTTCGAAAGATATTAGTTGGGAATGATACTGATTAGTTTTAGGTAAAAATCTACCGAGCCGTTGAAGCCGATTTTTCATGGAACTTTTTTTTGGCGATATATATCATGGTCTTATAGAACTTACTGAAACATTGCGGCCTTACGACAAGTAATTTAATTTTAAAAAATCATCAGTTTGAGAAAATGAGTAGTTTTCTTAAGGTTTGTTAAAATTAAAATTAGACAATTTACTTGGTATAACGATAGAGTACTTGGTCTTATTGAATGTACTAAACAATTAAAGTCCTATGGAAACCGGTTCAATTATAAAAATGATTGATTTTTGAAAATTTGCTTTTAGAAAATACTCCAAGTTAACGAGTTTGTTCGTTTTCAATTATGTGTTATAAATCCACTCTGAATACTTTTAATCACTCATAAATTAATGGTTTTTATTGATTAGGTCGATTATTTACACATATCGGGAAGTTCATGTAACTTGTTACTATTACATTGGTGTATCGCGCAAATTTGAAATCCAACGGTCGTGTCTCGTCGGTGTCGGGTGCATCTGCCGTCAGACTCGCGAAACACGATGTCGGTAAAGAAGATTTTACGTTCGTAATGTCACAGCTGTCAGTGTGATGTGTGAGCTCTAGCGAGATCACAAAATGTATCTTATAAATAAGTATTTTTTTTAAATAAATTTGAGAAATGTGATCAAAATTCGTCAGTAAATTTTAACTTAAAAAATTAAGCAATCATAAAAGTGGTATAATATCTGATCAGTGTAAATAATGTCTACAAGTAGTGATTCAGATGAATTTTATGATGCGGAAGACAATACAATCCCAAATAAATTAGTGAGGTAATTTTATGCTAATTAATATAATTAATTTTATAAACAGTTGTCAAACAACATAATTAGCTATTGCATCCAATACGCAACATGTCTGTGATGCAAAAACTGCATGTCAAAATAAACAAATTTTATTAGTCATCTGCCATATATAAAGCATCTACTAATAAGAATTCTTGGACTTTTGCTTTAATCATAATACTACATAATACTAAATTTAAATTAAAAATATTATTATACTAAATTATGCAATAATATTAACAAATTATGCATGTGCATACATATAGACATGTATACACAAAAAATATTTTGTACATATTTACATACTTTTAAAGGTCAAATTCTTTAATGCATACCGCCCGATAATCATTATATATTTTGATTGAATTATTTTGAAATTATTATATAAATAAAATTAATGTTTAAATAGTATATTCAGAAATTATTTATAGTTTCTTAGTTTTCCGATTTTTTGCTATCAAATGCTTGTTCATTTTTTGTATATTTCATTCATTTAATAATACTTTATTTAATTCATGTATAATAATACTTAATTTCATTATTCTACATTAATTCTTCATTTCATCAATCTACAATAATAATTCATTTCATTCTACATTTCATTTGCCTACTAATTGTATGAAATTCTAATTGTAATATAAAATTGTAAGTTAATTAAATGTAATATTATTGTAGATTATAATAATACTTCATTTCATTCCTTCACAATAATACTTCATTTTATCCATCTACAATATTACTTCATTTAATTAATTTACAGTAATACTTTATTTCATTCAACTACAATAATACTACATTTAATTTGCATTTAACTAATTAATTGTAATATGAAATTGTACGTGAATGAAATGTAATATTATTGTAGATTACAATAATACTACATTCCATTCCATTACTATAATACATTATTTTATTCATCTACAATGATTCTCCATTTCATTCTTCTCCAAATTGTATGAAATTGTATTTGTAATATTGTAAGTTACAATAATACTATCTTTCATTCTCTTACAATAATACTTTATTTTATCCATCTACAATAATTCTTCACTTCATTCGTCCACAAAATTCTTCATTTTATTCTTCTACAAATTGTATGGAATTGTAATTGTAGTATTGAAGGTTACAATAATACTACATTTCATTCGTTTACAATAATGCTTCAGTTTATTCATCTACAATAATACTTAATTTCATTTTATAGTATTACTACAATTTTCCAGTGTGATACTACATTTCGTACTTCAACATATAATATTACATTTCATTCCCCTACTAATTGTATGAAATTGTAATTGTAATATGAAATTGTTAGTCAATGAAATGCAATGTTATTGTAGATTTAAATAGTACTACATTTCATTCCACTATAATTATGCTACAATTTGTTCTCTTACAAATTTTATGAAATTGTAATTGTAATATGACATTTTTAAGAAATGAAATGTAAAACTATTGTAGGCTACAATAATACTACACACTCCACTCTCTTACAAATTTGTTATGAAATATGAAATTGTTAGTGAATGAAATGTAATATTAAAGCAGGCTACAATATTACTACATTTTATTCACCTACAATAAATACTACATTTCATTATTCTACAAATGTATGAAATTTGAAATTATAATTGTATAATGGAATTGTAATTGAATGAATTCTAGTATTATTGTAGGGTAAAACAATACTACATTTCGTCCACAATACTTTTTTTTCACTCACAATAATTATTCATTCATTCGTCTTCAATAATTAACTTCCCGTAGGGTAAAGTAGGTAAAAAGTTATAGTAATCGCAAAATAATCGAAAATGAAAATATTTATATATCTTAACGTTTCAAAGATTTCTGAACATTTTGGCATACTTTAAAATGAATGTATGTGTGTGTGTGGGTGTGTGTATGTATGTGCGTATACAATTTTTCGTCGACGATTTCGAGAACACAGATCAATCAATTTGAATAATTAAAATGAAGAATTGATGAAATTTTTGAAAAGGTAGGTCTAGCTGTCTAGCAATTTGGCGTTCAAAAATAATCATTAGACATATGCATATCAAATTATCACATATTTTATAGATATTTTAATAATAAGAACCTATTTTGTTTGCATTTCTATGGGTTCCGTATCAATGTTTATCCGTTTAATGCGAAGCGGCGCCCACGCGCTTTGATATTTCATTTCGATTGCTTTAAATAAAAGTTCAAAATATTCAAAATATTTGGAAGTATAAAAAATTAAATGTTCAAAAAGGTAATTTTTTTTCAAAAATTTTAAAAATCACAAAAAATCATTTTTTTCTGTTCTGAAAAAAGAATTGAGTCTTTTTTAGAAACTTTAATTTTTGGTACGGGAAGTTTCAGCAATTTGCTTTGAGGCACAATGCCATGCACCACTAGTTTATTAATCTTATTCAGCTACAATAATTATTAATTTTATTCATCTACAATAATTTTTCATATATTTCCCAAGCAATAATTCGCTTCAAATAATATTTTTATTGAAGGGCAAATATTGATAAGTAGAAATCAGCTCTCAATGCGCTTCTTAAGATAAAAAAGTATTATATTTAGTAATCTTGTTTCTGAACATGCAGTGTGCAGATATTGATTAATCTAATCTATCGAAATACGTACCGTATTAATTATAATAATAATAATTTTTAATTGAAATATAAAGTAGGAAATCGAAAACGCCAAGATCACAGGACGACTGTAATGATGATGTAGAAACAAAAGAGCAACTCAATCTTAAACCAAATTCCGATGATATAACGCCAGAAATCAACAAAATTCATAAGGTATTGTCGCGTTGTTGATTTTGTTTTGAGGAAATTTTTAGATTATTCATCATGAATAAATCGATTTTCTGTTTATTTTCTCAGAATGGAAGACGAAAATTTCACGAACTTCGGCAGTGCATGCAAGCCGATGAAGACGATAATGGCCCAACAAATAATTCGACTCCCGAATCCCAAGGAAGTTCGGTCGACGGCGTTTTCCCGGCGCCGCGAACTACTCATCCCTTTCGGTTAGTAAATAACAGATGATAAATTAAAATTAAGAGTAAAAAAATTTTTTAATTATTTTTGGCTACTTCATGCAATCCATGGGCATTGCATACGAAACTTGGGTTTAATTTTTTTTCGGGAAGCGTTTGAATAATCTATTTGCGATTTTTGAACGTATATTAGACTTACCGAGGTAGAGTCAAATCCTAAAGAACAGACTGCATTACGTTAACAACCCATAACAAATAAGTTACAAAAAAGATAACTATGGGACCGATTCTGTCGCATAACAGAAAAATGTTATGGCAAGGCCAGGTCATGTTACACTCCAACTTCCATACATTAGGCTACTGAATCATATTGAACACTGTCAAAATGTTATGTATATGCTGTGCATTCAGGCGTTTCACACATAAACTGCAACGTCACTCGTATGTTATGGAGCTGAGTCAGAAAGACTCTAAGTTAGGTTTTCTATCTGACCACCTGAGAAATACGCTTGACTGCACATCAGCCACATGGCTTTTGTCAATATTTTGTATGGAAAGTTCTTCAAAACATGGCCTTGTCTTAACATTTCTCTGTTATGCGGCAGAATCGGTTCCTACATCTATAATTCATATTTTTGATAATTTTATACGAAACACAACGATCTCATTTTGTTATAACATTCTTTCAAATTTATAATTTTATTAACGATTTACTATATTGTATTTTTTAAAATACGTAATAAATCAAAATATCGATAAAGAATTTGCATCGAGAGACTGCTTTTCTCCGATCAGTGTAACGTTAATGATATGTTTTTCAAGGAAATAAAATGAAACATATTTCGTTATCAAACCCTAACAAATATCTATTTTAAAAAGGATAACTATATCTATCTATATCTATCTATATATCTATATCTATATCTATAAATTATCTATAATTTTTTAATAATTTCATACAGAACTTAATGATCTCAACTTATTATGATGTTCTAAATTTAAAATGTTATTAATGATACGTAATAAATCGAAATATCGAATCGAAATTCACGTTAAATGGTTTTTCTTTTCCCCCTTATTCAAAATTTTTTTCTTTTATCTTCTTCCACTCGAGAATTCCGAAATTAATATGTATTTTGCCGTCGGAGCGGCAGCATCCGAGTGAAAAGGGTTAAATTTGAATTCGTATTTTATATATGTCACAATCACAAATGTGCTGTAGTATAACCAAAAGATCAAAGAACATTTCTATTTCGGGTTGACCAAAAATCAAATCGGTGAACAAGATCGAGAAAACAAAAGTCAAGAACAATACATATTTATTATAGATAAAATTTATTCGTACTCACTGTGTCAAACTGATCTTTTTCCAAATTCAACGGTATGAACACTTTTATTAAACTTCGTTCAAAAGCATAAGCATCAATTTTAATAAATCCACCGTTTGCACGCCATACAAATATATTGTAATTACTAGATCGTATTACTAAATTTTCGAGTCATTATTTTGCTACAGGAATAAAATGGAATAATTACCTTCATAACTATAATATATTTATTAACGTTGAGTTAAGTTGCAAAAGAAAGTGCATTTGTTTATTATTATTCCTAGTAGATTCTCCGCCGGGCGTAAATACCAACATTCAATCAAAATGTTTACGTTCTCTTGCATATTATTAGCAATATTTTCTCATGGTTTTGCATAAGCACATAAGAGAAAAAAATACATAAAAATTAGTCACAACATAGATATTATAGAAAAATCTGTTTCTGACTGACATACAGTACGTATGTAGGTGGGTACCTATATGTGAATTATACCAAATAAACAAATTAAATTTAAAAAAAGAATTGTTTCTTGTTGAAATATTATTTGTGCAATTTAAATTGAGCGCGTTGTAAAAATTTGTATTTATATGTAATTTATATTTATGTAAATAATTGACTAGAGCTACTTAACCCAATAGACGAATTTTATGAAAAAATGCAACCGTGGAAGCATGAAGACAATCAGCATTATGATAAGTCAATTTATGAATGAAAAATGCATAAAGAGTTTGATGAAGAATGGCCTATGCTTCGGGAAGTAGCTTCATTTCTGTGACGGCTATTGGGCTAAGCGGTCGGTCATAATCGATTATGAAGAATGCTTTGAATAAAATGATTATTTGGTTTATAGGATAATTGAACATGACACGGTCAGCATGCAAAGTATGACGTCGTTAGGACGGATCGGCCGAATACTATCTGGAGCGACAGACCCGTCAGGTATTAGTCTTTATTTTTATTAATATTATTTTTTAAATCGCTTGAATAGTAACCAGAACTTAAGTGCTGATTTGATTAAGTTGTGGGTTTTGCAGAAGGCGGCTCAAAAAGTTGTCTCATCTCTGTGTGATAAATTTTATTATTACAATTTTTGTAATAGGGCGATGCAGCATTGCCGAATGAGAGCTATTTTTACTTGGAAGCATATTTATATCTATATTTCCAAGTGAAAACCGTTGTCATCACTGCTTGACGTCAGGCTGCTCGAAGCTGATACCGAACCAGGAACCTCTGATTCAGATCACGTCGCTTTAGTCGCTTACGTCCTTGTATGAATTATCCGCCGTGAAAAAGTGATAATAAATATCACTTCCTGGATTTGTGATAATTATAAGATTGAAATCAGAAATTCCACGTTCGATATTCAGCCTCGGATAGCCTATTGTCAAACAGTAATGATTTGTAGATATAAATGGCAATATGTTTTCAGTAAAAAATAAGCATTGCCGACATTGCTGCATCCAATTCATGCATTCATGCTTCAGTAATACCTTTCAATAAAATCGTTCAAAACACTATTGTGTTAAATTATTAATGCTAAATTATTAATCTCTAAGACAAAGAAAGTATTCATTTAATATGCGTTTACACTAGATGGGTTCTAATATTCTCAGATTTGTAATTATTTTTTTGACTTTATATTAGCCTATTAGTTATTTTTGTTTATATTGTTTTAGTCAATTTATATTATTTGCTTCATATTGCTATTTTTCAGGTACGAGTGTTGGTCGAGACCCGTCATTACTACCAGCAACATCGGCATCTATTGTATCTTTATGTTCGAAAGACTCAAAAGATTCTGAATCCATTCACTCAAGTACAAAAAATATAGAATGCGCCACTAACGGCGTGAAAAATGCTCAATCCAGAAATGAAATATTGACTTCTACCGGATCGAAACAGACTAATAATTCTTCAGGGCCAGAAATAACGCAAATGTGTACGCAAAATGTTCCTGATACAGACCATTCGCGGTATGATGGTGATGGTAATGGTAATATAGAGTCGAGACAACTGCAAGAACCAGATGTAATTGCAAGTACAAAGAGTAACAATAAGAATAAAGACAAAGACGATGGTTCACCTGGACCAGTTGCGCCGCCGAGGAAAAAGAAGAAACATCGGACGGCATCTCTCAGTAATGAAGATCGCATGTATAATGACCGGGTTAAGAAGGATGGTAAACACAGTCTTAATGTTGAAGTAAGTTTGAAAATATTAGATATGGATTTGAATAAAATTCTTGTTTTCTAAGATAAATTAGAATATGTTAACTCGTTTTTTGTTTTGTTTCACCACATTAGTCTAAAGTTGAATCCATAATAAGAAATAATTAAGGGATATTCTAGGTGTTTAGAGACATGAACTTTATGCAATTTTTGAAAGGCCACAAAAAGAGGCAAAATATTTTTTCACTATATTTTTTTATGTATGTAATTCATTAACGTTTTGAGGTTATATAAAAAAAATTAAAAATAGTCAAAGTTTGAATTCTAAAAGGTAATATACCAATGATTTTAGCTCTCCAAATAATCTGAAGAAAAGTATGTATACATAATATTGTTAATGTATCGTATGAACTATGGACAAGTTGAATTTTTTTTGTTTCACAAAATAGCAACTGTCTGATTTTTTTTATATTTTCGAATTTTTAAAAAAATAGTTACAATATGAATTTGGAGATGAGCGTAGTCCATACTGAAGAGAAGTCTATTAAGAAGATATTGAAAAATTTAAAGTAAATCGGAAATCTTGGGTATCGTATCAAAAAAGACAATTTCGAGAAAAACATCTTTAAAGTTTAGCAGAGGAAGGAAATAGTAGGATAATTGTGGTTAAACAGATGTATCTCTGAAAATAATCTAAATTATGAAAACTAACTTCTCTTGTAGTTGTACACGAATTTTTGAATAGCCAATTTTTGAAAATATCGAAATATAATAATTTGAATGAAATCCGTTGCATTTAATTGCAGGCTTCGTCATTGAATGATTTCAATCCACAAAGTGGTAGTCCATTACCAAGTCCAGCTAGTACCATCGAATCCCTAACCAGAGAGTTAGAACACTCACTTGATGTCACAAATTCTAACAAAAAGATATCGAACCATCAAGTTAATGATAAATCTAGTCATCAAAGTATAAATTCCTTTTTATCTAATAGCAAAAACAATGTTAATGGATCAAACGGTGTTAGTCATACGAACAATCATAATAATGCAATTATTTTTGATAAATTTAGAAATGGTAGCGGGTTGTCGAGATCTAACACCACAATGAGGTCACTTGATTTGTGGATGGCAACAAAAGGTAAAATCATTTACAACATATTATATATATAATATATATATATATATATATATATATATATGTATATGTATATATATATATATATATATATATATATATATATAAATATATGTATATATATATATGTATATATATATATATGTATGATTTAGTAGTTAATTTTGATGTTGAAATATATGAGTGAGTTCTTGAGGGCGATACATCAAACAAAGAAAAGCCAAGATTTATAAAATAATCTTTATTTCCAAACGTTTCGACATTCAATTTAATGTCATCATCAGTGGATATTACGTTGGTTAGTTACATATAGAGAAGTGTACACAGCACTAGAGATTTGGCACTAACATTTATACAACTAACTTGTCAGCACTATGCATTTTTTTATATAAATTTTTTGTATGATGTAAACAGAAAAATGATAGTTTTATTGAACAAAAATGTAAGTAGAATTATGTAATTTCTGCCACGACTTCTGTACTTTGCTAGTACCGAGGCATATATGATATATGCCTCGGTACTAGCAAAGTACAGAAGTCGTGGCAGAAATTACATAATTCTACTTACATTTTTGTTCAATAAAACTATCATTTTTCTGTTTACATCATACAAAAAAATTATATAAAAAAATGCATAGTGCTGACAAGTTAGTTGTATAAATGTTAGTGCCAAATCTCTAGTGCTGTGTACACTTCTCTATATGTAACTAACCAACGTAATATCCACTGATGATGACATTAAATTGAATGTCGAAACGTTTGGAAATAAAGATTATTTTATAAATCTTTGGCTTTTCTTTGTTTGATGTATCGCCCTCAAGAACTCACTCATATATATGTATATATATATATATATATGTATATATATATATATGTATATATATATATGTATATATATATATATATGTATATATATATATATATGTATATATATATATAGATATGTATATATATATATATATATATATGTATATATATATATATATATATATATATTATATTGCAACTGTTTTCCTAATTCATGTGATTGCATTGCTATATAAGTATATAGATATTCATGCAGAAAATGATGTTTAAGTTAGGTACATCATTTCATATAGAATTTTTACATAATCATGAAAATTTAAAAAGGAATGAAGATTGGAATGTGATTGGTGTACAGCTAGATAGCGCAATGTTTAACACATGAAGCAAGGAACATAACTGTACAAACATAACATGATGTGATATTTTAGGAACCAGTTAGCTTGGTGTTAATCCAGCTATTATAATGATAGATGACTGAGAATTTTTAAGTAATTGATATATATATATATACAATAAAAGATCGCGTGGTTTACTGGGATGGAAAATTCTAAGCAACTGATAAAACTACACACAAATTTTCTTTAATGGAATTTATAACAAATCATTTTTATGAAGTTTTTGTAAATATTCTCTAATAAATTTATTCTATTGTAGGTAAATATGTTGTAAAACCAAATGATGAAGACAAGTCTCGTGCTGAAGGACCATCACCAGAAGAACTAGAACGAATTGAACGCCTCAAACATGAAGTATTACATTGTGTTCGGGCTCCAAATTTGAGTGGTCAAAGCGGCCATTCAAGTTTGGGCCCGAGTTTAAAATATTATAGTCCACAAAATTCAAAAGAAAGACGAAAATCAGCAGGAGATGAAGACCTACTTAAGCAATTAAATATGTATGTTCGCACAAGAACAGATTCCGGAAAGGAATTGACAGATATGGAAATTCTAGAACAAGTTACCGTATTAAATTTAGACACTGGCGAGCGCGTGCCACTGAGTGTAGCCGAAGACAAATTACCACAATGTATAAATCCTTTATCTTTGCATATTATGAGGTTGACAAGTGAGTATGTTAGTACAAATAGTCTTAATAAACAAGGAGAGAGTGATGAGGAAAGCATGACCGGACCTACACAAGGTATGGGATTAGGAGAAGGCGAAACTGAAAGTGAAGAAGCAAGCAAGTTGCGCAGAGGAACAGCTAGGTATTCAGTTACTGAAAAAAAAAATTATTTAAACCAGATATTTAATTATACAGTCGGGTACCATCCCGACTTACGAGTGACCCGACATACGAGTGTTTCAAGATACGAGCCGCCAATGGAGCGATTTATTGCTTTGACATACAAGCGAAAATTGAGATACCAGCTCTGACCGAGTAGGAGTTTTTTAAAAAAATGTTAATGACAAAATGAAAATTTGAAAAATTTTGTCAGTTGTAGCAATGATATTCCTAACTTTGAAATATCTTGGCAGTTTTATGATAGTAATTTATTTTATATTTAATCATGCCAATTATATATTATTACTAATTGTGTAGTAACAATTTACCCACCTATCACACAGTATATTGAGAATTATTTTAACATTTGAAATTTTGACTATACATTAATAGTGATTTTACAGTTGTATATAAAAAATATTATTTACTTTTATTATCCAAAGTAGATATCATGTCTCTTGAAATATTGAAACATGAAAATGAGCGTAACACATCATAGATATGTACTAAGATTAAACAGAAGATGTTGATGAAGGGTATAACTTGAGCTTAGGCCACAGTAATTTCGTAAGGTTCTAGAGCTTGTGGATAAAAATCTCCCCGAAAAAGTTCCAACGTGTCTTACTCATTTCGGCAGTATAATTCATGGACAGGCAAAAACAATAATTAAATTATTAAATTTAATAATAATTTCTTTTCAATATTCAAAAAACTTGACAAAAACTACAATGCTGGAATGAATTAATGGCATTTTAACGTATTTATAAAAATTGCTTCGAAACACAAACCATTTAGCATATGAGCGTGGTAACGGAATGAATGAAACTCGTATGTCGGGGTATCACTGTACATTGTAACTAATGTGCTTATCTGGTACTAGTTATTGATAAAGGCACTTTCCTTTAGTTATTATAAGTAGTCTTAAAAAAAAAGGTTTATTCATGTAGTAGGAATGAAAGAAATTGAATACTACTGATAACATTTTCAGACTCAAACGATTCCTTGGGTCAACTGTAAAGAAAACAATGGATAAAGCGAAATCAATAGCACATTCTAGACACAGAGATGATGTTACAGACGTTGATGAATTGTCAAGTCCGGGAGAACCTAGTCTAAAGTTCAAAAATTCAGCCTCTCACAAAGGACCATATGAATTTGATAGCATTCAACGTGTTCAAGTAAATCATGTTTATTCTATTTTTTATGATATTCTATCATATTTTAAGAATCATAAACGATCTTTTTCGACGACCTTTTTTGCATTAGCTATACGCTTGTCATTACTTTTTTATATTATTACAGGAATTGTCTGGACAGCATGTGGGTCCTGTGTGGTGCATGAAATTCAGTACATGCGGAAGATTACTAGCAACTGCAGGTCAGGATAGATTATTAAGAGTTTGGGTACTAAGAGATGCATACACATTTTTCCAAGTTAGTATGATTTTATTGAAATTAAATTGTGCATCAAATTTGAAATAAAACAATGGAATGCTTCTAACAAAAAAACTAATAAATAATGAGGAAGCCCCCCAGTCTATTGAGTTTTTTAGCTACAACTTTGCATATAAGACAGCCTGAAAAAATAAGCTAGTTTTATAGTAAACCTAGTGGTGCATGGCACCATGCCTTAACGCGAATAATGCTGTTATGCTTTGCTTATGCTGTCTTCCCAAAAATTTAACCAATTCTTTATTCTGTCAATACAAGTAAAATGCGTTTTGATTCATTCAACTCGGTTGATCCGTGTTCTTGAAATCGTCGAATGAAAAATTGTATCCATTTACACACACATACATCAATTTTTTCTAAGATATGCCAAAATTTTCAGAGGACATTAAAACGAAATGATATGCAAAATTGTTTATTTTAGATTTTTTGTGATTACTAGAGGACGTAGGGACAAAATGACATAGTTATTTGTTTTTTAATTAAATTTATTTCTTTATATCATCACTAGTCTTAATAGTTTCTACTTATCTACGGTTCATTGATTACTAGTGAGATAGTATTTTAATTAAATAGGAACTATAATAACATATTTATAAGAAAAAAAGCAACCTGTTACAAAAATGACATAGGATAAGGACATACTGAGATGCTAGTTTTTAGAAAAAATAAATCGTTTCGTCCTCTTTGGGACATCAGCACATGAAGCATGAACCCAAAGAGTACAAGTAATACATCGTAATCAATGGCCGGGCCTAGAACTGAAAAAAAGGGTTTTGCAACAAATGTAAGTCTATTCTTTTTACCGGTGGATTTTTGGCCTGTTTGGCCTGTAAATTATTTCTTGCATTCTTCGAGTAGAAGTTCAAATCCAATCACCTTTGAAAGGTTTTAATATTTTTTCTTTGCACTGTAATGCTTGCAAAATAGTACTATATTATTTTGTGCATTGTGTATGTCATTTTGTTCGGAATTGAACAAAAATGAATAATTAATTAAAATTCCACCATACACCTGATTGTTGCAATAAAATTGATTGAAATCACTAGTACTTGCATAAGTAAATTGATTACTATGGAAATAAATACGAATAGCAATAATAGATCACCATCGTGAGGAAAACACCCTCAAAATAAGCTTTCATAGCGCGTACTGCGACAATGACGCTCATCATCTGACATGATGGTTATTATGCGTTTTTTTATTTTATACTATCGCAGAAACGTTAATAAAACTAGCGAATTTTTAAACAAGGGCGCTGTTTCATTTTCTCCATATAATCCATTTTGTCCATATTTTCCCTCTAACTTGCACAACGGGAAGCTAATAATAAATATTAGCTATAAAGTCATGAATATTATGCTATAAGAAGGTATTGCTGTATTGATTGATATTTTGCCGGTTTAGTTACAACAATTAATTTAAAGTTAAACGTCTGTGTAATGTTCTGATATTAAATTTTCTTTATTGTTTTAACAGGATATGCGAACTAAATATAATGCAGATCAGAAAGTATCACCTACCCCATCTCAAGAGTCTTTAGTATCCCAACATTCAGCAGAAGAACTCGGAAATTTGGATGGTACCGGACCATTTATGCCAAGGCCTTTTTGCTCATATTCAGGGCATACTTCCGATTTATTAGATGTATCATGGTCAAAGAACTATTTTGTACTATCTAGTTCAATGGATAAAACTGTTCGATTATGGCATATATCTAGAAAAGAGTGTTTATGTTGTTTTCAACATATTGATTTTGTAACGGCTATTGTATTCCATCCCAGGGATGATAGGTAAGATTTTTAATATTATATTAATATTAGATTAATATTTTTAATATTAGATTAATTGTAAATATTGTCTGATGGAACAACAATTTCAGAGAGAATATCTTTTACTTGTTATCTAATGATTTTTTGTATTTATACAATTGCAACAATTAACTTATAGAAATAACTTCATTATATTTTCAGATATTTCTTGAGTGGAAGCCTTGATGGCAAACTTAGGTTATGGAATATACCTGATAAGAAAGTAGCAGTTTGGAATGAAGTTGATGGTCAAACTAAATTAATTACAGCAGCTAATTTTTGTCAAAATGGTCAATTTGCAGTAGTAGGTTCCTACGATGGACGTTGCATATTTTACACGACTGATCAGCTGAAATATCACACTCAAATCCATGTACGATCAACGAGAGGCAAGAATGCAACTGGAAGGAAAATTAGTGGCATTGAGCCAATGCCAGGTAAGGAATGAAAAACTTGAACAAAAATTGAAATAAATTATTAATACTATATTATGTTGTTTTGTTGCTGTGTTTAATTAAATAGTGTTTAAATGTAACAAATAATTAACGTAAATTATTATTTCATTCAGGTGAAGATAACATGCATAAAATTTTGGTAACATCAAATGACAGTAGGATTCGATTGTATGATTTGCATGAATTAAATCTCTCATGCAAATATAAAGGGTATATGAATGTATCCAGTCAAATAAAAGCATCATTTAGTCACGATGGTAAATATATCGTAAGTGGCTCAGAAAATCAGTGCATTTATATTTGGAAGACCCACCATGACTACTCCAAATTTAGTTCGGTAAGGATTTGTCAAATTCACAAACAAGCACTGTGTATTATTTATAACCAACTGTTTCAACTGTTCTTTATTAAACCATTCACACACTTTGTTTCAAAAGTATGTATAACTATTGATCTACTAACGATTTTTTTTTTCGTTTTGTTTAAATATGAAAACAATAAAGTTTTTCAGGTGTAACCTTGTGCTAAAATTGTGCGATTTATATTGAAATTATCAATATATTTCCAGGTAAGAAGAGATAGAAATGATTTCTGGGAAGGAATAAAAGCCCATAATGCCGTTGTAACTTGTGCTGTATTTGCACCTCATCCTGATTCTATTATTAAATTAGTGGAGGAACGCGAAGGAGCGTCAGCTAACAACGGGTCTCAGACATATTTATCAGAAACATCTAACAAGGTATTCTATTAATGATTTTATTGACTAAAGTCCGGTGCACACGACATAATATATGTGCCAAGAAAAGTGGCTTTGTATGCACCGGACTTAAGTAATCACAAAAAATCTAAAATGAAAATTTTTGTATATTTATATGTTTCAAAGGTTTCTGAACAATTTTGCATATCTTCGAAAAAATGGATGTGTGTGTGTGTGTGTTCGGATACAAATTTTCGTGGACGATTTCGTGAACACGGATCAACGGATTTGAATAATACAAAAAACATTCTATTCGTATCGACAGGGAGACGAGCTGATTGGTTTTGGTTATAATTACAAAAATGGTAATTCAGTATTTGAGATAACGGAGCATCCGATTTGAATGGTTCAAAAAACATTTTACTTGTATGTAACAAAAACCGATAAAAAAGAACTGATAAATTTTTTGAGAAGGCAGGTTTAGCTGATTCTGATATCTAATAATAAAAGCAAAAAAATGCCATTTGGCGGTCAAAAATTATCATTAGATATAAGCACATCAAATTACCAGAAATTTTAATAAGAATAAATTTTATTTACATTTCAATGGGTTCCGTACCAATGTTTATACGGTAGATTGCAACGCGGCGCTTACGCGCTTCAATATTTCGTCACTACGCAGCTAACGCAATTGCTCTGAAAATGTTCAAAATTTCCGAAATATTTCAAAAGAAAAAAAATCAAATATTGCAAGTCTTTTTTTCAGTAATTTCAGAATTCTCAAAGATCTATGTTTTGATAGTTCTAAAAATATTTTAAATCTTTTTAAAAAATTCAAATTCAGCCTTAGCAGTATTGTCTTCTCGACGTTTTAACTCAAATAGGAAAATATATGTATGTTTTTAATAAATAACTCACGAAATTAGTTTAATTATCAAGGGCGTAGCGTGCCTTGGCGGGGCCCGTATCAAAATTTGTTTGGGGGACCCCTTAAGAAGAAAAAAATATGTTTCAACTTCTTATTATAGTATTGCGAAAATGAGATAGGCAAGTTTTGTCAAACAATTCTGGTGCTCGATCTATCTAAATGTTAATATTAAGAGCTAAAACTATTAGAGATTTATTTTTTATTAATTTGGAAGCATTTGAACCCTTGAGAGCAAAGAAATTTTATATATATATATATATATATATATATATAATGATGTGATTTTATCGTATGGATAAATCTTGAAATTGCATTAAATTATTAATTCATTTATCCTCAGGTGGAGGACCCAATGGTGGAGCAGCGAACACGCGGCTGCGGTGGACACGTGTTAGTAAGTGCCGATTTTAACGGTTGCATAAAAGTTTTCATTAACAAAACGAAACCTAAACACAGCTCATTACCAGCATCGGCGCTCGCATAATTAAAACGATATAATCCTTAGATCACTAATACAATAAATTTCAAACTAACATTGTTTCGGTGTTGTAACATGTTATATTCTGGATATTTTGTGAGAGTAATTGTAATGTTTTATTTTTTGTATATGTATTGTAATTTGTACAAATTTGTTTACGGAATTAATAGTCGTTATGTATTTTTTATTGTTAGGTTTATTTTATTCATTAGAGGTTATAAAATGAATAATGTTATTATATATTTTTTGTGTATATTGTTTTTTAACCTAGATATATAATTATGCTTGGATATATTGTAAATAATAAAATAAATTTATATTTAAAACTCTGAATTAAAAAAAGTATTATATTTGATAATACAATATTTTTATCAGCCATTAGTTTTGATTGAGAAAAGTCATATATTAAAATTTCAATCATTGCAACTATAATTATTGTACTAACAATAAATTTAATAAAAAAATATATTTATAAACGCATGTTGTTTAAATTTCATTGCATTATATTTGTTTAGATTTTCCTTGAGGCAAGTTATTAAAATTGCAGAAAAACTACAATGAATTAATTTTGTTATTTTCAAGGCTTTGGTCACTTTGACATTACTTTCAAATTCAATTAAATGTTTTTGATAGGTAAATCGTCGTTTATTAATTATTCGAAAATATTCCACTTGTTCGGAGAAACGGAGAAAAGGGGCAAATTGAATGATTCTTCTTCAGTGGACAAAACTAATTTTTGTTGAAAGACACAAAAACGACATTCAATAAACTAAATACTTGATTAACGGTCATATTTGTGAAAAGATTTTTTTTTAATTTGAAAAATTAAAATGAAATTAACCTATAACCGACGAACATTCTGAACTGTGATCCCTACCGATGAATCTCTAAACTTTTTAAAAATATAATTTAGTTTTCGTTTTATTATTTGGATATATGTCTGTTAAAAAGCTTTCTTGTTATATTATTTGGTGAATTATATTAAGATTGATACGTTTCCTCGGCTTGTAATGCAATGAACAAAATCAAATTGCTGCCCCCCAATAATATTCTATTTCATTACGATAAATTGCACAGTGGAGACACTTTAATGTGATTACACAAAATATGTATGTTTATTAGACTTTGCGAATTTTCATGATGTCGGGTAATATATTGATCGAAATACCATCCATACCCTAAAAATCTTTAAGGTATATAAGTATGTATAAAAAATCAAAAATGAAAATTTTTAGTTTTTCATTCAGTTTTTGAGATAACGGAGCGTACGATTCGAATGATTCAAAAAGTATTTTATTTATATTGAGAAATGAAGAACTGATTATATTTTTCGGAAGGCAGGTTTACCGGTTTCGCATATCCAATGAAAAAAAAGTGAAAAAAAATGCCATTTGGCGGTCATTGATCATTACACATATACATATCAAATTATCAGAAGTTTTATAGAGATTTTAATAATAAGTACAAATTTTGTTCACATTTCTATAGGTTGTTTATCAATGTTCATACGTTAGAATGCGACGCGGCGCTTACGCGCTTCAATATTTCGTCTTTACGCAGCGTGATTGTTTTTAAAAAAAAAACAATTTTTCTTCAAATATTTCAAAATGTTAAAGCTTTTTAAAAAAATTCAATTTTTGGTACGGAAAATTCCACCACTAGTAACTTCACGTAGGGTAAGTTATTGTAATCGTCGAAAAACCGAAATTGAAATTTTTTGCATACCTTAACGTTTTGAAGGTTTCTGAACATTTTCGCATACTTTAGAAAAAAACGATGTATGTTTGTGTGTGTGTGCGTATGTATTTATACAATTATTGTCCACGGTTTTGGAATTACGGATCAACCGATTTGAAATATTCAAAAAACAATCGATTCCTATTGATAAGGAGACGTGCTGATTAGTTTTTGGCAAAAATCGGTCCAGAAAATGGGAATTAAGTTTTTGAAAGAACAGAGCATCCGATTTGAATGATTAAAAAGCATTCAATTTGAAATAATGGGGAGAAGTGATAAATAGTTTTTGGCAAAGATAGGTCCAGCCGTTTCGGATATACGGAGCTAAATTTGCAAAAAATGGAAGTTTTTGAGAGAACAAAACATCCGATTTGAATTATTCAAAAAACCTTATGCTTGTATTGACAAAACGATTGTTTCTGGAAAAATAAAAAAATGATCAGTTACATTTTTTCATTTGATTAACTTCCCGCAGGGTAAGTTATTGTAATGGGCCGAAAATTGAAATTGAAAATTTTTACATTTTTCGACGTTTTGAAGGTTTCTGAACATTTTGGCATACCTCAGAAAAAATGGAAGTGTGTGTGTGTGTATGTATGTATAGATACAAATTTCCAGTCACGTTTTCGGGCGCACGGATCAACCGATTTGAATGGTTCTAAAAACATTCGATTTCTATTGATAGAGAGATGTGCTGATTAGTTTTTGGCAAAGGCAGGTCCTGCCGTTACGGAGATAAAGAGCAAAGAGTGCAAAAAATAGAAATCGAGTTTTTGAGAGAACGTAGCATCCGATTTGAATGATCTAAAAAACATTCAATTAGTAATGATTGGGAGAAGTGTTTATTAGTTTTTGGCAAAGGCAGGCCCAGCCATTTCGAAGATACGGATCTAAATGTGTAAAAAATGGCAGTTTTTGAGAGAACTAAGCGTCCGATTTTAAATGATTCAAAGAACTTTCTGCTTGTCTTAACAAAATAATTTATTTTGGAAAAAAAATCTTTTGTTTCAACTTTTTTTTTTTCAAAAAAAATTTTTTGTATATCGTAAATAATTCAGTTTTATTTTTAATTCTGACTATAGTTCTAATATACTTTAAACAAATAATTTCAACTTTGCAATTCAGTTTATATAATTCTTATAAATATTAGACAATGTTACAATATTAATAATAATCCATTTGAAAACATTCAATATTCCTCGAACATTTCGTTACGGTACGGGAAATACCAGCAATTTGCCTTAAGGCACGATGCCATACACCACTAATTTCAATATTAATTAATTAACTAAAATCTATTTTTTTATACAAATTCTTACTAATCAATTGGAATAATATGAGAATATGTCTTTAACAATGTGAATAAAATGGTACTGAAGGTGACTTTAGATTTATGTCCTTGGCAAATAAAAGCTACATGCTGAATAAGTCCTTGGCAAAGGGTTTTTTCTGCTATTGTATAATAAAATCCACATAATATAATAATAATTTTCATAAATAACAAACAGCCCTCTAGCACAAGTCACGGTCCTTCTATCGAGGATACGTCGTCGTACATTTAGTTTAGTATATGCGTGCTGTGTCCCTATGTCCTTGTATTCCTGTGTCCCTGTATTCCTGTGTCGTCCTTACGGCGTCAGTCCCGCTCTCTCGCGCTGCTCCTCGCCTGCCGTCCCGCTTGCCGGGTGATGTGTGCATCTCACGCGCCACCGATCAGACAAATTGTTTTGTAAACTGATTAGAGACATCCAGTTACCAGAATTGGTTTATGCCTGTTTCTGGTTTGCCATTATATAACAATGTTATTTGGCAGAGATTGTGTCATACACATGCATACGAGCGAAACACACGCACGACGACGGGAGTCGAGCCGTTATCGCATGCGTTTTCGACTAAGAGACCGATTCCCAATTTCAATTTTATGCGACAAATTAAATAATGATTTTGATTTGATATACATATTTTCATTGAGAGTTCATTGATGTGAAGCATCTAACTTGGCGTGCACTAAACTTGTTATATGTTTATTAATATATTAAGAATTATATATTATGGACATACACATGTAAATATATATATATATATATATATATATACGAGTATATATATATATATATATATATATATATATATATATATATTTATATATATATATATATAATATATATTATTTTTATATATATATATATATATATATATATATATTTACATGTGTAAATATTATATAAATAATCCGATATTCAAATATTCCGATATTCCGATATTCAGATATTCAGATATTCAGATATTCAGATATTCAGATATTCCGATATTCCGATATTCCGATATTCCGATATTCAGATATTCAGATATTCAGATATTCCGATATTCAGATATTCAGATATTCAGATATTCAGATATTCCGATATTCCGATATTCCGATATTCCGATATTCAGATATTCAGATATTCAGATATTCAGATATTCAGATATTCAGATATTCAGATATTCAGATATTCAGATATTCAGATATTCAGATATTCAGATATTCAGATATTCAGATATTCAGATATTCAGATATTCAGATATTCAGATATTCAGATATTCAGATATTCAGATATTCAGATATTCAGATATTCAGATATTCAGATATTCAGATATTCAGATATTCAGATATTCAGATATTCAGATATTCAGATATTCAGATATTCAGATATTCAGATATTCAGATATTCAGATATTCAGATATCCAGATATTCAGATATTCAGATATTCAGATATTCACATATTCAGATATTCAGATATCCAGATATTCAGATATCCAGATATTCAGATATTCAGATATCCAGATATTCAGATATTCAGATATTCAGATATTCAGATATTCAGATATTCAGATATTCAGATATTCAGATATTCAGATATTCAGATATTCAGATATTCAGATGTTCAAATATTCATATATTCAGATATTCAGATATTCAGATATTCAGATATTCAGATATTCAGATATTCAGATATTCAGATATTCAGATATTCAGATATTCAGATATTCAGATATTCAGATATTCAGATATTCAGATATTCAGATATTCAGATATTCAGATATTCAGATATTCAGATATTCAGATATTCAGATATTCAGATATTCAGATATTCAGATATTCAAATATTCAGATATTCCGATATTCCGATATTCCGATATTCCGATGTTCCGATATTCCGATATTCCGATAGAGCTAAATGTACAAAAAATGGCAGTTTTTGAGAGAACTAAGTGTCCGATTTGAATGATTCAAAGAACCTTCTGCTTGTTTTAACAAAATAATTGCTTTTAGAAAAAAATTGTTATAATTTTTTTTTTCAAATTTTATTTTCTTGAAATTTTTAAGTTACGAAGTTTCAAGTAACATTCTGACATTCTGACTAAAGTTCTAATATAACTTAAACAAATAATTTTTACTTTGCAATTCAGTTTATATAATTCTTATAAATATTAGACAATGTTACAATATTTATAATAATCTATTTGAAAACATTCAGTATTCCTCGAACATTTCGTTACGGTACGAGAAGTTCCAGCAATTTGCCTTAAGGCACAATGCCATACACCCCATTAGTTTAAACTTATAATTTACTTTTTGATTTTCTATTTTTGTTGTTTACACCTTTGCCAGGGTAAAGCTTCAGTTGGCCCTTTTTACCCAGCCAATTTGTAAGCTTTACAGAGATTATATTAAAAAAACTCTTGAATATAACTTAAATTAACAACACATCTTACATATACATACGAAACAAATAAAGTATTAAAAAATTATATTAAGGTCTCGCAACTAAACAACAGCGCTCACAACCAGAAAAACTAACAACGAAAGAAAATACTTTCGTTACGGATTTTCAAACATTGCCGTTTATCTCCTGATAGCGACATTGTAAGAGTTAAAGTGATGGCTGGTTATACATCTTTTTCTATCGACTTTCAAATAATATAAAAAAAATCTTAATTTTACTTGTTTTATAGGTGGACTGGACCTTTCTCAACGGGGAAAACGGGGTGATACTATTAAAAAAAATAGAAAAAAAATCTCATGCAGTTTGAGAATTATGAGCTTTGGACTATTTTTGTGAAAATTGTTAGATTTTTTATTTTTTACTCTTTTTTTAGTCTGAAACTGCAAAATATACCATTCTGCAATCATGATTAATTTTGCAAACTTTGAACTTAACAATACACTTTTAGTACGTTTTTTTAATGGAGGGACTTTTAAATTCGATTATTTCTGAAAATTTTAAATTCACAGTTTAACAAATAGTTTTGATTTTGAAAAACTTGGATCAATTTTATCATTATTTTTAAATGTCATTTACAGTTACTGTTCCAAAGTTTAAATGAACAAAAATAAAAATAAAATCCAAACAAAAATGGTAATAGTTTGGCCAAAGCTCCATGTTTTGCTTAGAAGCTCATAATTTTCAAACTGCATGGAATAACTTTTTTTTCTAATATTTTTCATGATAGTTCCAATCTGACAGTATTGATTGACAACCTGTTTCGACTTGATGTTGACTTCTGGAACACCCTGTATATGCAAAAAAATTAAATAAAAAACCTACAGCAACTAAGGTATTATGTATACACTTCAGGAATAGAATAGCAATATAAATTGTTTACCTTTTCGAACTATTAGTTGTTTTACTATGTATGCTAGTCAAAATATTTTGCATGATGGATATAAGGGTTGAGAAATCGTGCCCTGGTTAATGTTCTATGTATCTGTATACGAATGCAATCAAGTTGCTCATGAAATCGCGGATGAACTGAGGCGAAGCCGGAAAGCGAAAAGCGAAAAGCTCGCCCGTTTGCGCACCGTGATATTTCATTAAGCCGCAAGAGTCCAATAAACTTTATGAAACTTCATTATAAACCGAAAATGAGATGACGTCCGGTCTAAATCAATGTTTCAAATTTTGACGGCAGACAAAACTTACCAGCTTAATATGCAACTATGCATATTATTCGATACTTTGCAGTGCGGAGCAAAAAAATCGACGAACTAGTTTACCAAATCCCATTTAATAACAATTAATTTTAGTTCAAACTAGAAGTGGAGACTTGGTACGGTTGTGCCACTTTTTTTTGATCAGTCATAATTTTGTTAACTTCAAGGTCTTCAAACTACTTACCAGCGTTTACATTGCAAATGTTTGCATAGTCAATTAAATCTATTTAACGATATCAGATAATGTAGTTGAAAATTATTAAACAATATTAAGATAAAATTATATAACGGTATAGGAAAACTAAGGGTTATCCGTTACAGGGGTAACTAGTAACAGGTGTTTTTCAATAAGATCTTAAAATATTAAAATATTTGTTTGATGATGATATTGGGGCTATACCTATGCCGACTGTCTCATGGTAAGTTGTGAATTCAACAAGTAAAACTTCTTAGCGTAGACGAATCTCATCAAACAATTCATGTGAAAATACAATAAAAGTATTAAATAGATTTGACATATTAAATTCGGGAATAGAGACATCAAATTGCAATACAGTTAATCAAACTGAAGGAAACATCACAATGACTACTACTACAATACAAAGGCCACAACCTATACTTGTGCACGGTATTACAGACTTCGCGGATATGAGAAGTGATTTAAATAAAATCATAAAAGAATGTGAATATATACTTAAATCTATGCCGAGTGAAGTCATCAGAATAAATACAAATTTATCAGATCAATACAGGGCAGTAATCAAGTTCTTTAAAACAAAAAATGTAGTATATCACACATATCAGATAAAGCAGGAACCTTATAGAGTCGTGATAAAAAATTTACACGATACATATGACACTAATGAAATAAAAAATGAATTACAGAAACTTAAGTAAGGAGTATAATTAATGTGAAACAACACAAAACCAAGTTGACCTTAAATATGTTTCTTGTAAATTTAGAACTTGCAGAAGGCAATGGTGAAATATGTAAATTAAAAAAATTGCTTAACCATATAATTGTAGTAGAACCACCACGTAAAAGCAAAGGTGTTATTCAATGTCAAATGTATGGACACTCGAAAAATTATTGTAACCAACCATAATATCTACAAGGATCACTATAAACTACATAGTATCAATCTTTCATAATGTGTAACAATTTTTGTAGTTGCTAAATTGTATAAATATTATCTTGATTAATGTAAAAAATCACATATGGGGTTAGTTGAAACAAAACTTCGATGTTATTTTACCATACAAAAATTAGATACAGATTCAAGTGAAGAAGATTGGATGGAATAATAGTTTGCACATGTAAATTGTGTTACAGAAGACATTTGTTTCATGATATCAATTGTAGTTTACGTTGATTTTTGATAAAAATTCATAATATGAGAGACATTATATATATATATTTTTGTTTGTTTACTTCGTCTTTTGAACTTTGAACGAACATATATTTCAATAAATATAAATATTTATATTACATTATATATTTTAGTTGTATAAATTATAGTTTTTGTTGATTTATAAAAAAAAATACCTAAAAACAAGTCAATGTTCTTAAAACTAAGTTAAAAATAAATTGCGAGGAGTATTTTTGTTGTTTTTTTTATCGTTACTACTTGCTCTGGTAAATGTTACAACTAGCCCCAAACGCAGGGCTAATTGTTACTCCGCACTTTTTATATAAAATGATTGTGAATTGAAATAATTGAGTTGGAAATGGAGGAAATATATTTACTTTATTCTGTAAAGGAATAGTTATATCAACTATCCAACTTTATTTTGTAGAAATATAATCAATGGATCTCAAGATATAATAATTAAAAAAAAAAACTGTTACAAAAAAACCCTAATTCTCCTACTTAATAAAAGTTGACCAGCCTTTCAATAGCAAACGTTTGCTTAAGGAGGCGTCCATTAATCACGTGATCAATTTTTTAAGGAATTTTGGACCTCCCTTCCCACTTGGTGATACGTGGTAATATATAAATTTACCTTCCCCCCACCCGCACCACGTGTATTTTTAGTTACGAGAAAAAATTGTAAAATTTTTGTTTTTTTTCAATGTTTGGATTTTTTTTTAAATTTTAGGTAAATAATAAATACAAGTGATATCTTACTACACCCCTCACTCCCCCACGTAATATTTTGTGATTTTTTGTCAAACTCCCCTCCTCCTAAAAATATCACGTGATTAGTGAACGTCCCCTAATCAATTAAAGTTTATAATTATCAGACAATGTATAGATAAAATAAAATAACGATATAAATATACGGGATACGACTCAGGCAACCTTACCCTATATATAAATTCTATTGCAAATTATGTAAATTCTAATGTATGTAATATTTTTTTTATTCATATTTAAATTACAATCTGTCTTATAATTAAAAGACATTTAGTAATTAGTCTGAGACCTAATAAAGGTATAATGTTCTTAGAGAACCACTCATTGGTATGTTTTCTAATTTATGAAAAATGTACTAAATTTGATGATAATTTCTATTGCAACTAGTGTTCTAAACATAGCTCAGATAAATCAGCTCTCAAAATAAAGAAGCAACTCACAAATTCAAATTCAAAATCAAAATCACATTATCCAATGTTGATACTTTGATCTCTTAGTTAATATCATACGCAGTATTCTCACACTGCGACTTCCGTTCAAATTTATTAGCATTTCATCGTTATGCAATTTCGAATTCGGCATGTGTTACTTTTTCCTTATTGTTAGTCCCAGTATAATCGCGAATATATTGCCGCACAACTCTAACCAGTCGGACAGATTGAGATGTCGAAAAAAGCGAAAAAGCTATCCCAAAGGGTGCTGACACGTGCCGGCGCGTGGCCCGGCACGGGCTAAGTGTCTCAACGGGTCCACTGCGGCTGCCGGATAACGATACGAGAGCGCGCCACTGGGATCATTTCTATTAGAAATATTTCATATTAGGATATGAAACATTTCTAATAGAATCAGCTAGTATATGTTTATATACTAACTGATTTCTAGTATAAAAATAACAGCTAAGACAGGACAGCTAACAAAAAATATATGATTAGTTCACTCACTGCAAAGCATGCCACATATAAATGGTCCTGGTTTATATTAATAACCTTTGCAAGAACCAACCTGATCTGGAACATATTCTATTTAAATTGAATTGGCACATCTTATATATAAAAATGAATCGCAAAATGTGATGGTAAGCGCATAACTCAACAGCGCCTGGACCAATTTGGCCAATTCTTTTTTTAAAGTGTTCGTTGAAGTCTAAGGATATTTCTTACGGCGAGAAAAAATCGAATAATTACCGGCAAAATTCTAAAAACAGCCCTTTTCTTTTTCACATACAAACGTTTTCTAACTAAAATCAATAGTACAATCAATTTGAGCTTTATTGCTATTATATAAAGTTCATATTAAACTACAAGCACTCACTGTATACTCTTCCTAAACGATTATTCGGAATTTGATAAATCTTTCTGAAGTTTGTTAAAGAAATTACTGGGATGTATGTGCAATATTGTAGAAATAAATGGAAAAAATTGTTTGCATTGAAAACAAATAAAAACTATCATTTGCCATTAATTTCAATTTACTTATGAACCTAGACAATATTAGAATATGTATAATAAATTTATGATTATGAATAAGAAAAATGAAATGTATACATTATTATTGTCAAAAAGCAGCTGAGATATGCCAGAAATTGAAATAATATAAAATGCAGTATATGTATGGCAGATTGAATGATACACATATGAACAGGATATGACAAATTAATTCACTTAAAATATGAAATTAAGTATTAATCAGGGCCGGTCCTACATTTAATGCGATGCATGCAAAAAATACAAGCGCACGCCTTAGGGGGCGTCAATACAAGATTCGGATATTAAATTTTCAATATGTTTTTTTTTTAATATATAATTTCTTTGCATCTTTTACTAATCTTTCCACAATATTTTTAAAATTCGCAAAAATTTCACTTTATAACAACAAATGGGAAAGTAAAGATGAATACATACAATTTGGCCATCACGATATCGATTAGGAGAAGTTTAAAATGCAATTTTGGATATCTTAAATGATATAAAATTAAATTAATTTAATCCAACATAAAGTTCTAGTGTTATGTTATGGTTATGGTTCTGTTATACCGCTTAGCAGACTTCAATTTCCAATATAGTGTGGGAATTGAGACTCATCATTTTAATTAAAGCAGTTCTACATTTAACATCGCTCATATTATGAATGTTTATGCATTTTGGTGCTAAGAGTAATTTAAAAAACAAGAATTATTATTTTTAGGTAAACGGTGAATATTAGTATATTATATTGAAAAATTGTAGACATGGGTACAGGACAACGTTTGTCGGGTCATCTAGTTTAATAAATAGTTTTATGAAGTAAAAAGAGTTCCATGTATTTTTCAATTTCAAAATTAAAAAAAATTTTAGACGTGAGCAATCCTTGATTAAAGAAACAAAAATCTCTTTCGGGAAGTTAATAAATAGTATTCTGAGGTAAAAAGTTTAAATAAAGAAAATTGACCGCATTATTTAAAAAATATTAGGGTTGGACAACCCTTAATAAAAATAAATTGTTTATAAATGCAAGATTCAAGCTTTTTCTTAAAGTTCAAAAATTTGAACTAAAATTATGTCAAAAATATTCAATGACTGAACGCAGCATGAACAATGGTGAATAACTAAAATGGATCATAATTCACAAACTTTAAATAGTTAGTAACAATATATTAATTATACTGATTAGTATAGGATATTATGTAATGTCTTAATGACCGTCTGGTTAAAGACCATAAAAAAGTAAAATAATTGAAATATGCTACAAATGTTTAAATGAGTGTATATCCTTCAAACCACGTGTATTTTACCCTAATTTAAGACAAGAATGCAACTGTGCAGTTACCAAGCATTTATTAATTTACCTGAAAACAACTGAACATTTTTGTTAGATAAGCCAACAAATTTACTTGTTGGCTTATTTTACTTAATTATGCTTATTTACTTGTTGGTTTGTTGTCCATTAAATCCATTTCATTAGACAGTTGTAAATTAAATGATAAAATAAAAAAACATGTATATAGATATCATTATAAAACTTACTGTTCGCAGCCGATTGGCATCTTCATAAATAAATAAATAAATAATTGTGTACTTACATTACATCATGCAATAATGATATACCAAATTCAAATTTGGAAGTAAAAGTAAGTTTTATGTGTGATGGTATTATACATTTATATTATGTAGCGGCATCGTGACATCGCATTTTGATGTGATTTTCCATAGTGTTCATATGTAAATATGTCGTCGTTATAAAACGAGGCCGCGTCACAAAACTCCATTATATTTTCATCGTATTAACGAGCGGAAATCATGATTCGGACCGCAATATCGCCCGCTGAACCGGAGAGCGGCAACTACGCACTTTTGTTTTTAACGCGAAATTTTGCGCATTTGCGCCGCGGACCAATGTGCGAATTCGTATCGACCTAACTCCAAATCACCGTTCTCGGAAACTATATATACGAACGCGTTTGCATATTTGGACGCTGAAATCGAGATTAAATTCCGGTTAGGTAAAAACAATTTTATCTCAAATTAGTATTTATTAAATTGCATTTATTTAACTTTGCTTTCAATAAAACATAAATAGTGCGTGAAAAAATTCTGTTTCCCACGAGATATATAGGGTTAAACGGGGATTAACTTAAAACTATTCACCAACAATATCTCAAAAATAAATTAAGTTGAGAATTTTTTAACAATATTTGAAAGTAGAGGGATTTTTTTTAAAAAAACTTACTGGATTAATGGAATCAGAATGGATAAAATGGATTAATTATCTAATACTTCAAGGAAAATATCATTAAAATTAAGGAACAAAAAATCACTTACCTCAAATAAAAAAAATATTGGTTGAAAAGCACTAGTATAAAATTTATATTTTATAATTATTAGCAATCAACTTTATTCTTACGAAGTCGCTATCGGGAGATAAACGTGTTTGAAACTTATGTTTGAAAATCCATAACAAAAGTATTTTTTTGCATTGTTAGTTTTTTTGGTTGTGAGCACTGCTATTTAGTTTACGAGGTCTTAAGATAATTTTTGAGTCTACGTTATTTAAAGGTTTTATAAGATGTATTGTTATTTTTAAGTGAGATTCAACAGTTTTTTTATATAACCTCTATAAAAGCTTACACGTGGATGGTGTAAAAAGAACCAACTGAACCTTTACCCTAGAAAAGTGTAAACAATAAAAAATAGTAAATAAAAAGTAAATTAAGTTAAAAAAATCAATTTCATAAGTTAAATAAATAGTTATGCCACCTCTTCTGATGAATATTTTTGACTAAATACCAGATCAAGGTTATACACAGTATTATCTTTATGAAAATTTTGCTCATACATTTAGATTTTGCATTGGTATATTTTGCAGTTAATATATTTTGTACAATTCTTTTGAAATTAAAAAGAAGACAATGAACCTGTTTACCCACTGGCCGTCCATTACCCTATAGAGTAAAACAGACCAGTTGATGAATTTTTGTAAACGGCAGAAAACACATATTTCTACAATAATAAATTGTAGCTAAGAGTTTTACTGAATATAGTCAAATAGTTGTTTGGTATGTGTTATTTATTGTGATATAATTGGTTTGGATGTGATATAATTGGAATGGATGAAATAGATTAATTATCAAATACTTCAAAAAAATATATTTAAAATTGAAAAACAAAAAATCACTTACTGTGAAGGATATTCTGGTCAGATCTTTTATTGACACCAGTAGTCGAATTTGAAAAGGTCATACAATATTCTATAAATTGTGTTTTAAAAATACAATCTTCTGTATAAAGAATATTTGGATAGAACACGAAGGAGGAGGAATTTTCAATTTTATTAAAAAACGATTGACATAAATGATCACAACGAGCTATATTTTTTCATTTTACAAAACAAAAAATCATTATTATTAAATGTCAACGTGTACAATATTATGAAAAAATTTTAACTTAAAGATTTTATTGAGTGTGTTTATTATATTTTAATCAAATTTTGAAACATCAACTTTATACATAGTGTATTTTATATGTGGTGTTTTTTAACGAATAGTTTTTTAATTGGAAGGCAAGAGTTCTTTTTGGTTCTCAATTTTTCATATAAATATAATATATATATATATATATATATATATATATATATATATATAGAGATATTATTACATATTAATAGCAATCAGAATTTTTATTAATCCATAAATTTGCTGTGGTGACTTCCTAATAACGTAGTTTTTATTTTTAGAAAGCAACCCAACGGTTGGACTTATTATATTTTAATATACAGTGGTTCTGACCTCTGACATACAAGTCTTTCAAAATACGAGCCGCCAAAGGAGCAATTTGTTTCTTCGACATACGAGCAAAATTCGAGATACGAGCTTTGATCGAGTAAGAGTTTTCTCAAAAAATGTTAATGACAAAATAAAAATTATTGAAAATTATGAGGATGTACGAGCATAACACATCATACAACCTTGGCCTTGAACAAAAGGAATTGATAAAGAGTAATAACTTTAAATGTCTTACGATAATTTTCAAGCAACTTTCTAGCTCTAAAGGTTTTTAGTTAAAAAGTCGCAACAGTTCGAGCATAGGAGTTGTTCAACAAAATACGTCTAATTTATTTATTTTATATTATGTTACGAAAGGACAGGAAAAACAATAATTTAATTAATAAATATTAAATACTAAATTTACTTTTAATATTAAAAAAACTTAAGAAAATGTGCACAGTGCTGAAACAAATGATTAGCATTTCAAAAAATTTATTTAGATAAAATTGCAACGAGGTACGAATTAAACATTTGATAGTATTAGAATATCTCTAATAGTACAGACATATAATTTACTTTTGATGCAGAAATGCCGGGCAAGAAATATTTTCACTTGAAAACTTATTATTAGAAATATTGCTTTCTATATTTTCAAGTAAAATCTAATGTTACTACTGCTTGACAATAAGTTGTCTGAGGCATGTGTAAAACCTAGAATTTAAAATTTAAACCTGGTGAAAATTAAACAGATAAAGAAAAATCTACCTTAACTAAGACGAAAAGGAAAATTCAATAAAAAAAATCGCAAAGATTTCTTGTTAACTTTCTTTAAAAAAATATGTCTTGTTATATATTGTTATATTATTTTCAAAAGCTTTGTTTAAATGATTATATTATGTTGTGTTATATATTTCTAATAATAAAAGTCGTTATGAACTATTTCGGTGTTTATACGGTTGGTTTTTTAACCTAACATAAAAATGCCTGTCACAACCGTCTTGGGGTTGTAACACTTGCCCTTTTTTTGTATGACTTGATTTTATTACTAATTATGTTTAAGGACAGCATTCTAATATTTCTACATAGATAAATGTTCAAATTACCATTAAATTTACTTCTCTTCCAGCTAACTGGTAAATCAACAAAATTATAGCTGATAATAAAAAAAAATTGGCACAACCGTACCCAGACTCCCCTACCCTTAAACCCTTATGCGTAACAGTTTTTGGTCTCTACACACTCATTTATACTATAAATATGTCATTATGACATATTTATCATAAAACATAGCCTACCCTTTCCCGAATGCTCGCATTATTACATCGCATAACGAAGCGCACGATAAAGATATTCACGTGCTGTTTTATTACATAATAATCGTTGAACAAAATGCACCGATAAAAGTCTTCGAAGGGCCCCGCGGTCTCTCAAAGGGGTAACTGCGAAGGGCGTTCAGGACCATTACTGTATCCATTCATACGCCCCAGGAGACTTCAAAATCTGCTATCGAGACCGTATTGAAACAGTAACAGTAAGATATTCAATTTTATGTTTGATAATATTAAAACACAAATAATAATAAATAAATAGATTACTTATATAACCTAATAAATAACACAGGTCTACAAAAATTGTATTTTTGTTTGGTGCATCAAATGTTAGAGCTGATTCTTATAGTATTTTTGTCGCTGATTTCAAATCTGCAAACCATTTTTTTGTATCAGCTCTAGTTTGGAACTTGGAAAAAAGTTGTCGAAACCAGGTCCATTCCAGGTCGTCAACTAATGTCCCAACTAAGGCGGAATGGGTCTTGTAAGTTTGTATGTACGAGTAGGCATATCTCATTAAAATAACATTCTGAAATGTATTACTATTTTGTACTTTCATTCTTTATATATAATATATATCATATCTTGAAAACTAAAGCTCATAGAAAAAAAATAATGTCATTTTTGAAATCAGCGCCCCAAATATACTTAAAAACAGCATTAAAATCGTTTGCACCATTTTCTCTGTTAGCCTGTGAAATTAATCCATTCATTTTATATTATTTTCATTTGTATATGTTATGTTAAAAATTATTTCCTTTCTATCATAATTGATTAATTTTATAAAAATCCACTATTATTATTTTTTTAAATATATTGTTTTTGGTTTGTTCATATCTAATCAAGATCATGTTTCTTGTCAGATCTCCTGAGGATGGAACGTACTTAGATTCAAAACGTTGAAATAAATATACATATATATTTAACAATAATGGGTGCCAATAACTGCCCATTATTGGCAGGTCTGTGAGCTGAGTTAAACACCAACTCGATTCAGAGAAGAATAGTGTGAGAGATTCCCATTGCCATTTTTACCGCAGTGTCTGAAATTGGCTGTTTTCAATTGGAAATATATTTTTGATCTATATTTTCAAAAAATTGATATCGCCACTGCACGATGTCAGGTTGTCCAAAGCAGGGTTTGAACTTGAGATTAATATACGTTAAAGGATAATAATTAAGAAAATAAAAAAAAGATAAAATTTCACACGACTATTTTTTTTTTGAAAAATGTAATTATAACTGCGGGTATAACATGTAAGTAAAACCACATTTTTTGCATATCTTCACTTTTGTGTGTGCGTATGTGTATGTATGTGTGGATACAATTTTTTGTCGACGTTTTCGAGAGTACCGCTCAACCGATTTGAATGACTGAAAAAGCAATCGATTGCTACTGATGGGGATTAGTGCTGATTAGTTTTTAGGTTTTTATTAAGATCGGTTCAGCCGTTTCCGAGATACGAAGCAAAGAGTGCAGAAAATATAAAACTCGCTTTTTGCGAGAACCGAGCATCCGATTGGAATGATTCAAAAAACATTCAATTCGTAATGACGGGGAGAAGTGATAATTAGTTTTTGGCAAGAGAGGTCTAGCCCTCTCGGAAATACGGAGCTAAATGTGCTAAAAATGGCAGTTTTTGAGAAAACTAGATTTGAATAATTTAAAAGTTTCTGCTTGTATTGACGAAACGATTGCTTCTGGGAGAAAAAAAAACTTCAATTTTGTATTCAAAAATATTTTGTTTTTGATATCAAAAATAATTTGGATTTTAATTCTAATTCTAGCTAAAGTTCTAAAGCTCACTTATAATCTTTAAATAAATAACTTTAACTTTGCATTTCAGTTTACATAATTTTTATAAATATTACACTATGTCTTTCATTTTAAATTAAATTGATTAAGTTTTGTTTATTTACTTTTCTGTGAACATATATAAGTTCAGTATTCATAATAATCTATTTAAAAACATTTAATATTCCTCGAAGTTCCAGCAATTTGCCTTAAAGCACGATGCCATACACCACTAGTTTTTTATTATTCTATTGTCTTGGCAATTGATTGTGAAATAATGAACAACAGTTGTGGAATTATTTTTACCCCATTCAGTATAAAAATAGTCGAAACAACTATCCATCTTTATTTAGTAGGAATATAGTCACCGGATCTCAAGACATATTAATTAAAAAAAACTATTACAACAGGCACCTAGCTACCGTAATATATCATTTTCATATTGATAATGCAAAAATATAACTCATGCTTTCTCATTTTTATGTTTCTTATTTTCTCATTATGTAAAACAATTGGATGGAAAACATCGAATAAAAACGAAAAAGATTTCAGAGAATATTTCGACATATAATTTTATCTTATTGTCAATGGATATGAACAAATTAGAGAATAAACAAGCATTATAATCATTATAAACTACGTTAATATTAATAAGTATAATGTATATAATTGACATAAGAACGTAACATGTCAGTGTTCAAAAGTTCTTATTTTGCCTCACTCAGATGCGTTGAATAAGTGTCTCTAATCACAATTACTGATAGTTTTAGCACACAATATATATTAATTTTTTCATATTTGTTTTTATATAAATTATATATAATGTTAGGAATGCCAAATCAACCCCAATATCAAAATCTTTATGCTAATGAGAATAATTCAACCACATTCTATACTGTTGTTCTAATAAATAGCTGCGAGCTAAGTTAATCTCCCATGCACCATACAATTCCATTTCAATGAACTAACTCATTTTTGATAGCTCATAGGGTAGGGCGGGACACAAAGGTCCAATTCGATTTTAAGCAATTATATTGTGAAAACCAAACCAATTAAATCACAACAAATACCACACAGGTCGAAAAAGCAACTATCTGACTATGTTCAGTAAAACTTTCAGGTAATTTATCATTGAAAGAGAACTATGTGTTTTTTCCTATTTTTAAAAATTTGCCACTTGGTCCTGTTTACCCCATAGGCGGGTTTAAATGAGACAGCCAGATGGTAAACAGATACAATGTCATAATTTTAATTTTAAAGGGATTTTGCGAAATAATTGCTACAATATTCAACCAATGCAAAATATAAGTATCATTGACATATTATTTACAAACTTAACACTGTATATAACCTTGATCAGGTATTTTATCAGAATTATTTATAAGCACTGTTGGAATAACTATTAATTTACTTTAATTATTGTAAAATTGCATTTTTCAAGCAAATTATCATTTTTTTACCATTTTATATTTTAACGCCTTTGCCAGGGTAAAAGTTCAGTTGGTCCTTTTTACCCTTGTAAGCTATTATATAGATTATATAAAAACATCTGTTAAATCTAACATAAAATTTACGATACATCTTATGGACCAATTAAATAACGTTTACTTAAGAATTACATTAAGATCTCGAGGACTAAACAACAGTGCTCACAATAAAATAAACTAACAACGAAAGGAAATACTTTTATACTATATTGTTTTTATGTCATTAATGCTTGTATTTAGGCATTTCTTAATACTTTTGAGAGAATAGGATAAACATGTATACATACCTATTGATTATATTTTACAGCAAACCTCCCAGTCTAAACTGTGACCATCTTTATTATAGAAAGATCATCTTTATCAAAATCACTAATCAATTATTGTAAGGAGTATACAAAAATGTCCTGAATTTTAGTAAAAGTTTTATAATTATCAAAAACATAGTTATCGCTACTTTGTCCATAATCGACTAATTTAAACAACATTTACTTTTGAAGTTGTAAATATTCCATAATAAATTTCTACCTACATATTTGAATAAAACATAACTTGTCTTATATATACAATAACTAACAAAGTTGTTTATATCGTATTATGTATAATTCAGATGCAAATTTCAGAAGTTAAATAGTGGGAGAATTTGCTGTAGATAGTAATCAATATTTTTTTAAATAATTTGTTCAATATTTTTGTCATTTTTTCTGTCTTTATTGTAGCAAAAGTCAAAACTTGATGTATCTTTCGAACTGTTTTGATCATCTTTCTAACAAAAAAAGTTGATCATCACATCAACTGCACACAAGGAAGTATTTCCAGAAGCACAATCAAATAGAGAAAGTTCCTGAATTATGTAATGATGCCTGTTCATGATATCTGTCATTAATTTTTTAATATTATCTACTTTTTTACTTTCATTGCTATAACTTGATTATTTATTTATATTACTAATATTCATAACTAACACTTACTTGCTATTATAGAAAATGCAAAAAACATATTTTTTTATTCATATATCTTAATTTAAATTAGACATACGTCCCAAGCTTAGTATCATTGTTAATTTAAAATATGAAATAAAATTATTTTTTTTAAAAATGGTTTCAGAAAATATTTAAATTGTTAACTGGACTATTAGATATATACTATAGTTATCATTTCGCCATGAACAAAAACATTTTTTATTATCCTTATCGATAAAATATCGAGTGAAGCTCTTTATTGTCTTAATTGAATAATACTAGATGAGATAATCTTCCTAATGGGTTCGTATTTTCCAATTCATAGAGATAACCCACTCACTATGCTTTTTTTATATCATATTTTAGTAATACTTTACTTTTATAATTCTTGCCTTTTATCAAATATAGGCATACAGAAATTGATTTTATATTTATTTATATTTTTAATTGGTATAAAAATATTCGTTTTTTAAAAGAACTAATATTACGCAGACTCGACTGTGTCTATTCAAACAATTTAGATATTTTGAGCAACGATATAGTATAAAAGGTTTTTTGATATTAATTTATCTAAAAGTTGCTGTAAAATTCTTTTGTTGTATATCACAGAAATGTTGATATTAATATTTTTTCACATTTTTTTCTACAGATTTATCAAAATATGCAAATAATTGTTTGTGCAAAAAATTAAATATATTTATTGGTAGACAGTCGGTTTTATATCGTTAATTTCAAAGTTTGTAAAACACTGCTTTTTTATCTCAATTTCTTTCAAAGTGTAAGATAAATAAACTAATTATTCAATTTGAAATTTAATCCTATGTATATTTTTCTCAAAATTAGTATATGGTAATCTAATCCCTCTAAATAATCTTTATCACACGATTTGGTATCGTGAGAAGTTTTGGAACGACTTATAGTCATATTACAAGTAATATCTGTTAGACTAATTGGGTGTGATCAATATCGGCTTAATTTTGAAATGTGGCTACTTTTAGGATTATTACGGAGTTAAATGCTAATTAATTTCTTTAGTCCATATATCGAAATTTGTACATATTGTATATGAAGTTACTTTAACATCATTTGTCTGCATAATTTTTTGAAATTTCTCTTAAATTATGATTATATTAGATATTTTAATAATTATTTTTTAAATCTACTTTAATAATTACTTTTTATATCTATTTTTATATTTAAAGATATACTACGGTACAAAACGAGTTGACGTAGACTCAATGAATATATATAGCGACATTTCACATGACAGAAAAATTTTGAAGTGGGTCCGAGTCAAAGTTGGTTATGAAATTATACATAAACAAATGAGAGTATGACGACCAATTTGTAAAAAAAAATATATTTTTTTAGTAAATTTTTATACATTTTTTAAAAAAATTTACAGTTCATTCAAAGTTACTAGTTTTTTTGTAAGGGTCTCTTTCATCTTTTTTATATTGTTTGTGAGCATAATATTTATGCTATAGAAGCAATTTGGTATGATCCCTGGACAAGTTTTGAACTTAGCGGTTTGGTATCCAAAATAATAGGCTGTGAAGTTTATTTTGAGATGACAGGAATCGTCTAGATCAGCTGAGAAGTGTGAAACCTCTTATGGAAAATAATTCACCAAGTGCCAATGGTAGTATATTTCCATACTTAGACAACGTTTCGTAGTCAAAACTCTAGATTGACTTTCACGATTCAAATTAATCTTCATGTTCCTGCATCAGTATCTAAAAAAAATTCTTGTTGATGGAGTACTTGAATTTTTTTTCTTGAACATTTCTTGGGCTTCCTTGAATTTGCATCAATTCCACAATATATGCGAGCCAGACATCATGTGGAAGCACTTAACAAATTCATCAAAAGAATCCAAAAAAACTGATACTGCTCTAGATCAAATTCTTGTTTAGCAGAGTACAAGACATGTCAAATTTTCTTTGTTTTATCCGCCAAAGAAGGTATTGGAAAAAGAGTCGGAAGAGTATGGTAGCCCACGCACGTCAATGCTAAGTGGTTTATTGGCGTCCCAGAAACTCCCTCTGCTTTCATCAAGCTTCGATTAAACGTTTTGCAGACTTGTATCAATGTTATGTTTCTGCTCAAAAGCACTTCTTGATGGAAAGTTCTGCCAAATTTTCCATCGTTTAAGCTGAAATTAATAAAGCAGAGTAGATGCTATGCATCGGAACCTTCTTCAATTTTCGTCAAGCTCCAATGAGACATTTAGGAGGTTCTTGTAAGTCCCTGTTGAGTTCCTGTTGAGCAATTTCTCCCACTCTTTATAAACGATAGAAATATCTGCCAATATTTACATCGTTTTAGCCGAGGGTATGTAGAAAGCCGAGTACATGTACATGTGCTGATGCCCAAAACCAGAATTGAAAAAATGAGCGATTTGTAGCCATGAATCGACACCGCCCTTAGTTCTCGCCAAGCTCCTCCAATGAGACATTTAGACTGTGAAAATAATGATTGAATACCTTTTGATATGCTTTGTGAAGATTCTTCTGCCACACAAGAAGCCACTCTAGAAGTTTGAAAAATAAAGAAGAGAAACTGCCACATCATAAATCACGTGTAAAGCCATTTTTTGGAAAACATGGTGTTTCATTTCATCCGGAAATTTGTGATCACAGGAGAAGATTTCACGAAGTGTAAGGTTTAGTCTCAGATAATAATCTAACTAAATGATCGATTTGTGTGAAAATATTGATCCTGTTCCAGAACGACTTATTGTTTTTTTTCATACCTTTGAAAAGCGCTGGGAAGATCTATCCGCCACACAAAAAGTCACTCAAGAAAATTTGAAAAATTTAAAAGGAAAACTGCCACATCATATATCACGTGTAAAGCCTTCATCATCATTGTGTAAATTTTTTTTTACGACTCGATGTTTTATTAAAAAAATTTGAAAATGAACAGTTTTATAAAATGTGAAATTTTATCAAAAATATATTTTTTATAAATTCTAAATAATTGTCATAACTTTCTTTTGTTTACGTTTGATCTGATAATCAAGGCCGACTCGAAGCGCTACATTTTCACATTTTCGTATCCCACGCACAAGTGCCGGTTTGAATATTGGGTGTAAATCTCAAAGGCTAATTACATGAGGAACTCGTTTAAGCCTTGTTTTTGTGATATTATCTTACAGTATTTCTAGTAAATAATTTTTCTTCCTGCCGGTAGTATTTATAATCATGCTTTTGCATATTTCTGCATAACTCGAATGCTAATTATACAGCACATCTTGGAGAATTGGCATTTGTTAAGTGATTTATATTTTTCTAGGTTTTTATACCTAAATAATGATAAATAATGATAATGATAAATTAATACTTTTGTTCCTACATAATGAATAATTCTAGCTTTATGATAAAAATATATAAAACAGACAACAAGTTACTTGGCAACTTGGTAGTTCGAAATACTTAGTAAGATAAATATGTGCGATTTTTCCAAATATTTTCATTTCAAATAATCGTAAACTATATTTCAAATACATTCATTGCACAAAAGTTATCAAAACATATTCTCGTGGGTTTATAGTTTACTATAGTTTTCATAAATTGTTGATCCAATTTCTGTTAGCATTAAATGTTGGTTGACTTTAACATCGCACATAAACTACATTACCCCATAAAGCAACAGGTGATATTTTATTGCTAATAATACAGAATATTCTTGAACCGAAATATATAGATATAGTTTGAAGATTTATATGATATATTTTAAAAAATCTTCATAAGGAAGCTGCAACAGAGGTAAGTAGTAACAAGCGTTTTTAATATGATCTCGAACAATATTTTTTTGTGTTAATTGAACATATAAACCGTACTGCATAATATTGCCATAGCTACTGCCAATATACAGAACTATGCAGGTTCGTCATTATTGGCATGTAATATAAAATTGTATTATCACAAAATTTAGGTTTGCGGTATTATTATTAATCAATTTTAAATTTTATATATGAATATGCTTGAAATTTATCTACCTTTGATAATGTGTAAGAATTTTTGAGATTGGTGAATTGTTTAAATAGTTATCTTTATCTTTATTTTGAATAATGTAAAAAAAACATACCTGAGTTAGTTGAAATAAAACCTGGGGCTTGTTGTAACATACAAGAATTTTAATAGATTAAATAGAAAAGGATTGGGTGGAATGTATAGTTTGTAAGATGTTGGCACATGTAAATTGTGTTATAGAAGACACTATACCTTTTATTTGTATTAATTGTAATTTACGTTGATATATGAAAAGAGTTACTTAGCAACATGCCAATTATCATCAAAATAAGCAGAGAAGAAATTATCACAGGTATTATTGTTGTCGTTACTACTTGCCCCGGTAGATGTACTAGCTCCAAACACTGGGTAAGTTATAACAAGCATTTTTTCTAGAAAATAATTAATTGTAAAATAATGAAAAATATTGCTGAAATTATTTATACTGGATTCGGTATAAGAGTAGTTATAGCATCTATTCATATTTATTTCGCGGAAAGATAACACAGGTTTATGAAATAAAAAAAGTTGTCTGCTGCATATGTTTTCCAATGTAATTTTTACGGCTGAACACGGGTCTGAAGATGGTCTGAAGTCAAAATTTTGGACCAAATGGCAAAAAATTGAAAAATAAAAATTAATTAAATCAAAATTTCCGATCTAATAATTCTTTTTGTATTGTAGACCTGTGTAATCAGTGGATTTTAAGATATATTACTTAAAAAAAAGAGTGCGCGTACGGTTCACACGCGATTGAAGTAAAACTTATTTGCTGCTGTACAAGATGGCATTTAAGTAAAAATAAAAACATCATATAACAATTTTGAATAATGTTCATTAGTAATATGGTAATAAATGTGTGCATTTATTAGATTCAACCATTATACACATTTATATAATGATAAATTATAAATTATATATTTATAATAGCATTAAATATATGTATAATATTTAAAACAATAATGTAATTAAGGTCATACTTCAAATATGACATGATCGGTTTGTCATTGTAATTAGCGTTCAGAAATGAACCTTCATAATAGAAAGGATGTAATTGCTGATTATTAAATTCTATAATATTCGTTCACACAGTGGATTATATTAAACAACGCTTAAACAAATATTGTTTTCGCAACTTCACTCATCATATAATTGTGTTGGATAAACTTCATGTAATTAAAATTAACATACATTCATTGACTGATGGTATTTTTTTTACTTTTTCGCTGACGATATAATCTCATTCCTTGAACAGTTGTAATATCTGTTTTGCCTAAAAGATATTTTCCATTTCAATAACTTCAAAGATTTATAAAAACTACGAATAATATAGAAATTATTTCAATAAACTTATGTTTCATACATGGCACAAATGCTGCATTTGTTTTATTATTTTCATTATAATTATTTACGGGGGACAGGGTAAAATGTTTTTCTGATTCAGTTATTTTTCACTAAATCAAGATTTGTACTACGATGTAATTTTAAAATGTTTATTTTAAAATTTATGTTTATGCCGATTTTCTTACGCAAACAACGGAAGATCTCTATTCACATACGTGACGACTAATCACAATCGACCCGTATAGAAATGATATCATCGAGAGCAAATGACGATTCATTGGCACTTGACTCTTATCTTATCTGCCTAAATATTCCGTTGCATTTGTACGGATTTACACCTTAGTCGCGCCTAAAGAAGTTTTACTTCAAAACTGTTACAACAAGCAAATAATTTTGCTCAAATCTACATTTTTTTAACTTCCCGTAGGGCAAGTTATAGTAATCGCAAAAAAATCGAAAATGAAAATTTTTATATATCTTTACGTTTCAGAGGTTTCTGAATGGATGTATGTGTGTGTGTGTGTGTGTATGTGTGTGTGTGTGTGCGGATACAAATTTTCGTCGACGATTTCGGGAACACGGATCAACCGATTTGAATAATTCAAAAAGCATTCGATTCGTATTGATAAGGAGACGTGCTGATTAGTTTTTGGCGAAGGCAGGTCCAGTCGTTCCAAGGATACGGGGCAAAAAGTGCCGAAAACGGTAACTCAGTTTTTAAGAGAACGGAGAGAATTCAAAAAACATTTGACTTGTATTGACAAGATGAAGAATTGATCAAATTTCATGAGGGCAGGTTTAGCGGTTTCGGAGATCTAACGGAAAAAGTAAAAAAAAATGCCATTTGGCGGTCAAAAATGATCATTAGATATATGCACATCAAATTATCAGATATTTTATAGAGATTTTAACAATAAGTATAAATTTTGTTTGCATTCTTATGGGTTCCGTACCAATGTTTATTCGTTAGATGGCGACGCGGCGCTTACGCGCTTTGACATTTTGTCTCTATGCAGTTAAAGCAGTACGATTGTTTTGAAAAAAAGTTCAGATCTTCCAAAATATGTCAAAATAAAGAAAACATTATTTTTTCAAAAAAAAGTAATTTTTTGTCCAATTTATAGTTTCTCAAAAATCTTATTTGTTCGAAGTAAATTTTTTCTAAAAATGTCAATCGTTTTTAAAAAAATAATAATTTTTGGTACGGGAAGTTCCAGCAATTTGGCTTAAGGCACGATGCCTTAATTGCCTTAAGACAGAATTCCACTTACAGCTAGTTATATCTCTATTAGGCCTGCGTGTGTTATTAAACTGTTTCGTGTAAATATTACCGTTATAGTTAGAATTCTCTATATTTCTATGAAACCTAATAGCGATATATAAGCCAAATAAAGCCTTTTTACAAATATTACGAAATTGTTCCTAGCTTTTTTATAATGTTTACCGTCGAATGGTCCTGGTTAAACAATGCCAGCTAACTGGGGATTTACAATTAGCGATCGAGTTTAACACAGTGGGGTACTCGTCTCTCGTCTCTCGGCCCTCGGCCCTCGGACCGCTGTCCCCGCAACCCCGACGAATGTGTTTCATCCGAGGTCGCGTGGCCGCCAGGCGTTTGTCTTTAAGGTCATTCGCGCGTGAACGCATGTGCCACCCTTGTAAATACGCTGTTTTATTTTTTGGTGTTCTCTCCCAAAGAACGCTAACAATAAATCCGAGCAATAGCGAACGCGTGTGCTTATAATTTAATATGCATGAAACTGTTGGATTTCCTGACAGATTTCCCGGTTATGGAAAGCATACTTGTCACACCGGGAGAATAGATTATTGAGAATTATTAAGGAAAAGATTGAGTTGTGATAAATGGTTTTTTGGAAGCAACAAAGAAAAACAAAATTAATCAAAGCATCGATTTTTTTTACTTATATCCTCGAAGTTTGTAGTCCCATTACATTTACTACACTTTTAAAAAAAATTATGTGTTCAGTAAACAAGGGTTAAATTCTAAACACCGATCGACATATAATAATCAAAATTTTATTTATTAAAAATAATTGAGTAACTTTGCGCGCTAGTTTTTCAATATGTGTCTATCGCGTCTAAAAATATACTAACTTGTAAATTCAAAATATAGCATTAAAATTACTAAAACTACCTTGAAGGGGGCAGTCACAAATATAAACTTATTTCATTTACATTCAGAAAGTAAGATTTTAACTATAATTCGCATTAATACGAATATATGTTAGGAATAAACATTGAACATTTCCTTAGAAGGGCTAATGGATTTATTACCAAAATAAATATATGCAGGATAAATGTATAATAATAAAATAATTCAAAGATACGAATTTACTTAGACTATTATTTGGTGCGTAAAAAGTAATTGATATAGTAATTATAGAAATATTTAAAACAAATTCTTAACAAAAATGGTTTTTAAAGAAATTTTACGAGATAATAGCTGCATTATTTAACCAATGTGAAATACTGTGTGAAATAATGTGAGAACATATTTTACAAACATTCCATTGTATATAATTGTAATCTAGTATTTCAAAAGAAATATTCATCAACAGATGTCGAGTAGCTATTAATTTAATTCATCTTTTGTAAAACTGTTTTTTTTTTAAATTAATTTACTACTTTATTAACTACCCGTAGGGTAAGTTATTGTAATCGTCCAAAAATCGAAATTGAAAATTTTTACATTTCTCGACGTTTTGAAGGTTTCTGAACATTTTGGCATACCTTAAAAAAAATTGATGTGTGTGTTTATGTATGGGTATATTTTTTCGGTCACGTTTTCGGGCGCTCGAATCAACCAATTTAAATGTTTCAAAAAACATTCGATTCCTATTGATAGGGAGATGTGCTGATTAGTTTTTGGCAAAGGCAGCTCCAGCAGTTACGAAGATAAAGAGCAAAAAGTGCAGAAAATAGAAATCGAGTTTTTGAGAGAACGGAGCATCCGATTTGAATTATCTAAAAAACATTCAATTAGTAATGATTTGGAAAAGGGTTTATTAGTTTTGGCAAAAGCAGTCCCAGCCATTTCGAAGATGGCAGTTTTTGAGAGAACTAAGCGTCCGATTTAAATGATTCAAAAAACTTTCTGCTGGTATTAACAAAATAATTGATTTTGGAAAAAAAATTGTTTCAAAAATTTTTTTTTTGTATATCGAAAATAATTCAGATTTTATTTTTAATTCTGACTATAATTCTAATATACTTTAGACAAATAATTTCAACTTTGTTATTCAGTTTATATAATTCTTATAAATATTAGACAATGTTATAATATTTATAATAATTTATTTGAAAACATTCAGTATTCCTCGAACATTTCGTTACGTTACGGGAAGTTCCAGCAATTTGCCTTAAGGCACGATGCCATACACCTCAGTTTATTATTTTATTTTATTAACTGCCCGTAGACAGAAAGTTAATAAATTTTTTTTATTAACGTCCCGATTTTTGAGCGATTGTATAATCGTCCAAAAATCGAAATTGAAAATGTTTGCATATCTTCACGTTTCAGGGTTTCTGAACATTTTGACATATCTCAGAAATTTATCCTTAAGGCACAATGCCATACACTACTAGTTTACTCCTTTGCCAATGGTTTAGTTGGTTCTTTTTACCCCACCCACGTGTAATTTATAGAAGCTATATAAAAAAATGTTGAATCAAATTTAAAAATTATAATACATCTTACAAGACTTTGAAATTGACAAATAAAATACAAAGCGTTTTAACATTTATACAGACTTTAGATTAAGAATCAAATCATTAATGCTATTTCAGTGCTATTGTAAAGTATGTTTTTTTTATGCATTTTTTTGCTTCTATATGCAATCGATGTATGGGGGCTAAATAACATCATTGCATGATTTAATATTATAATTTGTACTAATATTTTATTTCAATCAATAAAATTGATTATATTATAAGGTATAAAATATACATTTTCACATAAATCGTAAAAACAAATCACTCAAAATGATGACTGGCTAAAAAATAAAATACAAGGCGAACCCCTTAATCACGCGCCGCACATCAGAAGGGTGGATGGCTAAATCATACGAGTTTCCTGCGGAAACTTATGTTTGCATAAATTTTGCTAAAGACGGGCTCATGCACGCATCACGTACATTTATCAAAAATTGCTGATGGAAATATTATATACTTTGGATGGATGTATACTTTTAAAAGTATTCATTTTACTCATGTTTTCCCATTCGTCAATAACTGACAAAATATGAAAAGTAATTAAAATATACCAGTTGCAAATTATCATAAAATGGGATTATGAGATAATATGTAAATTATATTAATAATATTAAAAAAAAATCAATGGTAAAAATTATTTATATAAAGGGGCCAATTCACCGATAAAATTGAAATCTTATGCTAACCCCATGTTATGGGTCAATCTTCGTATGAATTGGTAGTAAAATCTGTCAAAATGCTATGTATTTGCAGTGCGATCTGGCGCTTTACACATAAAACTTAACTTCACGTACGTGTTATCAAAGAGGCATCAGGAGGATGCACTTACTATAAAATTGTTATTTGACGATTGTGCGTTTTGTAGGTTAGGTTACATGTGTAAAACGCCTGATCGTACAGCAAATACAAAAATTTTAGATAGTTCCTTATAACCAACTAATACGAATATAGACCCGCAGCATAGCTTTACTATAGCACTTCTATGTTATCGAAAAATTGGCTTATAAGTCAGCAATTTTAATAGAAGTAAGAAATAATAAATATAATATAATATAAATTCTAAACAAAATAGCAGTAGATACAGATCATTAAAATTTTTAAATACTTTATATATTAATGTTTTCAGACTTTCATCATTTTTAATCCTTTACAATGAAAATGAACGGGTGTTGTCATAAAATAACATAAGAAAATTAAGAATTGGAAATTACATAATAATTCCAGTAATTGTGTTTGGAAAAACAATAACGTTGTTATTATTATAGCCAATCATATAGCATTTAAAATCTTTTGTCGCTACTACTTGCCCTGGTATAAAAATAACAAATGCTTTTTTAATAATAACATAATAACTATTTTTAAATAGCATTTTGTTTCAAAACAATTTGTATAAAGTTCCCGATATGTTTAAATAATAAATCACATCAGTAATATATTTTTTACCTAATTAGTGAAGGCCAAATATAAGAAATAATAAATAGTTAGAACTAAAAGTTTTAAATAGGCTAGGGCGGGACAAAAGGGCCTAATGTGACTTTGAGCAACTATATTGTAAAAACCAAAACAATTATATCATACCAAATAACACATATCAAACAAACAATTATCTGAATATGTTCAGTAAAAATTCCAGCTAATACATCATTTTAGAAATGTGTATTTCTGTTGTTTTATAAAAAATTGTAACCTAATCTTTTTACCCAGAGGCGGGGTAATTTGGAACGATCAGGGGGCAAACAGGCCTAATATTTTATTTCAATTCTAAAGAAGTTTTACAAAATAATATCTATATTATTCAACCAATGTAAAATATAAATTTTATGGGTACATTTTTACAGAGATAACTCTGTAATTATCCTTGATCTGGTATTTCATCAGAAATATTCATCATCAGCAGCAAGGTTGGAATAACTATTTATTTAATTTTTTCTCGTGTAAAATTGCTCATTTTTACTCAATTTACTTTTTTATTTGCTATTTTATATTATTTAAACCTAAGCCTTTATAAAGATTATATAAAAAGCTGTTGAATCTAACCTAAAATTGATAAAACACCTCATAAAACAATTAAATAACGTATACTTAAATATTATATTAAGGTCTTGTAAACTCAGCAGCATTGCTCGTGACAAAAAAAAACTAACAAAAGAAAATACTGTTATAGATTTTCAAACATTGCCTTTTATCTTTGATAGCAACGTCCTAAGAATCAAGGTTATGGCTAGTTATGCATTTTTTCCTCTACTAAATAATTGTTGTTAAAAAATTCTTAACTTTACTGGTTTTTGAGATATCGATGTTGGACTTTCAGAATCAGAACACGTGATTAATCACATTTTACTATATAATAATATTCATATGTATAATAAATATGCCCTTATATTATGATAGCAAAAATTTTCATTAAGATTTTCCCAAACCTCGAGATTCCTCGAGGAGATCGCATTGAACCGGAAAGTAAGCCCCATCGTCGGTTACGCGCGACGCTGGTCCTTTGTTGCGGTCGCACCGCCGGAAATATTTATCGGTCGCGGTCGATGTCTCTAGGAAGTACTTGAACGAATGTCGTCGTTTTCCTTACAGCCGATGACAATGCGGTTGCGTGTCGCATCGAACAGATGCGTTTTGTTAATCGCGGCCGTTTATAGCCCACAGTTCCTGAATGAGGACGGTTTATAGCTGAAATCGTAATAGGATGATGCTGGATATATAAAATGGTTATTTAGACCCCAAATGAGTTCGGTAAGAATTTGTTACAGCAGCAAACAGGGTAGGAAATGTTTATTTCGTGATTTGTGATTAGTATGATTTTTAGTTTTAATGAGTGAATGAATGAATGAAGACATATATTTCAATAAATATAAATGTGTACATTAACTTTCCAATTACGTTCGGATTTCTACCCGTAAGTATATCATCCCTCATATCTCTTCAATACAACAATAAATATATTGTATCAATACAATAATAAATATTTCAAATATAAAAAGTGTGATACCAATGTGTGACAAAAAAGGAGGAAAGGAAAATTTTCCCCAAAAAAAAACACAACAAAATTTATAATAATAAATGATTTTACAAAAAAGAAAAACAAAACAAAAGATTTATTCGCTCTGAAGGAAAATCAGTGACTAGCCAAGTATCATCTGCTGATATGGGTCGATCAGGTTATAGTTTGGCATGGCGTGTTTGCCATACCAAACTATGTCTTTAGTAAATTGGCCAAGACCCGCGATGTTGGTATTAGGGTGATCCCCACATTTCTGGTAAAAATTTTCAGTGAGCTTCTTTATAGGGTCAAATATCGGTACGTCTGTCTGTTTATGTATGTATTTTGTAGAGTAGTAATGTCTAGTTAGTGGGTCCCTTACTTTGTTAAGCACTAGTCGTAGTGTCTTATTTTGTACTGTCTGTAGTTTCTGTAAGTTGGCCTTAGTCGTCGCGTTCTATACTGGAGCAGCATATGTTATTATTGGTCTGATCAATGTGAGATAAAGTGTCCGCTTGTTCTTCACGCTCAGCGGGCTGTTATGGTTCAAGAGAGGTCTCAGTAGATTTAACATCCCGTACGCCTGTGCAATTTTTGTTTTTTATTTTTAACATTGTTTAAACTGTTTTTTCTGTAACTGTTCAGTATTTCACAATTAATCATTTTCTAGAAAAAGTGCGGTGTAACAACTTACCTCGTGTTTGAGGCTATTAAAATATTAGGCAAAAAATCTATTACTCATGTGAATTATTAGTTATACATATCAGGAACTTCATACAAATTGTTTCAAAACAAATGGTATTTAAACATAGTTATTATGTTATTATTGAAAAAGCATTGGCCAACTGATATTTTTATATAATTTAACGCCACTAGTCCAAAATGACGATTATATGATGAATGGTGTTGAAAATACACAAGCAATTTCGCTAATTACTCGCTAAAGAAATTAGAATAAAATATTATATATGTTGTAGCGAATTTAAGCACTTTTAGAGTCAAGCACTCAAAAACAATATCAGTGATTAAGATTCTAATTTTTCATGTATTCCAAATTCTAGGTGTTCTCACCTTTGTGAATCGATTCTCCTCGGCTTATAGGCCCATCCTGTTCGAAAAGAATCCATACCTAAAGTACGGAATTGCGTCTTATTAGACCTCCAGTAACACTTGTTCCGAATCCCATGTCAAATAAAATCCATCTCGGATATCAAACTGTAAAGGAGCGTAGTAAATTTATCAATTGTTCGGCACAGAGCAAACTTAAGCAGCGTGCGCTGATAGAATAGAGTATTAATTTAGCATTAAGATCACTATCACTTCAAGTGTCAAAGCCTTTTATTTAACTATAGGAATAAACGCTTCTCGCCCCAAGCATTCGAGAGGCACAATTCGAAATATGAAATATAGCCACCCCTTATTACGTCTATAGAAATATTATAATAGAAAAAAATGTTTGGAGTCATCCTGCCCGGATGTTGACGTGCATGATATGTTGACGGCCAGGGAGGAGAATATGAATACGAATGCATCTGTGTAATATATATATATATATATATATATATATATATATATATATATATACAAGGGGTGCAGTAGTCATTTATCAAGTCGATTACAGTATCAAATAATTATTTATATTATCATTACAGTACATATAATGAATATTTATGATGGTGTTAAAATATTTGTTACCCTTCTTAACAAATTTTACACTACCAAAGAGATCAATAAATCAAGTTTTATGATCATTTTGAGCACATTGTTTTATGAGTTTCAAGGTTTAGATAAAATACAGTCTCAACCCCTTTCGAGGTTGCTTCATTTAGAATTTTTATTTTTAATTTAGATTCTCGAAAAAATGGATAATATATTGGATATGAATTATATATATATATATATATATATATATATATATATATTAGGGTGGTCCTTAAAATGGTCATTTTCGAATTTCCTTGCTCCCAGGGGCTCAAATGGTTCCAAATAGATAAAAAACAATTCTCTGAAAGTTTTAGCTCTTAATATTAACGTTCAGATAGAGCGCAATTCAATCAAAGTTTTGTATGGAAATAGTATGGAAAAATTTTCAAAAATTTTAAAAATGTTTTTTAGATGTAATTTAGCAAACAAATGAATGAATAAAGCTCATTCATTTGTCGCTAAGTTATACCTAAAACTTTTTTTTTAAATTTTCTGCTGTTCATATATAATGAAATTTTTTAATTTAATTTTAAATTTATTTAAGTTAGTCAATTATTTATTTCGGCAGGTAATGTGTTGAAAAGGCTGCTTGCACTTCTAATAAATGGTGCTTGTACGTCCTTTATTTGTTTTATTTAGAGGGTTTAATATGAAAATTTTCAATCTGCCTAGTATAATGCTCGTGTATATTATGTTTTTGTACACGTTTTGATTTCATTATTTTTTATTTTAAATATGATAATAGTAATTTTGAAAATAAAAAAAACATTCAAAAGTGACTGAAAAAATATGTGACTACTATGACTAACGTGACTGGAGGTAAGTGTGGAATATGTGGAAGAAGTAATTTAAGAAACAGCAGCAAGTCTTTCTAAGGATAATCTGAAGCAATTAGCTGCCCAAGAAGCAAACAAAAATGTTGATAGTTTTTTTTTATACACGTAGTTTTATACAGCATTCTACTACTCTTCATACACTATTATATGTACTATAAGCTGTACTAAAAACTGATTATTACTAAGACGATGTTGTTTTTAGTAGGCAATCCCTTGATTGTGCTTACTCTATCTGAATTATAGTTATATTTTATACTAAACTCTATTAGAAGACAACCCCCACGGTCGACATTCTAATTGGGATATTGCAGCAATGACAGGGCTTATTTTTAGTTTGGAACATACATATTACTCTCTATATTTTCAAGTAAAAATTGTTGACACTGCTGCTTGACAACAGGCTGCTCGAAGTGAGTATCGTCGCTCTTAACCGCCTACCTACAGTCTTGCTTGATATCAGGCTGTCCGAGAAAAGTTGTGGAATCTAGAATCTTCAGATTAGAAAATGCTCTAAACACTAATCCATGAAAAAACCCCAAATTGTTTTTTATTTTTTGCCAAAGATTTACAAAACATTTTAGCATAGTGGGGGGGAGGAGACTGGGTACGATTGTGCCACTTTAATTTTTAATCAGCCATAATTTTGTTAATTTACAGTTTATCAGTTAGCCAGCTTGAAAAAAGTAAGTATAATGGTGATTTGAACATTTGTCTACGTGGAAATACCTAAACACTGTCCTTAAATACAAAAAAGGCCAGTGACATATTCGTCCACATTCGGGGGATGGTTGTGACAGCGATTGGTGTCAGTAGTGACTAGCATAAAAATAGGTTAAAAACAACAGGTATAAATACCAAAATGCTTTATAACGACTTTTATAATGTTAAAGTTCATAACAATGATATGTAATATTATTTTGTCATTATTAACATAAAATTAATAACTAGTAATCTAACACAACAAACTTTAGTAACAATATGTAACCCAACACAACAAACATTTTAAAAAAGCTTATAAATAAAATATAACAAGATATAACAAGACACAATTATTTAAACAAAATCTTTTCTTTCCCTTCTCCTTTCGTATTTTGTCATAGTTAAGTAAGATTTTTTTTATCTGTTTAATCTTCACCCGAAAAGGGCAAGAAATACATGTCACAACCGTACCTCAAAGTTTGTCACAACCATACCCAACGCACACTTTTGAAAACAAATCATCATTATGACTGAGCTAAATTATCTAACAAAAAATAATTTCTGGTAAATAGCTACTAATGTTCGACTTACACCAAAATGACAAAATATTTAATTAACAGTTATGATTATAAAAATTCGAACTGAAATACTTAATAATTTTGACTCTTTAGACTTTAGGGGCAATGTGGTCTGCAGATCATGACTGTAAGTAATTTCGAGAAGTTGTTGGAACAATCATACTTCAACTTGCTCCCTTTGGACCCTATCTCAAAATCAAAATAGTTTAGCTGTTATGACGATTGTCACTACCGTACCCTGACACAACTCCACTGACATGAGAACATAATATTTATAATAATAAAAATTAATCGTTATTCAACAGTTGCCATTCTAAAGCACTAATGATAAAAATAGCACAATAAGCTATATGAACAATGTACTGTATATAATTTTGTTACATCCCTCTCAGAGGGAGGTAATATGAAAGAAACAAGAAAGATGGTCAAAGAAAATCCTCCGGCGAAGGGCCTTCACTTCTGACTTCCGTTTAGCGAACAATATAACGGGCCTAGAATCGGAAGCCAGTATCAATGGCGCCCTTGCACTTCCGATAAAAGTTTTCAAACAAGTGGGCAGAAACGATGAGCCTACCATCAGATTTTTGGAATAAAAGATAAGTAACAAAATCTCTTTTGAAATTTTATATGATGAATTATGGAACAAACTTCATACGAGTTTTTATTAAATGCATCTATGTAGTATGACCATCAGATCTTTCGTACAACCATGTTTTTTATTTATCAATAATTATCGCTGGTTTCTCATTACTATTTTTATTAGTAAAAATTTAAACCTCGAACACAGTTTTTTGTAACTTCCAAAGTGAACCTTGTGCAGTTACTAATAATAAGTAATAGCAATAAAATAATTTTACTATATTTATAAATTATAATTAAGCTTAAAAAAGAGCCTGAAATGATTTCTATTTTGATTGATTACGGTTTACTTATGAATAAGTATAGGGTAGGTCAAGGCACAAAGGTCCAATTTTACATTTGGCAATTATACTTTGAAAACCACATGAAAATAACATAACCAATATCAAACAAACAACTATGTTCAGTAAAATTTCCTACTAGTTCATCCTTGTTGAACTATGTTTTTTTACTATTATTCAAAAATTTATCTCCTGGTCCGTTTCACCCCATAGGCGGTGTAAAATGGAACAGCCAGTACGAAAACAAATCCAATGTCTTATTTTCAATTTTGAAGAGATTTTACGAAACAGTAGCTATAACTTTCAACCAATGCTAATTAAAAATTTCATGAGCAATTTTTTTTACAAAGATAACACTGTATATAACCTTAATCTGGTATTTTGTCAGAAATATTAATCAACAGAATTTGAATATCCGTTTAGTTAATTTATTTTCTGTGAAATTTCTTATTTTTTTAACTTAATTTACTTTTTTATTTACTATGTTTAATTTTTTACCCTTTTGACAGAGTAAAGATTCAGTTGATCTCTTTTACCCCACCCACATGTAAGTTTTTATAGATGTTATATGAAAAACTTAAAACATCTAAAAAACTTTTAAATAACGTATACTTAAATATTATATTAAGATCTCGTAAACTAACAGTGTGTGAGCAAAAAATCTAACAATGATACAAAACACTTTTGTTATGGATTTTCAAACGTTGATGTTTATCTCCTGATAGCAATGTCGTCAGTACCAAGGTGATGGCTCGTTAATCATCATTTGCCATCTATTTTTCAATATTGTTGTCAAGTTAAGAAATTCCTAACTTTACTAGTATTTGAGATATCGGTGGTGACTGTTTTTACTCGCGGACCTTTTAGCCCCGCTTTACTTTATAAATAAAAAATAACATTTAATGTCATTACCTTTTATATCTCCGCTAATTTATTTATTTTGGTATATGATTATATAATCAAAATGTTAAAATCGATTATATATTTTAAAAATACGAAAAGATCATCAAATAAAAATTGTTCATATTATGTAAAGTTGCGGCGGGAATAGTTCCCTCATGTCAGTAGTATGTCCGACTAACAAACCAAGGATTCTCGATTCGAGTCGATATTTTAGAGTAATACCCCGATGTGATATTTTTGCTTGAAAACATATGTCATACTGCTTGACATCAAGCTATCTGAGACAGATATAAAACCTAAAACTGTTGATTAAAATTCCAGAACTCTAGCCAAAAGTGAATATCAAGAATTCGATGTGGTGATTTTATATGTACATGTTCTGGAGGTGAATATTAACACTTAAAATCAATGTTGCAAAATAAATTTTTCAACCGTTAGGTAACGATTTATTAATATCCACTTAGTTGAAACATTATAAACGAAAATTACTTTCCCAACGATTGAATATAATGCGCATTTTACTTTATTGTCCTGAAGCATATAATTCATTTACTCCCATTGCTCAATATTATATTTTCCTCCAAGCAATCAATATGTTTGTAAGATTTATTACTCATGATAACGTTCAAGAGATCGTGCAAGAGTATGAAGTAATGAATTAAGCCTTCTGAGTATAGTGGGACTTATAGAATTAATGAAATTAAATCATGTTATGTATAAGCCTTTAAATAAACTCGCATAAATTCAGAGAACTCACTGAACATATTCAATACAAGTAATTCGATTACTCGCAAAACGCGAAAACGTCTAATAGGGTGCAATGATGATTACTACGGCCTCGCCTCTCCTATGGCACAATAATAAGATCAGAAACTGAACAGCGATGGAAAACGGTAAATGACATAATATTATTCATTTGATATATATATAAAGACATATCAAACGTATGAGCAGTTTACTAATTGTAGAACTGATACGAATTAGGAGTTAATCAAACGTACCATTGATTCAGGACGCACTTTTATCATAAACAAAGCAAAATATGGATTATTAATATATACGTATATACATAGGGTAGTACAAGGCATAAAGATCTAATTAGCTTTTGAGCCAAAAGTAAAAACAAAACCAAATATATGACAACAAATAACATATATCAAACAAACAACTATCTGACTATATTCAGTAAAACTCCCAGCTAATTCATCCTAGCCAGAAATGTGTTTTTTTGCTGTTTTTCAACAATTTGTCACCTTTTTACACGATAGGCGAAGTACTTTTTATTTGCAAAATATAAATTTTATGGGTGCATTTTTTACAGAAATAACACTGTACATAACCTTGATCTAGTATTTATTCAATCAGCAGAGTCGTCAGCCAGAAATATTAGACCCTCAGACTGGTACATCAGGAAAGACTTCAGGGACAACTTTACACGGTCTAAGGCACCTATATAGACGATCATCGACTATGAGTAATCGACTAAGATTTATTCGGAAGAAAACATATTTACAATCACCTTTTTTACATTTACTGGTAATACAAATTTGCATTCACCAATCATAGACTGTGAAAATCCCCTTCAATTTTTTTATTGTATTTCCAAACCAAATTCACTTGTACTATTTTATTACCAAAAAGTATAACTCAGTGAACCGTATGTGGAACTGAAACAAAACGTTGATTTTTCTGTAAAATAAGGGTTTATTTTTATTTCTATAAGTTTTCTTCATCTTCTGATCACCAGTTACAAACAATATATTTTTGTCACAAATAAAAAAATGAGCCTCGTAGAGTAGAAAGTCTGCGGATAAAAAAGTCCACTACCACGATCTTATAAACTTTTACAACTTTATTTGAAAGTAGAGGGCAAAATATGTTTAACCAGCTATTGTCTTAATTCAGTCGACTTCGCTATCTCGAGATACACGGAAACATTTTCAATTTTGTAACAAAAGTTTTCTTTTCGTTGTTAGTTTTTTTGTTTTTGATCACGGTTGTTTAGTTTACGACACCAAAATATAATTTTATACGTATACGTTATTTTAAAGTTAGATTCAACAGTTTTTTTTTATATAACCTCTGGAATGGTTTACATGTGGTTGGGGTAAAAAAGACCACCTTAATCTTTGTACTGGCGTAATAAGAAACCAGCAAATAAAAATTTAAAATTAATTAAAAAAAACAATTTTATAAAAGATGAATTGCATTAACAGTTATTCCTTCTTATTAGTCTGATATTGATAAATTAAATTGAAATACCAACCAAAGTAAGATTTTAGTAGTAAGGTTTTTTTCATATATGTGCACCTATTTCATCATGAAATATCAGCAAATTGTTTTGGTAGTACTTATTATTAAAATGACTAAATCATCTTATTGATTGATTAATGTAGCTATTATTCTATAAAACTTATTTCAAACTAAAAATAAAATGGTGGATCTTTTTTCCCCCTGGCTGTTCCTATGGAAAATTCAGATGATAGAAATTCAGAGATAGATAGAAAGACCCGATCATAATATGTAGCATGATTCAAATTCAATATGCAAGATTTCCTAATTTAATGAAAATCGATTGACACAAATCAACACAACAGGCTTTGTTTTTTTAATTTACAAAACAAAAAATCATCATTTTTATAAGATGTCAACGTATAGCAAATTATGAAAAAGATTTTTACTTAAAGATTTATTCAGTGTATTTATTGTATTTAACTCAAAGTTTAAAACATAAATTTTATACAGATGTTTTTTTAACGAATAGTGAAGGTAAGTGATTTTTTGGTTCTTAATTTTTGATAATTATTTTGAAATTTTAACTATATCTATTCTAGTTTTTAATTTTCTAGCATTAGTTATCATTATTGATTTTTGTATGTATATATATATATATATATATATATATATATATATATAAATGTTTTTTGACAGAATAAAGTTTGATGAAAAAACATATCTAGTCCCGAGCTTACGTTTTTTTATTATTAGTGGGATTTATTGTTTGGGAAGTAACAAATAACAAATATATATATATATATATATATATATAGTTAAATTCCAACTTGATTGAAGAATAAGGTGAAAGTTTTCCCATTGCCAATTGAAAACATATTTTTCATCTATATTTTGAGGCAAAAATTGACATCTTTACTGCACGATGTCAGGTTGTCCAGAGCTGGGTTCAAATTCACGACCCTGATCACATATGGACATTTTCTTGCTCCCAAAGGCTCAAATGGTTCCAAATTGATAAAAAACAATTGTCTAAAAGTTTTATCTCTTAATATTGTCTTTTGGATAGAGTGCAATTCAATCAAAGATTTGTATGGAAATATCATGAAAATTTTTTCAAAAAATATATAAATTGTTATATTTTCAATAAAAAATGACACGAATTTTCACTTTTAATTCATTTGTCGCTAATTTATACCTAAAATATTTTTTTTTAAATTTTCAAAAATTTTTCCATGCGAAGTTTGATTGAATTGCGCATTTTCTAAAAGTTGATATTAAAAGCTAAAACTCTCAGAAAATTGTTTTTTATCAATTTGGATCCATTTGAGTCCTTGGGAGCAAGGAAATTCAAAAATGTCCATATTAAGGACCACCCTAATGTATATATATATACATATATACATATATACATATATACATATATTCAATTAGCACAGTATGTAAACACGTTAATGATTGTAAGCATATTAACTTATTCCGAAATCCTACAGTTCAATTATTAAGCCCATTTTCTGCATTCATCAAAACATCGTTTTGTCTATTCACATGTTCAAAACATATATGATCGAAATATATATTCAGTAATTGTGTTGAAGGGATGTTTTCCAAAGGGTGCCGTTTATGAATATGACTGTACTGATCCGTAGAACAGAGGGCGGAGTGCTCTAACGCCTGAATGCACATTGGCGGCAGATACGACGTCGCCCCCGATTCACATCTTGTCGTCTTGTCGACGGACGACGGAATCGCTGCATTTGCGGCAGGGCAAACCTGGGACCAGAGGAGACGAATTTACACAAACCGATAAACCGATGTCTACAAACTTGATCCAAAAAATTGATTAATAGCGATTATTGGTATCGATACTAGAACGGATATGGTTCCATATAAAGGTAACAATTTTTTAGTTTTTATTTTATTTTTATCAAACATCGATCAAAACTTTCAAATATTCAATGAGCTGTTTGAAACGATGCTAGATTTTTTTTTTAGTTTTATAAGATTTTTTATTTCATTTCAAATTTGGATACATTATATAGACATTGTGACTTACAAACTATGTACATCTATCGAATTGATAACAATACATTAAATTAAATTATGTTTGTATATTCTATACGCATTACACTTATATATATTCAAAATTTCAAAATAAACTAAATTTAAATCTTGGTAAAAAAATATATCAACAAAAAAACCAACTCTTTATAATATTAAACTACGTCATAATAATAAAATAAAATAATATTTCTTTCATAACTAAGTAATATTAATTATTTCTTTGACTATTATCTATTAAATTATTAATGGAGGAAGGTATTTTGTATTTGCAGTACCATAGCATATAAGTATTTATGCATCCAATGTTATTTATAGTAGGGTTCTGATTAGCTAAACATGTAGTATAGTACTTTTTTGAAATACCGTCGATATAGTTTAAACGATGCTAGATAACGACGCTATTAGATCCAGCTATTAGAACTGCTTATTTCTAACAATAACAACGATGTTATTACTCCAGATCGATTGTCCAAACAAACTGGGATAGGGTAGAATGGGGCCTAAAGGTCCGTTGGTAAAGAGATCCACAACCGATATCTCAGAAACCAATAAAGTTAGGAATTTTTCAACAACAATATTTGAAAGTAGGTGGAAAAAGTCATCACCTTGATTCTTACGGCGTTGCTATCGAGAGAAAAGCGGCAATGTTTAAAAATCCATAACAAAAGTATTTTCTTTCGTTGTTAGTTTTTCTGGTTGTGACCACTGTTGTTCAGTTTACGAGGCCTTAATATAATTTTGAAGTATACCTTATTTAATTGTTTCATTAGATGTGTTGTTAACTTTAAGTTAGATTCATTCATTTTTATATAATCTCTATAAAAGCTTACATCTGAGCGGGGTAAAAATGACCCACTGAACCTTTTACCCACTGAACCTCTACCCTAAAAGTGTGAAAAAATATCAAATATAAAAGTATATTAAGTTAAAACAGCAATTTTACAAGAGATAAATTAACTAAATTGTTATTCCAACTTTGTTTAAGAATATTTCTAACAAAATAACAGATCAAGGTTATATACAGTGTATTTCTGTAAAAAATGCACCCATAAAATTTATATTTTGCATTGGTTGAATAATGTAGCTATTATTCTGTAAAAACCCGTTAAAATTAAAATAAGACATTGGATCTGTTTACCCCTTGGCAGCTCTAATTTACCTCGCCTATGGGGTAAAAAAGTACCAGGCTATAAATTTTGGAATTTTTACTGAACATAGTCAGATAGTTGTTTGTTGAATATGTGTTATTTGTTGTGATTTGGTTTGGTTTTCACAATATAATTGCTCAAAATTAAATTGGACTTTCATTTTTGACCGATGTGAATTACAAATTTAAAATTATTTATTTAATTAATATAAGTAAGCTTTAGAACTTTAGCCAGAAGTCAAATTGAAATATGAATTATTTTCGATACACAAAAAAAAATTGACAAAAAAATTTAAATTATTTTTTTCCATAAGCAATAGTTTCGTCAACACAAGCGGAAAGTTTTTTGAATCACTCAAATCGGATGCTTAGTTCTCTCAAACACTGCTATTTTTGTATATTTAGCTTTGTATCTTCGAAATGGCTTGACCTGCCTTTGTCAAAAACTGGTCACCACTTCTCCCGATCATTACAAATCGAATGTTTTCTGAATCAATACTTAAGTCGATGTCTATTTTCTGCACTCTTTGCTCCGTATCTTCGAAATTGCTGGACCTTTATTTTTCAAAAACTAATCAGCACATCTCCCTATCAACAGGAATCGAATGTTTTTGGAACCATTCAAATTGGTGATCCGTGCGCCCAAAAACGTGGATGAAAAAATGCATGCACACACATTACATACTCTATCTCTCTCTCTCACACACACAAACATCCATTTTTTCTGACGTATGCCAAAATGTTCAGAAACCTTTGAAATGTGAAGATATGCAACAATTTTCATTTTCGAATTTCGGCCACTTATACAATGAAAATTATTTAAACGTTAAACGTTAAATGTAATTTTAAATCTTTATACTATTGAAACTAAAATGTTGGCTGACGTTTGCAAACTTGAGACAGCTCATTTTTAGTCTTTTTCATATAATTGCCTTCAGAGATTCAAAATAGTAACAACTGAAGATCTTATTTATATTCTAAATTGATTTATACTTGACTTTCATCTACTTATCTATTTTATTCAATTGTGAGAAAACAGCTTTATACAGATTTCGAGTAATACAAACTTAGAGTGCATTTATAACATCATTATAAAAATAATTTTCAGTTTCGTTCGCGTTTCCATCTTTCGAAATACCAATATATGACAAAGGAGAATCAGCTCAGGCGTAATAGCGAAAGAAAATAATACATGTGATACGTTTTATATATGAAATAGGATAGAATACTCTTATACAGAAAGCGAAGAAAGAGAATAAACTTTGAACAAACAGCTTCTAATAAATTACTATATACGCATACAGCTATACAGACATAAATATATTTAGGTTCACATATTCAATATTGCTGTAATTCAAAATATTCAACAACAATTATTTAACTAGTGGTGCATGGCATCGTGCCTTAAGGCAAATTCTAATTTTTAAAAGCTTTTATACGAATTTTTTTAAAGCAATCGCGCTTCGTGAATGTTTTAGAAACGAAATATCGAAGCGCGTAAGCGCCGCGTCCAGTCTAACGTATAAATAAGAACCCAGAGAATTTTTTTTTGTTATAATTTATTTTTGTTAATCAAGACTTTAAATGTCTTATTTACAAAATTGATATGTGCAAAAAGAGAAAAAATACAAAAAAAATACAATAAAACCCATAGAAATGTAAACAAAATTTGTAATTTTTATTAAAATTTTGTGAAATTCAAATTTTGACTTATCACATCACAGAAGCGGCTTCTGACACAAATTTTGGCTATAATATTTCTACAAACTTTGGCGAATTTTTAAAATTAACCGACTTATCTTAGAGCTGTAACATTATAGTATGTTCTTTAAGACTATGAAATATATCGTTAAAAAATGTTTCATAAAAATTAACAAAAAAAAATCTAGCAGTTTATTACAAAAAAAAAAACGGCCGATCTTCACTAAGTACTAATCAACACGATTCACAATCAATATCCTTCGAACGGTTTTTGTATTATTAACCACGATTCAGGATTGTAGGCTAAAAGATGGTCGAAAATGTTCAACTTTTTTGCTATTAACAAAGAAACGGCTTCGCTAATCGTGGCGCAAAACTGACAAACGCTAGTCCTTATTCAGTTACATCGAATGGTTTTTAAATTTTGGAAATCGGACGAGTCGTTTTTGAGAAAACGTTGATGAAAAATATAATTTTAACTAACGCCAAAATAACGCTACTAATTCATTCAAACTTTGACGCGTTTTTAAAATCAACTTACTTATCCTAGGGCCGTAATATTTTAGTATGATCTATAAGACTATGATATCTATCGTCAAAAAAAAATCGTAAAAATCATCTAAAAAATAATATTCAACAGTTAATCACAAGAAACGTAACGATCCTTACCAAAAACTAATCAGCAGAATTCCCAACTAATATCTTTCTAACGGTTTTTGAATATTTGAAATCGATTCAGAATTGTGGGAAATTTTTACACTTTTTTGGTAAGTACAAATTTTTGGTAATTGAAAGGCATCGAAATCGGTTCAGCAGTTTTTGAGAAAACGTCGACGAAAGGTTCACATACACATATATACATCCATCCACACACACATACATTTTCCAAATTTGGTCTCATTCGATTCAGAATGGCTTGAAATGTCGAGAAAACAAAATTAGCAAATCAGATTTTGTAGCAAAAACAAAGTTTTCCTCCCGGAAGTTAAAACTGAAACAAAAGCTAAACTAGAAACTATTTGCTAACAAAAAGTTTCTTTTAAGAAATTCTACGCTACGCCCCCTCACCCCTGTTCTTATATAAAAAAATGTTGCGCCCTCCTTGATTTTTTTAACAATTTATAAGTACTCAACTGATATTATAATCTAATCAGACAACAAATTATTATGCAGAACTATATAATAATATACTTGAAAAATAATTATTTATTTGTTTACTTTATTATATCTTCTCAAATTTAGTTTAATTTCGAAAATAGTATTTTGGAAACACTTGTACGCCCCTTTGGAGCACCCACGCGCCCCCTTGAGGCACGCTTTACAGGTTGGAAATCACGGCTAGGTTATTATGGAATGTATATATAAAATTACCGGGTTATTATGGAATGCATAAATCTTATAAAACAAAAAAACATTATTGCTGTTGACAACAGTAACAAATTAATATTTGATCTTTTAAGAATAAGGTAGCATTCTAGATATTCCGTATTAAAAACGTGTATTTTAGTATCAAAAATACTGATGAAAGCATTGTAATTATGAGACTGAAACATAAAAATCATTATAGGAATAGGAATTCAGTAAAATTATTCAATGCGATCAAAATCTAAAAACATTTAGAACTTACTTTGTTGTCGAAGTATATTATCTGCGTCACTGCAATATATTACATAACACTCGAACAACTAATCGTCCTATACAAGAATGGATACTGTTTACTTCTATACCCTCACCGATCTCAAACAATTAATAAATATCGATCTGAACTAATATGAAATAAATAAACGAAAAAATATCGATATATTGCTTGTCAATTCAATACATTTTACCAACGTCCATAACCGAATACAATAAAAGTCGAACTGATCACGACGAATTCGCTATCAAAACCTAAAATGTTTATTATTTGTTTCCTGAAATCAACATAAAATGATTCCAAGATTGTCAATAATGTAAGTAGCGGAAGTTTCGTCACTAAACAATTCAAAATTATCATTGTTTGCGCTACGAAAGCTAGATGGTTCATAAAAATATTTATTTAAAAATTCTAAATAAGCAATAAAAAACGAAATGCACGTTCTGTTAAGACAATATTTAAAATAGATAAATTTTCACAAAAAATTAAAGTAGTCAGGCATGCGCCTATAATTAAAAAAAAGTAAATTTGTTAAACCTATCTTATTCCTATGTTAATTTTCAGAAGTAATGCCAAATCGCATAAATAAAAAAAATCATTAATTTCGTTAAAAACACAGGAATAACATTGGTTTAGCAAAATTAAAGATTTTTCCTTATTTATTATATATCTATTTAAAGATTCTAAATAAGAAATAAAAACGAAATGCACGTTCTGTTCAGACAATATTTTAAATAGATAAATTTTCACAAAAAATTAAAATAGTTCGTTAGGCATGGGCCTATTATTTTTAATGAAAGTAAATTTGCCAAACCAATCTTATTCCAATGTTTTTTTTTTCAGAAGCAATGGCATATCGCTTAAATAAGAAAAAATACTTAATTTCATTAAAAATATAGGAATTAAGATTGGTTTAGCAAAATTAAGGATTTTTCCTTATTTATTCGATTTGGAATTGCTTCTGAAAAATAACATAGGAATAAGATTGGTTAGGTAAATTTACTTTTATTAAAAATTATAAGCACATGCCTAACTAACTTTTATTTGTATTTTTGAATTACAATCTGTCACACTTAGGACATTCAGTAATTGTTTTGACTTTATTATGGGGATTTTTGAATGGATGGCAACCCAGTAATGTCTAACTAACTACTTTATTTTTTTGTGTAAATTTATCTATTTTAAATATTGTCCTGGTATCATAAAATATTTACATAAAATGCAAGGCAAAATTTAATTCATTTCCTTTCTTTATGCCTTATGACTTTGTTTAACCTGGAGCTCACTCGTGGGTAAGTGGCTAGAATGACTAGACCTGAATCAGAGGTCTCGAGTTCGATCCCGCTTTGAGGAGCCTGATGTCAAGCAGTAGTGACATCGGGTTTCACTTGGAATTATAGACAGCAATATGTTTCCGAGAGAAAATAGCCCTCATCCGGCATCAATAAAATATTTTCTTTATTGCAGAAATCGTAATATTAAAATTTATCACACAGAGATAAGACAACTGTTTGGGTAGCCGTCTGTAAAACCGACGTAGTATTCAGTCAAATTAGCCCAACATCTTATAGGACCCCTAAGTTCTGATTGCTGTTCATAACAATAAAACAAATAACCAGGTAATTGTGATTGACGAATGTACTCGTCATGAAAAAGTGGCAGAATTTTGTGTATTGACGAGCCTAATCGGCATGCATATATAACTTTAATCATTGGCTATTTACATTGCAATTTTTGAAAATGGTTAGAACAAGTGGAACTGTGAGTCAGAGGTTCCAGGTTCGATCCCGCTTCGAGCAGGTTGTTGTCAAGCAGTGGTGACAATGGTTTTACCTTGGAATTATAGGTAGCAATATGTTTCCAAGTAAAAATTGCACTCAACAAAAAATATTCGCCTATTACAAAAATTGTAATAATAATTAATATCACAAAGATGGACAACTGTTTGGGTTGCCATCTGTAGGACCGATTACTATTAGGTACAGTATTAAGTCAAATTACACAACACAATATCAGAAATAGAAAACCAAACATAAATAGTTGGCTATTTTACCTAGATTGAGACAGCATAAAACTGTGTGCACTGTTCGATGAGCATGCCACAGTTAGCTGGTTGAAGGACATTAAAAAAATGGCAAGCATATTCCATTTGCAAAACTTTTCATAAATTACAGTTATTAAAGGAACGATGTACGTCGTTCCTAGCTAAACCTACAAAAATTATATTACAACCAAATAATTGAGTAAATAGGGGAAAGTGTTAAACATTTCAGTAAGAAATAATGTAACATTGTCAAATATCAATATTAACCACAATGATATTTTGAAAAATTAATGCACCCTCAACTGGATGAATGGACATAAATATTACCCCATGTGAAATATTTACTAACTGATATGATTTTCTATTTTCTATTTCTATATTTATTATTTATTTGAAAAGCGAAAACAGCTCAAGGGTCCTGTGAGCTGTTGTGATGAATTACTTGCAAACAATGCGTTTGTTTATTTATAGGTGGCAACCCAAACGGTTGTCCCAGCTCTTGGTGATAAATTTGGTTATTACAATTTCTGTAATAGTGATGATTAATTATCAATGCAGCAATGCCGGGTAAGGGCAATTTTCACTTGGACATATATTTAATCAATATCCCCAAGTGAAAACCGATGTCACTACTGCTTGACATAAGGCTGCTCAAAGCGGGATCGAACCCGGCAGCTCTGATTTAGGTCCAGTCGTTCTAACTACTTGCCTACGAGCAAGCCCTAGTTGATATTATGAATTCTGCAAAATGTATAACGAATAATAATAAATCAAAGTATCACGTAATCACCGGAACATGTAACATAAAAAAGCAATGTTCATCAATTTTTAATAATGTATCTAAATGGTGTATAATTGAACCACGCCACTTCGAATATAAATATCTAGATTTCCGCACAGCATAAGTAAAAAAAATAGTGCAAGTGCATTCAATTGAGCAAAATCACTGCGTTCCGGCCGTAAGTCAAACGGAGTAGAAAATTAATTAATAGTATACCATTTCGACTATTGTCAAAAAAAGTTGTTGCGAGGGTCGTCGAGGAATCCGTTCAGTTTTTTTCTCGCCGATCGTAAAACACGTTTCTCTCAATAGATATGTGCATTGTGTGCAAAGAATTAGTTAACAAGTGAGTGAGCACAACCGCGCGCGTTGGGACGCAACACATCGTCGCCTTTGTGCGAAACGGGGCTTGATAATTCCCATTGTCGACGGCAACTAGGAATCCTCGTCCACGGTACCGACATTGTGATATTCCGATGCAGATTACAGATTATAGGGACTGGGTGGCTTACATGTGACAGTTTCGAAGAAAATTCCCCAGAGGACGACTCTAGAGCGGCAGGAACTAGTTTTGATAACAGCTATTTGACACCCTGGGGCCAATTCTCCGGTAAAAAATAAATGTGAATATGGTATCGCTACGTTATGGGTCTATCTTCGTATGAATTGATAGCAAGAACTGTCATAAAGCTATGTACTTGCTGTGCGAACAGGCGCTTTACACATCAGACCTAACTTCACGCATGTGTTATCAGTGCCACATCAGAAGGATGCACTTGTGATAAAATTGTTATTTGACTTTTGTGCGTTTTATAGGTCAGGTTTTATGTGTGAAACACTGGCTGCACGGCAAATACGTAGCTTTCTGACAGTTTATACTACCAATTTATATGAAGTTATATAGCGTTGCCATAATATAGCGTTGCCATAACATTTCTATTTTACCGGAGAATTGGCCCGCATATGAAGAAATATTAAATTTGTAGTGCATGGTATCGTGCCTTAAAGCAAATTGCTGGAACTTCCCATACCGAAAATTAAATTTAGACCGCATCGCAGTCTTACGGATAAACATTGGTACGGAACCTATTTGATGTGCATATACTAATGATCATTTTTGACTGCCAAATGTCTTTTTTTACTTTTTTCACTCAATCTCTGAAACCGCTGGACCTGCATTTGCGAAAATTTAAACGATACTTTATTTTGTTAATACAAATAAAATGTTTTTTGAATTAGTCAAATCAGACGCTCCGTTCTCTCAAAAACTGAATCACCATTGTTGGTCTTTTTGCTCCGTATTTTCGATACGGCTGGACCCGTATCGAAAATACCAAAAACTAAAAATAGGAATCGAATGCTTTTTTTAATCATTCAAATCAGTTCATCCGTGTTCCCGAAATCGTCGACAAAAATTTGTATCCGCACACACGCACATACACACACACGCCATTTTATCTAATGTATGCAAAAGTGTTCAGAATTTTTTTTTGCGATTACAATAAATTACCTTACGGGAAGTAAAGAAAACAAAACATTCAATCTTGATTAAAATAAGATACAAAATTTAAAGCACGTAATAAATTACCTGTCAGTACATCATCAGTGTAAAGTAATAGTAAATATCCACAAATAAGCCATTTATAACTCATTACACATGATCCAAAGATATCTAAAAAAAATTCTTGTTTTATTATTTTGTTTATATATTATTAAAGTCAGTCAAAACTCAACGTGTCCTTTGAGCTTCTTAGATGACTTCTTCTTCATGACGTAGATTCTTATAGACAGCGATTTGAATATTGCAATTCCTGTAATAGTTATAAATTTTCATTAATTCAGCAATGACGTGAAAAGGCTGCTTTGACTTTGAACTATATGACTAATTCATAAGAAGAATATCAACATCCGGCGGTAATATACTTAAATATGAAATAAATCAGAAACTATATGACTAAAAACATCTAAGAAATCAAGGAGTATGTTCAAAACAGTGAATAAAACTAGCCATAAAAAACAAAAATTGTTAAAGAACAAATGGTATACTTAAAGAATTTTGAGAGTTTCAATCAACCAGGTTTATAATAAATAAATAAGTAACGTAAAGGGGAAATGGATAAATATGTAATTATATAATTACCAACTATATAAAAAATGTATTATAAAATATTTGTTTACAAAACTAATAATATCACATGTCATTCTCATTTGTTCCTATTTGATGTCCAGTATACTTTGATCCCACATCACTCCGCGCTTAGTGTTGATATCAAACCTATTTGCAGTTGATCGGAAACACGTGGTACTTAATTGTGTGTAAATGTAGAGGAGTTGTAGATATATTGTTCATCTTTTGGTGCGAATGGTACTATTGATGCTGATTAGCTAGCTGTGATCAAAAGTCTTGGCGTACTGGATAGTTAGGCCGGGGAAGGCTGGTGGTCAGAGCTAATTTTTGTGCGCGCGATGACCCGAGGTCTAGACATACTCGAGATGTATGCCGATGGAAGTCCGGGTCAGGGCTAGAATTTGTGATAGTAGGCCAACGGAAGACCAGAGTCAGGCAAAAAAAGCTAGTAAATACCATAAATTTCCGGAACCGCAATGACCCATCTATTTGAAATTTTGTTGAAATTAATTCTCCAATCTTCGCACCATTGTTCGTATATATTAGAACTCTTGACCCGCGCTCATTTGGAATCACGTGGAATCAAACTGATTTGTAATTTTCAATGATATAAAAAAATGCACTATGAAATATTTGTTCACAAAACTAAATATTATCACATGCCATTCTTATTTGTTCCGATTCGATGTCCAGTCTACTTCGATCCCACAATGATAACAATAATGCATATTCATGCATAGTCCGTAAGATGTAGTTTTCTTTAAGTGGTACCTAAAAACCATAAATATAAAATTTTATGTAGTTATTGCAATTTTGCAATATTTATAAGCCAAATCATTTCCATTCACATGAAAGAAGAATGCATTGAAAAACATGAAAAAATTACGTGAAATTTGTATCTCATATATATTATTATGCATAGTTGTAAAAACATTAATTAAAATATATATGATAAAAGTTATAACATTTCATAATGGATAAAAAAGTTGCGGAACCAAAAATAATTTGAATTTTCAGGACAGTATATATTAAAATGCATATAAATAAGATTTTAGAAAACTAAATTTATTTATCAATTATAATTTTTGAATTAACAAGCAATCGGATAAGTAGTAGTAGATCTATGGAATTTGAATTTGCTGCATCAATAAAAAAATCATTAGTATTACAAAAATTGCAACAGCTGTTTTATGACCATTTTTAAAAGTGACAAAATTAGTTAAGTGCAATCATATCATAACCCTCAAGATCTATTCAAATAATATCTCAAAAAAACGTACAATTTAATTTCAACCTGTAACATAAAAATATTGGAAGACGGAAAAATTGAATTGGGAACTGGAGAACGGAAAAATGGTTCACGTTCAAATAAAATATCGTCATAATTTCTCAGCGTTTAATATTTATAATTTTATCCACATAAAATTATGCATCAATTATACAATATTTTGTCTAATACATTTTATGTTCATCACAATAATTAAAACAGACCTTATTTCATGATAAAGATATTATTTCTTAAATTTATTGTTAGAATACTTCGAGATTCACATACCCCCACAAAAGTATACATGTTTTGGTATTAACTAGTCTAATATGGAATTTGATTTAAAATTATGGAATAAGATGATAAGTTGAATACTATTCTAGCGAGATTGAAATCATCATTATGAAATAGTGTTTGAAGATGATGTGCTAAAAACTACTACTGATTAAAAATTAGTATTAAAATTTTCGTAAATCGTTTATATGCTATATATTATAACTTAAATATGAAATGTGTCATAATTTCCTTGCAAAAATGGATCTACTCTCAAACACATGATTGATAGACTAAAAGGTAATTTGCAAAAACGTGGAATTAATTTGTCTAGATGTGTATGCTTTGTAAACTAGGAGCCCACCAACAAATAACTTATTTGTTGTTTAAATTGCCATCAAATTATCATTAACTAATTTTCGATTAGATTTCCTAGGGGAATGTAAACAAGTTGTTCTTTGGGACCAATCCATGAAATTCTCGTGAAGATAATAATAATTTGGTTGCAAATATAGATCTAAAAATGAAACAACCATATTGTGGGTATGTAGCTAAGAAGAATAAATATACACTATTATGAGACAGTAAATTTAGAAATCGTGTATAGGCAAATCGCTTAAAAAAGTCGAGGCCTTGCGCATGATAGCATATTATATAAAATACCAACACTTTACATTTTTTATGAGATAGTGAAAATGTTTATTATAAAAAGCCTTCGAGATCATCATGAAATATAGGTCATGTTTTTTCATTTCAATTTTATCTAATTCCTTATTTCCGAAAAACATAGATACATGTTTATCATTAAGGTTAGACATGCAATCCACGACAATTTAAGCGGCGTAACACATTACATATTATGTCTACAATATAATATATATAAAAATGTTTTCTAAACTTTCTAAAACCCTCAAATATTATTTCATTATTATTATACACGCGAAACTTGCAATTTTTTAATTTGAGGTCAATCTTACGAGACAAAAATATTTTTTTGATAGTTCACATCAAATAACTTCAATCGTAAAAGCTTTGCTTAAGGGAACAAAATTGTTAAAAAAAATCATCTAACAATATTCGCACGTACTTGATTTATTTTTTAACTTTCAGGAACGCGATATAAAATTACATATTCATTATAATTAACCATTTACAGATACAGATTTAAATGATTATCACATATTCTAATTAATCTAAAATGTCAGATGGTATAAAAATGATCCATGAAATTTAAATTCGTTATAATTTGGCAGTGTTCTGGCAAATTGTAGTCGATGTTTCTTAGTCCATTAATCAGAGGTATATGCATGTCAGTTTTGGTGTAAAAAATCGTATAGCATTTAAGGTACTGTGGCTTGATTTTCACATTTAGGGTACAATTCTACGATAAAATAGAAATGCAACCATAACAACAACAATATGTCATGGTCCAATCTTCACACAAATTGGTAGTAAAAACTGCCAAAATGCTGTGCACTCAGGCGTTTTAGATATAAAACCTAACCTATAAAACGCATAAACTTACATTATCATAACTGCATCTTTCTGATGTGTCATTGTTAACACATACTTGAAGTTAGGTTTTATGTGTAAAATGCCTGATGGTACACCAAATACATAGCATTTTGACAGTTTTTCTACCAATTTATATAAAGGACTGTAACATTTCTATTTTATCAGAGAATTGGCCCCATAGTCTAAGAGCAAACGAGAAGGTAGACACTTTGGCACATTCCTAAAATGATCACGAAAGATTAAAATTAAAGTGAGCAATGAAAATGGTTTCGGCTATATTTAATTGCAAATATTCAGTTGAGTCATAAGTTAATAAGTTTGCTAATTCCAGTGAGGGTGAAGACAACCCCATCAATATTTTAATTGGATTTATTTTATTGGAAAATGGATTACCCATTGCAAATTATAAATTGCTGGTACATTTATTAGGTTGGCAACTAAGTAAATGCGGCATCCACTTTTAAATGGTTTTTATTGAATTTTAAGGATTGCTAACGTAGTCCAAATGAAAATACTTTTCTTTATTAGATAGTAGGCAATTGTGATCTCAATTAGAAAAAAAAATTTTATCGATTTCATAGTTTTCGTTTGGCGTTTGTTAGAAGATGGAAAATCAAGTCAATTTTTTATCATATTTTGCTTTTATATTTCTGCAAAGGTAAGAAAAGTAGAAAAATGACACTGCTTGAAAGATGACAAAGAGTCATTGGTCTCGTGATTTGTAGATAGTCTAAATTTAGTTAAGTTAATGTTATTAAATAAAAGTACTGAAATCCTATCCATCTCACTTTACTTTAAAATATAAAATATAAAATTACGGTCGTTACGGTTTGCAACCGTCTATTTCATGTGCAACGCAACAATCCAAACTATTTGCTAAATTGTCCTAAAATAAATCTACCAACCGATGCTCTTACCAACAAATATGTTGATATTGAAATATGCATTAGACTCAAATGCCATAAATATTTAGGTTATCCAAAAAATGCATTAAAAATACTCCATACATTGGAATAATAGTGCTTTCACGAGTAACTTGGTATAAAATATTATATAATTAGTTAAAACAGTAAGTGTATTCAATATCAGTATGGTCATTGTATCAATAATGTTAAAACCAATTTATTGTTTGTTACGAAATCGAGATTCATTAAATTTTCAACGGTTCACATTGTATGAAAAATTTGGAACAACTGATGTTTTTGATATAATAATCAGATATTACAATTTAACTCTTCTCGTACACCTACTCTACTGACCCCAACGCTACATTTAGAGTCAAATTTGAAACCCATAAATGGATATCTTTTTTTAGGAACCCTTTTTTCGATAAATACTATATCTGCTTGACATTTTCACGGAATAAAAACTTAGTTACCGTTAAAATTCACGGATTTATGTTTTTTTTTTTTGAAAAAAAAGACAATTTTTCACAAGGTCTCTCGTTTCTGAGCATTTTTCAGGCTTCTAAATTTTCTTTCACTGTCAAAAATGTATGCTGTCGCATTGTAGGTAGATTAAATTTTATTTTCGTTTCTTTTCAATAGAGCACCGACCCGGGGTCTGCTGGACCCCGGGTGTATGCCTCGCTACTGGGCTGAAGTGTGTACGAGAAGGTTTAAATATCTTACATATTATTATTATTATTCCTTACAGTTTTGCAGTCGTTTGTATTTTTAATCAAACCTTTTTGTCAAAAACCCTATTATTTCTCAGTAAGCAAACGCTGTCAATAAATTTCGATTCTTGTCTCTTACTATTAAAAACTTATTTACGGATATTCAAAATTGTTAGTGCCTGTTTTAATTAGTACAAATAGCTACCACGAGAACTACATTTCGATAATCTATTACTTCGTCATCGTGTATATTTCTAATAGTATAAAATCGTCTCCACGTTACAAAATTTCGGTATTTTCCGTATGAATATTTGGCAACGAACCGTCATATAAAGATTACAATAAACATGTTCCCATTCATATAAATATATCAAAATTATGGATTATTTATATAATATAAATGGTTAGATGATTTGATGTCGTATTTTGAATAGCTTAATGCAACACTAAAGCATTACTTTTTGAATGGTCGTTTTATTCGATTATTTCAAAAAGTAATATTCAGTTTTCCTAGTAATAATCAGCTGGGTGCTTGCTAGCAACCCGTAAGCAAAATTTTTAAAAATGCTTATAATGATTACTACAAATACTTTTACACATAAACATATTTTAATTAATTTAAGCCTTAATATCATCGAGATCAAATACAATTTTGGAAACCTATTCTGGCCATATATATATGAAATGTTTACTATATAAAATATCAAATAGTTCATGAGTACAATGTTAAGATATTTGTGCAAATATTCTCAAAGCTACATTGGACCTTTCTACATTTAAACATGCCAAGTTATTAGCAAAAAATATCCAAAGAATTATTTTTTAAATAAAATTCATTAGCCATGTGCTTGTCATATATTCAATTAAAACTAAATAGTTGCCAAAAAATTTGGTAAAATTATATAAAAGTACATCAAATACTTCGCATTGCTTTAACAACTAAATAAAACGTAATATATTATCAATTCGTTCCTAGAAAGCTGCTCAGACTTAAATTTTATTTCATTCTCAGACTTACATCACTAAAAACAAAAATAACAGAAGCAACAACGAGTAAACTTTCAGTACTAATAATTTTATGACAATTCAGAATAAAATTAACTACAAATTATGTAAAACCATACTTGTATCAGTATGCAAATATAAATGACACATTACAGTTTGAGAAAGGAATGTTTAAAAAAAAGAGATTGTCAAAATCTTTCTCTTGGGCACATTTTCTGCATCTGTTACAAATATCAGTTTTACAATATATTTCAATATACAATAATATCACAGCAACGCTGTATTAAAATCAATAAAACTAGATAAAATATATGAATATAAAATTAGAATAAAGGTAGATAATAATACACATTTTGCTCTTGGCAAAATAATTAGAAATAAATCACGCTTACTATGTATAATACATAAAAATCACGAAATAAAAATAATAAAATTATATTACATCTGTCTTAATTCCGTGGACCGACATACAAAAATGCGATGCGACGTGTAACTATACATTTCAGCGTTTTCGGTCAAATTTTGGTATTTAATAATAAACAGTTCTCAATTGTAATATCATCTTATTCTATTTTATATGCCTTTTATACATTACATATGCAAATTTATAATATCATAATAAAATTAACCAGTTAATTGTGGTTGACGAGTATACTCGTCATGCAGAAGTGGCGGAATTTGATGTATTGCCGGAGAATATTTGTCATGCGTATAAATAAGTGACCATGGTCTATTTAAATAGCAATATTTGGATATAAACAAAATATATTCTCAAATTTTAAAATGTTTAGAAATCTTGAGGCTAGGACGGTATAAAATGCGTAGTTGTAAGTGGCATCTCACCTTAAAGCAAGTTGCATGAATATTCGACTTAACCAAAAAAATTGAGATTTAGGTATTTAGATAAAATTTTGAAATGTTTATTCTGAAAATTGTTTGGTTTTCACTAAAAATGCAATTTGCAATTGATATCTTTTACTTGTTAATTGATACTTATTCTAAAAATGCATTGTATTTAAGAGTGCACGTCAACGGTGATCAGTACAAAACACAGAACGGATGTGCTAAGCGTACTAATTCCAAACTTTAATACATTTTTATAATTAAACTAGTTTTCGTATATTATTCTATAATGCCCGTATCAATGAATTCTTAAATTTATATGCATAATATTCAACAGAATTTATTCGATAGATCAGCACCACCAGTAATACGAGACCCTCGGAACCGATTTTTTTTTTTGGAAATTTTAACGTTATTTCCAATATCGTATGTTAAAAATTATGACTTTCAATATAATCCAGTAATCCGAACTTCCAGTAATCTGACACCCTCAAGTTCTTAGTAGTATCGGATTAGCGAGAGTCTACCGTATATGCTTAGGTTAACCAGAAAAGTAAAATTTATTACTAAAGTTCAATTTTGTAAAATAAACCCATCTTTTTCATCCGATCTCTCACCATAAGCGATTGACGAATATACTCGTCATGGCTCAATTCGATGAGCGCGCCACAGTTAACTGGTTAATAAAGTTTGGTTAGGTATTTAGCAAAAATCGATAAAACAATATAGGGGTCAATATGCACGTTTATATTATAAGCTTCAACTTTTATTTTTTTTAATTAACATTTAAATCGTTAAAAGTTGCGAGCATTTCAAGTTCAAGACAACGTTAAAATGAGTAAGCAATATAAATACTGTAAAAGAATAATATACTAATCATAATAAACGGTAATTAACCCTTTCGCTACAAATGTCGTCTATGGACGACATCGACATGTAGTGCTGCGTATACCTTGGACGACATGTTGTGTTTGTATTTGCTCCAAGATTTATAACTATGAGTTAAAGTATTGAGAATTCTTGTCTTTTATTGTAATTTCTAGTTAGACGAGTATTTTTCAATTTTTTGACACATTTTTATTGATAATGATAGAAATATCTTAAAATATATCGTTGTGCCTTCCCGTACAGCAGCGATACTTCTGCGGAAAACACTCTCGTAGCGAAGTTCATCTTTCTAATTTAGTTGATTTCAAGATGATTTCAATAAAAAAGATGAATTTTTCAGTTGAAGAACAGGCGGTTTTAAATACTAGTACTCGTATTCGTCGACATTTTTGCAAAAACAAATATAAATAAATTTGACACTATTTCATGGTAGTTACACTTCGCTTCGCTATTCCCTATATATGTCGGTTTCAATAAATTCATTACCAAGTCCTTATATCTTGCAAAATAATACGCAAAAATTTTCAACAGCACAAGTAAAATTGCATAGACGTTAACATGTCATAAACAACAAAAACTAATTTTATCTAACAAGAAAATGTTTCTGAGTAAAGTTCTTTTTCCAAAATAATCCTTTTTAATTTCTAAAATTTCTATTTGAGCACAGGTTATTTATGATAAAAATATTTTACGTGGCTAGAATATATATTTATCCATAAGCTCAAATACGTCATATAGCACAAAAAATACATTACGTATAATTCGGGTAACATTTTTGTATATTAGTCAAATTAGTTTGCAGTAAATATACAGATATATATTTGCTTGACTAGATGATATAGATAATGAATTTTTCAGCTAAGATTACAAAGCAATTTGAAGTGGTTATGAAATGTAAGTTTCTGTCATAATTCACAAAGCGGTCTACTTATGTATAATGTCATATTTTTCTTAATAGTTTACTCATGTAAATAGTGTTAATATCATATAAAGTCTCTTACAGAATATCTAAAGATGTCTATATAAATGGAAATTCTTTGGACCATTACTCATAAAATTTTAGGTATATTGAAAAGAAGATATTGATAAAAAGCATCGTTCTAATCTAGTTGTAAGGTTTTGTACTGGAATATAACACTTTGGAGTTTATACAGTGATAATAATTGAACGCTTCACAATGGGACGCTCCTTCTGTGTAGGAAATACGAACGCGATAGCGTTCTTGTATTTTAGAGCAGGCGTTAAGGGGAAATCAGTTTTAATAATAGGATTTAATAACTTCTGACAACAAATTTGTATATAAACAACCTAATTTTTCAACGATATTCATGGCAAAATATAGGGTGGCCCATTTAAAAATTGGAATTTATCGAAAGCAACTTGCCTGTAGGCCACACCGTGCGGAATTCAAAGTTGCGATATTTGGGAAAAAACTAAGAATTTTGAGACCTTCTAACGATGTATAATACTTTATATGTTTTCTTTACAGAAATATCTAAACCGTAAGATCACTAGATCACTAGATCACTAGGACCTCTAGATGGACCACCCTTAATAATTTAAGCCTTTGCATTCTGCACCGTTTCAGACGTTACCTACATCCTGGAAACAGTAATATTGCACAGTAAATAAAATAAGTTTTATATCTGTCATAAAAAATTAAATCCCGAAGGGAAAGTTTATGTTTTTAATATACTAGCAAAAAATTCTGAACCGATTCCGAAAATTTAAATACCGATCGAAAGGTATCATTTGGGAATCGTGCCGGTTAGTTTTTGGCAAAGATTGGCCAGGCGTTTATTCATAATTAATAGTTTAAAATAAAAATCACATTCTTTTTCGAAGTGTAAAACGGTTCTTTTATTTATATTGCGTCTTGCTAATTTTAAAAATTTTCTAGTAAATCTTTGTCCCATTTTAACAGAAAGCGCCAAGAGAGAGAACACGTGTTTCTTAAAATTTTGCGGTGGAATAATTAACTATCATATCTCATAAGAAGGGAAAGCCGAATGCAAAGGGTTAAAATATGAACCTTTTTGCCTTAACGCAGAACCAAGTGAAAATGTTTTGAAATGCCATCCGTTTTGAATAGCATATAAAGTCAATTATTATGCTGTTGAAATTGATATAAGAATTTTTTATTTTGATTATAACAATTTCATAAAATTATTATTAAATATTTCAATATGCGTTTTTCACTATCAGTATCCGCAAAATACAAATCTATTGTCAGTAAATATCATTCATATTATAAATACCGATATTAGTTCAACGTCTACTAATTCATTTACAATATAAACTAAGCTTAAGTTTCTTATATAAGTGGTGTATAGTATTAGACTTTAAAATCTATTGTAAGTTATATCGTTATAAAAGTAGAGTAATGGCTGTAGAAAATATTTCAAACTAATTCCCTGATACACAATTCCACAAATTGCATCTTGAGCCGTAAAAAAATTTGTGCATTTGACGATAAATGCTTGGAACAGGAATTAATAAACAATAAATACTTGTGCGTTCACATTTAAACGATTTATAACACTCGTACATTTGCGATATGATATTTCAATTATTGCACGTTTCAGTCATAAATAATATCGAACAATTTGGTTTGTTGTCGGTAGATATATAGTTATAATTTTCTCTTAATCTCTTAATAATATACGTTATCAAGCAGCTTTTATTTTGGACATCACAAACAATCCTATTCAATCTAATTAATAATCTTAACACAATTGTAAATGTTAAACATTTAAAATTGTTTATAATATATATTTTGATATTTTAATATATTTAATATATTAAGATTTTCTTTATTATACTATAATATATCTATTTATATATATTTATTTATTTATATAATAAATATCAACGGATAAACTTACTACGATCAGTAATGTTCGCAACTAGAGGTGTTCCTCGGTTGCGATGGGCGCCCGAGGGCTGTGGCACGTGGCGATCGCCGAGCGAACCGGAGTTATTGGCTGCATGTTCTTCGAGTTGCTCTCGCGCAGGGCGAGCTGGTAAGCCACTTCGAAGGCCTGGCCGAGAGTTAGAATGATCTCCGTGGCCTGGTCCTGAAATACATAAATCACAAATACCATATAGAGGCTTTACAGATGCATCACAAGTTATAAGGTATGTAATTTCTTTTAAGGAGTTATATAGGTAGGATGTTCTAAAAATTGATCTTTTTAAATTTTATTTTCTGAATATACATAAATTTAAGAATATACACAAAAATTTCATATCATTCTGGTAAATATATTCGAGGTTACACGCAAATTTGAAAAGAAAAACACGGTTGAGACGGAAGAAAGTAGTTGGTGTTTGGGCGAAAAAATTTAAAAAACTACATGAAACCCATAGATAAACAAGTATAAATAGATAGCAAACCGGCCCGCTTTTCGATTATTTTGACTTTAATTTTCCGCTCCTGCTATAGAGGCGCGACGAGTGTAGCATGAAAATTTACCCCTAGGTTCAATTCTAGATAAATCCAAATCCCTAGGTTTAATTCTAAGATAAATTTATATATAATATTGTTACAATAAATCTGAAATTTTAATATATCAAATGATAACAAAACATACTCATAAAAAATATATTTTCATATATATTAAAAACATTTTTAAAAATGAAATAAAATTAATATTTAAGCAATAATTAAATATAAATAATAAAATATATCAATAAAAGATATTTACATAATTTAAATAAAATACAATTATTAATAAATAGACAAGATTTTCTAACATTCGCAGAAAAATGTACGGGTTTTTTCTGCCTCAGTCGAGTTTTATTGGCCTTGAGACTTTTCTTGTACTTTTCGAGAGCTACTTTTTCATGGGGTCCAATTCATTTTCATTTATATATTTTCCTGAGAGAAATCGTTTCACAGTATTGCACCAGTTATTAACAACAAACAATATAAAGAATTCAGAAAATTGAACATCTCCGACCCTTATTCTTCCAAAAAATCTGCAATGGATCTTGATTAAAATTTGTGCTACATAAATAATAAAATTCTGGAATCACTTTCTTTTTGTTTCAAACGTGCCTCAAATCCTCTATAGCTTTACAGCACAGTTTCTTAACGCATGCGGCTTTTGTTAGTACCCTGCTAGAATTTTTTATCTTTACGAACTGTATTTAATTCAACATTTTTTTGACAGTGTGGTACGTGACACTTCGCCATATTGAAAATTATTATTAATTCTTTTGTTTTTCTGAAGTATTCGTTCGTAATCGGTCGTTATCGAGTAGCACCGTACAATAGTCCTGCAGGTTTGATGTACGCGTTGGCCGAAAAACGACGTTAGTTTTGAATTTGGGAACAGTAAAACCCTCTATCGCAGGAGCGGAATACTAATACGATAAAAAGGTCATTTGTTCTATGTTTGCCCCCCATGATGAAACCTTAGTTACACGTGAATTGACTGTTTAGTATTGCATTCCAAATTTTATAACCGTGTTTAAATCAATTTCCGAATATGTGAAATGTAAAAATTTTTCCGACCGGTTTGAAAACTGAGAAAAACGATGCATACATTAACCACCGGCATATTTAATAAAGGATTGGAATCACTATTGATTTATATGAAGGCAAGATAATTTACAATTTGAGCTCAATAGGCATTCATATGCCGAAAAAAAGATACTCAGCGCGAGATAATTTCAGATCATCGAGCGCGATAGAGCACCTGAGTTGAAAGAATGGCTCGCAGGCGACATCAGCTCGAGTTATTAGAAATTTCCAATTCGGTGGAGGGTCTCTTATATGGCTCTGGAACAAATGATTCCATGAAAGATAAAAAAAAAACATTTTTTTATCCCATGTAATTTGCTTTCCAAACGTTTTTCTCGAAATGATGTTTTCAAAATCGGTGACCAACATAACTCGAAAACGGCTAATCCGATTGGACTCAAATTAGATTACTAGTAACATAGTGTTTCAATTAAAGAGGAACGATAAAAACATATTCACTAAGGAAAAATGCAACCGATTACAAAAACCATTCCATTTTGTCCATACAGTATGACAAAAATGACATGTAGTGTAAGGACACATACTGAGATGTTAATTTTTAAGAAGGCAGTTCACAAATAAATTGTTTGATCCTATTTGCGACATTATCACATATAGACCAAGAGCCCGTGGGCGGATGACAGTATGTATTTTACGACACCTGAGATTTTGTGCATCGATTCCTCTATACCTTTCCTACATGAAATGGGGACTTACTAAGCCCAAAGTGGCGGACACAGCTACTGCGCAGCTGGTAAAGGTACCTTTTTTTCGCCCATATCCGAACCATTTTACGACGGTTGCCGTTTCGAAAATTTGAAAATATAATATTATTGCTATCGTAAAATACCAATGGCAGACGATTATCGCGCGGTTAACATGGTGGCAGACGATTTTGAAAATGCAGAAAAAAATTTTTTTTGAATGTATTTTACGATGTCTGCCATTTACATATTTTATTCCTTATAGTATCAAAACCTTATATTTATCACGGCAGACGTGTACCTGGTGGACCAACATCAGCAGAGTTAAAAAACTCAGCTACCATTTGGCCTGATAGTATGCATAAATCTCCATGTTTTATACCGATATAAGCAATTCTTTCATAATGATAATAGAAATTAATATTTGTTAGTTTATATGTGACATTTAATAATGTTGATGAGCGGAAAAAAGATTTTTTACGCTAAATTCGTAAAGATTAAAGTATACAAACGATAACAACAATTATTGTAATATTTATTCTATTTTTTTTATTTATTTTAGTCTAATTTCAAAATATTGTATAAAAATAAAGTTATACAATATTATATATATATATATATATATATATATATACTTTCTTTATTTATTATAATCTCGGAGCCATATCTCGCTTTTGATGATTCCTTATCATCCGCTGAATCAGATTCTATAAAATAATAAATCAGATGTAAAATAAAAATTATTTGAAAATCCAACTGAAGATGTTTGATAAAGACGAGATTCTCCGACCATACTTGAAAAATTAAGCTGAATAGTATTAAAAAGATATTGTATGTGGGTTCTTTATTAAGTGTAGCAAACATTTGTTGAAGATCGATTTTTTTCAGAGAATTGTAAGGTCTTTTTTTTGTTAAAGAAGGCTGGATTGAAATCAGAACCAGTAAAAGCATGACAACAAATTGAAATTCTGGCAAATAACTAACCAGTTCGCTTCGTGATGTTAATATATCTCTATTTTCAACCCCATTTAGCATCCAAATATTTGAATTACTATATTTCTTAGTTATGTCATATTACCAATTCATATTACCAATATTATACTGATATTTTGCAGTATCGAAGGCTCTAATAGGAATATTGCAACGATATGCTCAGCGATGTTACGCGCGTGATTGATAATGTTTGTGTCAGGTTCTTCATGTGAAGTACAACAAAAATCTTCAACAACACACGATTGGACATTTGTGATTATCATTGTATAATTGACAGTCTCAGAAATTCAAATAAATTAACAAAATTTAAATAAAAAATATCGATCTTCAACAAGGGTTTGCTACACTCGGTTTAGCAAAAAAGAAAATTTAACAGGAAACCACCTAAGATATTTGCCAAATATATAATGCAAAAAGACCTAAATGACGTGGTTCTTGGACGGTACAAACTATTCATTAATAACTATAAAGTTTACAACGTCAATGAACAATTCAGCAGAAAAAATTCTAAATTTTGGTGCAAGTTCAATCTCGTGTTTTATCAACAATTTTTAAGGGCCCACTATAACTATATTAGGAATAATATCTATAACAAGCAACCAACATTGTTGGGCGCATTAAAGTATGATCGGAGAATCTCGTCTTTATCAAACATCTTCAGTTGGATTTTCAAATAATTTTTATTTTACATCTGATTTATTATTTTATAGAATCTGATTCAGCGGATGATAAGGAATCATCAAAAGCGAGATATGGCTCCGAGATTATAATAAATAAAGAAAGTATATATATATATATATATATATATATAATATTGTATAACTTTATTTTTATACAATATTTTGAAATTAGACTAAAATAAATAAAAAAAATAGAATAAATATTACAATAATTGTTGTTATCGTTTGTATACTTTAATCTTTACGAATTTAGCGTAAAAAATCTTTTTTCCGCTCATCAACATTATTAAATGTCACATATAAACTAACAAATATTAATTTCTATTATCATTATGAAAGAATTGCTTATATCGGTATAAAACATGGAGATTTATGCATACTATCAGGCCAAATGGTAGCTGAGTTTTTTAACTCTGCTGATGTTGGTCCACCAGGTACACGTCTGCCGTGATAAATATAAGGTTTTGATACTATAAGGAATAAAATATGTAAATGGCAGACATCGTAAAATACATTCAAAAAAATTTTTTTTCTGCATTTTCAAAATCGTCTGCTACCATGTTAACCGCGCGATAATCGTCTGCCATTGGTATTTTACGATAGTAATAATATTATATTTTCAAATTTTCGAAACGGCAACCGTCGTAAAATGGTTCGGATATGGGCGAAAAAAAGGTACCTTTACCAGCTGCGCAGTAGCTGTGTCCGCCACTTTGGGCTTAGTCAGTCCCCATTTCATGTAGGATAGGTATAGAGGAATCGATGCACAAAATCTCAGGTGTCGTAAAATACATACTGTCATCCGCCCACGGGCTCTTGGACTAATAATGCATGGCCCCAAAGGAAGCAAATCACTTTGTACATCGAAATCAACTTTCGCCGGGCTCAACACGGAAAAATAAGATTTTGCAACAAATGCAAGTCTCTTCTTTTTACCAGTGGATCATTTGGTCTGATTTTAGAAGTAATTAGATTTAGTGTGATTAAAGTTAAAAGCCTTTGACAAGTTTCAATTTTCCTTGTTTTTTTCTTGTCGTTACTCAGCCTCGAATGAACTACCATTTATTCTTGCAAAATAGTACTATGTCATTTTGTCTATTGTATAACTACGTCATTTTGTCCAAAAGTGAACAAAAATGAATAAATAATCAAAATTACATCAAACATCTGATAACAGCAATAAAATTGATGAAATCACTAGTACTAGCATAAGTTCTTTGATTTTAATAAAAATTATTACAAATATCAATATATACGACCAAAAAATCCAAATAAATTTTTGAAAGCAAGATTTACGTTTGAACTGATTACTGCGATAAGACTCTGACGCTCAACATCTGACAGGATTGTAATTATGGCTTTCTTCGTGTTACACAGTCGCGAAAATGTTACTAAAATTAACCAATATTTAAATAAAGCTACTGTGTCATTTTGTTCACACATGGCATTTTGTCCGTATTTTCTCTATTTATAAAATTAAGAAATTGCTGTTATTGTTTTAAAGCACCAAAAGACAATGTGTCCGAATATTATTTTTAAAATAATAAAAAAGATACATGTATTACACGAAATTACGTAAGTATCAAATGAAAATCTACAAAGCGTTATCTTTGAACTCGATACTTTTGTCTAGTTTTTTACACGAATTTATTTAAAGTATTTTTTAAAACTTACCATGCTATCCACATGAAAAACATGACAATAGTGCGTACGATTGTCCGAGTCTTTAGTAATGTAAGCGAAGTGTGACAAATCGTCAGCGTCTTGACAAGCGCAGTGGATGTTTCTGATAGCATGTTCGCAAATTATGGCCTGTAAAAAATAGACAGAAAATGTAAATTAGTATCGAAATTGTTAAGTTATTATAAAATTTTGCTCTTTTTACCGATATTTATTAATTCTGAAAATTTAGAACTTATTATTAGAGATATGTGGAAAAAAATATTCTTAAGTTGCTCTTATATATTTGTATCAACATTAAATGCCAAATATGAAAGCTTTATTTCTAAAAGCATCAATAATAAAATAAATCTGAAAATTTATAATAAAGTACATAAGTCATTATAAAATTCTTTACATATAATATCAAAATCGAGTAGTTTTAAAGACAAAGACAAAAAATTGTGTTAAAACATGATTTGACAATTAGTGCTAATTTGCCACTTTTTTCAAAGCAACTATATTACTGCATAAATAAATGTAGGAAATCGAATAGTAACAGTAATAGTTATAATAATAATAATGATTCTTACATCGGTTTGTGGGTTAATGAATTGCACCCCTCGGTGCGAAATGGCAAGCCTAACGGGCGGCGAGTTGTGAAGCCGCGTGTCGGGCGCGGCCGCTGATGCTTTTAGCTTCTGCATAGATTTACGCGTCGATTCCGTGCCGCGTAACTCTTTCACAAGCGTCGACCCCATATACTGAAATAATTGAAATGATTTATAGATACATTAGTATACTCGTTAGTAGTATATAAAAGTCATAAAAAGTACTATGATACATTATAAAATGTGCCTCATAAACACTCATTTTCTTCGAAAATATTACTTTATCTTTAGGTCTTTTTAATAAATTTGGAAAATGTAAATATTCTTACTAAATACTACGGGGCTGAAAATGGCTTAATTAATAAATAACATTTTATAATTTTATATAAATAGCATTAACTTCAAATAGTGCCAGTTAAAAGTTTCGAATACAAATTCAATTTTCTGAATATATTATTATGAAACATACATACATACATACATACATACATACATACATACATACATGCATACATACAACATACATACATACATACATACATACATACATACATATACACAGGAGCTAACGTCACGTGACGCAACACGGACTGGGTTGAAGAAATGCTAACGCGGTACCGACCCAGTCTTCCTCGTGATCATATGCGGGGAAATGAGGAGAGGAGGTTTTTTAGTGGGTGGAAATCCCACACTACCGTCCATCATCTTTTAAACACACGCGTGTCTTTGAAAGATTTTTCCTTCTCTATATAAAAAAAAAAAAAAAAAAAAAAAAAAAAAAAAAAAAACATACATATACATACATACATACATATATATGAATAGCTTGACTAATAAAGTATAAATGTTATTTGGTATTTATATTTCTTTAAATCTATCTTTTACCAAAATAAACCAAGATGATCACAAAAATTAGAAAGATACTATATAGAGAATGCGGGGCAAAAAGGTCCAAATTAAACAATTATATCGTGAACACCAAACCAATTATATCATAACAAATAACACCTATCAAACAAACAACTATCTGACTATGTTCAGTAAAACTCTCAGCCAATTGTAGATAATCATTGAAAAATTGTGTTTTTTTGCTGTTTTTCAAAAATTTGTCACCTGGTCCTATTTACCCCATCGGCAGGGTGAAATAGGACGACCACGAGGCAAATAGGTCCACTATCTTATTTTTAATTATAAATGGGTTTTACGAAATAATAGCCACATTATTCAATCAAAGCAAAATATAAATTTTATCGGTACATTTTTACAGAGATAACAATGTATATGACCTTGATCTGGTATCTGGTCCAAAAATACTCAGCAGCCGAGTTAGAATAACTATTAATTTAATTTATGCCTTGTAGAATTGCTAGTTTTAACTTAATTTTAATATTTTTTTATTTACTTTTTTTCATTATTTACAACTTTGCCAGGATAAAGGTTTAGTTGGTCCATTTTACCCCACCTACGTGCAAGCTTTTACAGAGGTTATTATACAAAAAAACTGTTGAATATAACTTAAAATTAACAATACATCTTATCAAACAATTAATTTCGCAAATAATTATATTCGGATATTGCAATCTAAACAAAAGCGCTCACAACCAAAAAAAACTAACAACAAAAGAAAATACTTTTGTTATGGATTTTCAAAGGTGGCCGTTTATCTCCCGATACTGATTTTGTAAGAATGGTGATGAATGGATATACATCTTATTCCCTTTACTTCCAAATATTGTTGGTAAAACAATTCCTAACTTGTTGAGATATCGGTGTTAGACCTTTCTACCCACTTAACCTGTTACTTTTATTCGATTATGAAATATAGATAGCTGTTCAAAATTCTTAAAAAATAAAGAAAACAAGAAAGCAATAATCATGCTAATGTTTAGTTGATTCTAAGAGTCTCTCTTACAATAAAAATATACATCAGTTTAATCGCTACGAGTGAAGCAATTTAACCCTTTCGGTACAAGCGACACTGCTGTATATATAGTTATTGAATTCAAATAGAGAAAATTCTACTTTTCGTTAGATTATTAGAATCTGTTAAACGATTATTATTGTGTTACAAAACTGTAATATTGAATTTATATATATATATACTGAATATTGAAACAATACATATTATTACACATCAACTGCATTTAGAGTAACCCGGAATTAATAGATGCATTTAAAATTACATACATTAATCGTTACAACATAATTCCATATCCAGATATAATATTAAAAGCTCGCACATGCAATAATCATGTTATGCTCTATAAGTCACACTAATCAAATCAACACGAATCAAGCTAAAATCTTTGAAAAAACATGAATAGAATTTGTGGTTTATAAAAAAAATTGGTTAGCAACTATAATTAGGTATTTGAATAATTTTTTTTTATTTTTTTAATGGAAAGATCATATACAAGTTTTATAACAAAGTTTTTTCTTTTTCTTTTTCTCGCAATAATTAAAAAGTTATACCAAATTAAAATTTGAGTTTTGAATTCGGTACCGAAGAGCGCCGACAAATCCCGAACGAAGCCAAGCGCGTGTGACGTCATACTGTTACGGGTGATCATAGTAGTATACAGCTTTGAACATGCGCTATGCTTTGAGCTTTGTATAATATCGTTCTGTCATTGTTAAATATTCAAAAATATATAAAAAAATGTCAAATGTAAAATGTTATCGCTGTTGTAGACTTCATTGTTATCATCGCAGCAGCACTAATGAATTTACAAAAACCTATAATTTCAAGTTAAATTTAAAAGAATAAGAAGAAGAATATTTAAGAATATTTTCATGACAAAAGAAATGGCTAAATGTATATTTCATATATTTATTATTTTATTTATTTATTATACCTTTATCGTTTATTGCATTTGTATCATATCATCAAAATATATTGAATAATAACTAATTAAGACTTTAACTTTATTAACTTTGTACAGAGTTGAACAGCTTTGAGTATATATTTTTGAACCAGAATACTATACATTTTTTAATGAGATCTTGAGTGTTTGCATCATCATATATCAATACGCTAACATAAATTTTTTGATTGTCTTCAAAGTTTTGATCGGCAACACAAAAGATTTCCTTTCTTTTACCTGTCATTAACAATTGCAGTTGCATTTGAGCATTACACTTTAAGTTTATTTTGCCCTTCGGCAAAAAAGTGTACCACGCGTTTTTTGTGACATATATTATATCGAAGATGAGCGTGATTTTTGACTCATTAATTGTTAATGTAACTAAAAAGGCTTTGCTTCGAACTCGATTTTCTGGAGATACACGTGCTTTTAAAATACAAATTTCATTTTTACGACTAAGTTGAGCATAACCCACAGCTTTGTCGCCGTAACTTTCACGCGATGCTCTAAAATTAATTTATTAGGTAATTTAATTCAATATAAAATTAATACTTAAATATTGTGATTTATAATATTTTTTAACAGACTTATTACATCAATGCCTTGGCGTCTCGAACTTCCGCAGAATTAAACCGAACATCATTTTTTAAAAGTTCGGCTACCATAAATATATCAATATTAGGAACATTATCAGAATTTGCTTTTATAAATCCTTTATCACACATAGTTGAACTAAATTAACTTCAACAAATCGTTTTTAAAAGAAAATTTACCACGTGTTTATCAAGTTCCGTAAAATATAGTCGTAAGAACTGCACTAATAGAGTAACGGCACTGCGCTGTTGTGTGGCTGCAATTACAATGTGACGTCACAGGCACGGTAGCCGTTAACGGTCACATGACTAACTTTTGAATTTAATCAATTTTTAAACGCTCATAACTAATTGAAAAAACATTTTTTTTGTTTTTTCTTTCACATATCAATAAATTTAATAATGTAGTTTTAAAGCGCATAAAAATAAATATATATTTTTTTTTTTCAAATTCCCAATTGTTACTATGTGAGCTAATACCCCAGATGCAATAGTATTCGGAGATCATTCCACTGAAGGCCGTAAATTCACTTGACGCATTGCAGCGCGCGTAGATTAAAACCAATAAGCGTGAATCCATCAGGATTAATGGCAAACGGATTAACTATAGCTAGCTATTATCAATAAGCCATGAACCATTACCGATGTGAATGTCTACCGCAGTAACAATATACAACGTTATAGAGTAGACCCATATATGTCCGAATCACAAAACTTCATAGTACATCAGATTTACGACTGAAGTCAATCTTATTGTGAGAACTGACACATATTTATCGATGGTCATAGCGAATTAAATTCTGTCACTATCGAATTGTCTACACACCAGACTAGTTGATTAATTATTGTTATACTAGTAAAATCAATTAAAATTAATTATGCTGGAAATCTCAGTCACAAAACTGATTACCGTTAGCTTAAGAATAGATTTAAATATGGTTTGCAAGGTTTGAGCGGGGTTTGAGCTCTGATATTTAGCTCATGATTATTTTTATAAGACGTATTATTAATTTTAATTTAGATTCAACAGTTTTTTCTGTATATAACGCCCTCTATAAAAGCTTACACATGGTTTGGGCGAAAAGGACCAACTAACCCTTTACAATTAAAAATAAATTGCGTTACAATAGTAATTTTACAAGAGATATAAAATTAAAGAAAATAAATTAATAGTTATTTCAACTCTGCTTTTGAATATTTCAGACAAAGTGCCACTATGGTGTGTTCTTTGTAAAAATTGTGCCCATAAAATTTTTATTTCGGGTTCGTAGACATGAAGTAAAATTAGAAACGAGTGGTATATGGAATCGTGCCTCAAGGCAAATTGTTGGAACTTCCCGTACCACAACAAAATGTTCGAGGAATATTAAATGTTTTCAAGTAGATTATTAAAAATACTGTAACGTTTTCTAATATTTATAAGAATTATATAAACTGAATTACAAAGTTAAAATTATTCACTTAAAGTTTATAAGTGAGCTTTAGAACTTTAACCAAAATTAAATTTGAAATCTCAACTATTTTCGATATTCAAAAAAAAAAATTAAAAAAAAAAATTAATTTTTTTTTCCAAAAGCAACTATTTCGTCAACACTACCAGAAAGTTTTTTGAATCATTCAAATCGGATGCTTATTTCTCCCAAAAACTGTCATTTTTTGTACATTTGGCCCTGTATCTTCTAAATGACTGGACCTGGCTTTGCTAAAAACTAATCAGCACATCTCCCTATCAATAAGAATCGAATGTTTTTCGAGCCATTCAAATCGGTTGATCCGTGCGCCCGAAAACGTGAACGAAAAATGCGGACACAAAACAGACACACACATACACATCAATTTTTTCTGAGGTATGCGAAAATGTTCAGAAACCTTCAAACGTGGAGAAATGCAAAAAATTTCATTTTCGATTTTCAGCCCATTACTATAACTACCATAAGGGAATTTAATAAGACATTCGATTTGTTTGCACCCTGGCTTCCCCTTTTTACCCCATGGGTGGAGACAAATAACACATTTAAAAAAAATGATGAAAAACTTATTTCCATTATTGGGAATTAACTGATTTTTTTGTCTGAACATAGTTCGATAGTTGTTTATTTAATACGTGTTATGTGTTGTGATGTTCTTACCATATGTAATAAATAATAATTAATAAACATTACTCGTTAGATTTTAGTTAGTTTAGTCGGGCCATTAAAAAAAAAAACAAAAAAACACCAATATGTATCTGAATAACCACAATTTACCGAACGTACAAGTTGTAATCTCTTGCTCAATAATTATATGCGAAAAGATGCATGCACGAAATATTCATTAAAAAATAATTAGTTTTTCTGCATATTTTAACATAATATTGCATATTAATTTGTCGTCAGATAATATCAGTTGAGTATTTATAAAATTAAAACGTTGAAAAAATTTGGGGGTGCAACATTTTTTTATTAGAGCAGAGGGGCGCGATGCAAAAAAGGTTGGAAACCACTGTATTAGAGCATTATTTACGCACCATTTAGGGTACATTCACGGTTATATTCGACCCACTAAACATTGCAACTTATATATTGGAGTTGTCCTACTATAATCCAAACAACAAATGTAGATATGAAAATTATCAGCACGGATGTATCTTGCTTACCATATGACAAATTGGCGATATTATTTTACTACCATACACTTAATATAACATGATAAAAATAAAACTTCTTTACTCACAAATGCAGAATAAGCCACTGATCCGTTAAGCAAAGTGTACGGGGTATGTCTCCACTGTGTCCGCAAAGCGCTTGGCACTCCCAACAAAAGTTCTGATGGAGCACGAATCTCCAGTTCTTCTGCCGGCACCGGCGGCTGAGGAGCAGGACGCGATTTGCGATGACTGTGCCGTGAAAGTGTACTCGCTGGCACAGTCACGTTCGTCGTAACCAACTCCGAAGAAGTCGCAGGCCTGGTGGCATCCTCCTTAATCGTTCGAAGATTTGGAGCAGTGCTCGAAGAAGAAACGGTGCTCGTCGGTTGGTGATGATGTCCATTGTTTTTCTGCAGACACAAAAATCATTTTGATCGATTAAGGGACACAACTAGTGTAACCGCCTAAAATAAAGGTGATTTTTGGGAATTTATATTAAAAAAACTACATTATCAATCATTTCAAAATTTTAGGAATATATTTATACATGTATTAAAAATACATAGTAACATTTTTGAAGAAAAAAATTTAATATTTTTTAAGTTATCGTCGATCTCCAACGGCGCGACAAAAAAAGCCCTTCACTGCTGCAGTGATTCCGGCCTTCTACATGAATGAAATTAAAAAAAAAATCTCGTTAAACTAGATAATATTGTCTGTAAAATGAACTATGATAAAGAAAAAAATCAAAAATTGACAAAATGACGGCGTTTTTTAAAAAAAAGTCGAATTTTACCCAAAATTTTGGTAGTTTTTAGACTGCCAAAATTCGATTTTTGATCCGATCAAAAAATCGATACTTCATTTTACGGAGAACTATATATAGAACATGTAAAAAAAATTTGATAGTGATCGAATCATTTGTTTTTGAGTAATCGCTGCAGCAAATTCGGAAAATGCTGTTTCGAGAAAAACGCGTTTAAAGATTAAGTGATCGTTATACTATATACTATATATATACTCTTTAAATGGCTGTAACTCAAAAACTATTTAAGATATCGATTTAAAATTTTGGTATGTTATTTTTAAAGGTATAACCTATCGAAATATGGAAGAATTGAAAATTCAATTTTTTGAAAATTTCACACTAGTTGTACCCCTTAATAAGTAAAGTCACGTTTTGTAGTAAAGTATGCAAAGATCATTATCCATAATTACCATTTGTGAAAGCTCTTGAGCGATTTCATCCATATTGGGTCCAGGAGGAGATTGTGTTCCAGACAGCGAATGTAATATCCGCTTTCGGTGACCAGTTTTTGCGATATCTAGCACAGCCGAAAGTTCTACTTCCCACACGCGCCCTATCTGTAAACAACAAAATAAACCAATCAGCAATTTTAATTTTATGCGAAACATGAATTCAAGAAAATATACTCACTCGTTCCATATCCGTGTACATATGTTTCCTAAACGTCTCAGCGTACTCTCCTAGTTTTATTGACTCTAACCAATTCTGCACAGCCATAGATGTACCGTTGTTATTTTCACTACTACTATTAGATGTTATTTTGATTGGAGGTGTAGGCTTTGGCAATTCGCTCACAGCTTTCATAAGCACTGCGATTTCTTCAGGATCCACGACACCCATTTCAAAAAGGTCTGCTTCTGATAAAAGTCCATTCTACAACAGAATAATAATATTTTTGTATAAACTTCATCGAATAATAATATTTTTGTATAAACTTCATCGTTAAATATGTTAGAATTAAGCATCACTTACCATGAATTCAACATTATCAAATCCAGAATCTATAAAATTACTTTCATATTTTTCCATTCCTAATCCTCTAAGCCACATACCTAATGGAGCAGGCGAGTTTCCTATAAAAATTAAACACTGGTTAGTAATACTGGTAATTGAAAATTAAATCATGAGAAAGTACCTGAAGAGATAAGAGGTGAAGGCAACGGAGTGGTCGGTTGTGAACCGATACCCAGCCTGCTTTGGAATTCTTTTTCTAATTCTGTAACAAATACAGACTCTCGTACTAAACCAGTGCCAAAAGAGGCCATAATTTCTGAGATTTTATTCCATTCTTCTTGTTCATCAAATGGACTCAACACAGATACTGTACGGTCTCCTCGTTGCTGGTCATTGCTATTCGTCGGCGTATGAGAGCGCTTTGAAGATTGGTCACCTGATAGAAAAGAGATTCGAAAAATATTTCAATGCATATTTAACAAAGCATTTTACGATCGTGAACAGGCATGTATAAGATTTGCATTGAATAGTAACATAGAATAACAATGCTTAATATTTAATTAAGCATTAATTATTAAAAAGTTTATGCGCGTTTACCGATATGCATAAAAAAATAAAACTGAATCGAAACATTGAACTAAACAAAGCTGAAGTTGATGTTGTAACTTAATGAAATATATATGCGACCATTACATACTGCAATGAAGTATGAAGTGGTGAAATTGTAATTATTATATTTTATGTATGGTCAGAAATGTGCATGGAAAATGGAATAAAACATCGGTTCTATTTTCTTGGTTTTCGATATTCCGAGGTAATGATTAATAGGAACAACTAGAGCATTTGCATTACGACGTTAGAACTGAAATTCTATAATATTACCTTTTCCATCTTTTTCTCCACCGGAATGTTCAGATGAGTCATCAGCTGACGGTTGATTTTGCGTCACATGTGTATTTTCGTAAACATGTTTAAGTTTTCTTAAAGTTTTTGGTCGTTCAGCTGGTACTGGGCAACGACTGTCCAGCGCCATCGTCGAACCCTTAAACAGACCTGTAAGTCAAAAAAATATATATATTACTAGATGTTATTAGTAAAATTTGTTTTTGAGTTTGAATTATGACTGAATAACTTTACTAACTTCATATATTTTAGTAGCAATACTAAAACGAAATCAGTCGAAAACAAGAGTATATACATATTGCAAATATGCTTATTAGATTATACAGTTGCTGGTTTAGTATAATCCAGGCGCAAATTATAGCAACACCTGGCCACTCTCACTAAAGAATTATATGATATGCTCATGTTTATGAGAGGTTTTAAAAATATACGATAGTAATAAATTTGTTGCGTATAATTTGAAAAAGTACACAAATTATTCAATAGGCTTTATTTTAAATGTTATCTTAATTTATATAACACATATAGCTTTAAGGGCAATTCTAAATAGGCGAGCCTATCTTCATAATTGATAGTAATGAGGTGTCAAAATGCTATGTAGGTTCGACTTTATAAGTAAAACGCCTGATCGCACACTAAATACATAGCTTTTTGATAGCTCTTTACTACCAATTCATGCAAAATCCAAAGAACCAAAGATAGGTCCGTGACATAGCGTTTCCATAACATTTCTATTTTTTCCGAAAATAGGCCCTTTAATTAAGGTAGATTTGGCTTGTTTTGAAAAACTTGTTTAACAAAGTAATATAATTCCAAAGCATAGCTTATGCAGAACTAAGGAACCGATTATGTTACCCTCCAGTTTTACACATGAACTGCAACGTCACTCGTATGTTATGGAGCTGGGTCAGAAACACCCTGTTATCTAAGATCGTTTTTTGACATTTGTTCGGTTTCTAGGTTAGATTATTAGAAAATTTTATTAAGAATTAAACATGACAATGGAACTGACCTACTCTATACGCTGAAATTGCGAGTGCCAATCTTGTAATTCTTTTAGCCGATTTCATTGACAATAAATACTTTTGACAAACACAAAAAATATTTGATTTAATCAAAGTTTTAACAGATTAATATTTGACAGCAACTTTTTACTTATTACGTAATTTATTAACAATACTTGAAACCGCTTAAGATAACTGTATATTCTATTGTTCAACCGCACGCAGCAATAATTTCAAGACGCAAGATGACAATAAAAGAACCGCAAGGTATTTCTCTAACTTTGGTTACATTTACTTGAAAATAGATAAACGTACTTTAATACATTCATGTGCGTCTCATTAGCATATTATATCCTATGTAAATTTTTTGTTGGTGCGAATAATTCATCGGTTGTGCATCGAAATCGTGCTTCACATATTGACGAGAGCCACTGTGCGAATTTACACAATCTGAGATAGTGGGAGAGCTATAACTAATAAAATTGATATGGTAATTTATTAAAAAAAGAAACTGTAGGAAGTTTATTGTTCATGTATAAAATATAATAACCTTTTTTCATATTAATATTTGGTTAATAAAATATGACTACAATTTGGCTTCAAAACCAGTTAAATCGTTTGAACCGTTTGCATTTGAATCTTGTACCATTTACTACATTCAAAATTAGTTTCAAGTATTATTATTTTAGAAAAGTACATGAAGCAAATTGATAAGTTTAAAACGAAGTCTGCTTCTTAAGATCATAAGATCATAAGTAATGTTATGTTATTGAGGCTTGTACAAAATCGATATAAAAGTTAAATTCAAAATAATGAATAAACCAAAAACGTTAGGAACTAGGAATATTCAATTAAATTTAATTGAAATTTGATGGACATCCATAAATACAATACAATAAAATGGATAAAATTTTGCACATTCACGGATAGAACACTTTTCTATATATTCTAGATAATCTAGTAATTTCTTGTGTAGTACCAATAGCATTTTAATTGCATTTGAATGAAAATAAAAATTTGACCATTTTCATTTTAGTGTAAATTTGTTCTTTTATTATTTTGGTTTCCTTTGACTTTTCATAAACTAAATACCAGTAACCGTACTATAAATGCAAAAATCCGGCACCGTAAGTCATTATTCAACGATGCCTGGCGAATGTTTAATAAAAATCCTATGTGCTCAGATTTGCAATCATTGTCTTGAAAATATTTTATACTTTAAATTATAGTAAAAACTTCAGTTACAAGTCCATGTTAGAAAGAAGCGAGCATATTTATGTAATTACTTATAAGTAATTTTCTCATTCTCATGCTATAAAAAATTCTGACATGTTTTGCTACATAGGAAAGAATAATTTTCTACACATGACGTTTTTCATATTCCGTACAAAGAGCAAACCGCCGATATAGCATGCAATGAAGATATATAATAATTTAAAATAAAAGCATTCGTAAAGAGACTCATATTCGCAGAATCTTTTACTGAAACGTCGATAATATTAATGATTTTCCACAATAAAATCTTATAAACCAAACTAATTTGAAAAATATATTATCATTTAAAAATACAGAGAACATATTCACTTACTTAATATTATATATACGTACGTACTTATATATTTGTTATAATATACCAATTTTTGGCCGCTTTAAAATAAAAATAAGAAATAAATTTCATTTTTAATTCTCTTATGAATCAAAATAAGGCTATCGAGACATATTGATTGATTTAATTAATTTTTATAATTATACCACTTCCCATAGCCGTATATTATTTTAAGGTGTTCGGCTGGACTATCAATTCTATCACCATGCAAAGTTTCATCAAAATCCAAGAAGAGTAAACCAGAGGTTCTCCTTATTAGATGTGAAAAATCTGATTACATGTAAGTAATACTACAACACCTAAAAATGCCGCTTGTCATTAAATGAAGAAGAGTAGCATTCAGATAATTAAATTATTAAATATTCAGCCGAAAAAAAAGAGCAACGTCAAAACAACTTACTTTGAAATCGACACCCAAATTACAAAGTAACAACGTATGGAACTTTTAGATTCAGTTTAATAACATAAGTAAGTAAAATTATTAAAAAAAAGTCGCATAATGTGTGGCATTCATTTTACATATCTATAAATACATTATGTCAATTCATGTAAATGGGTTAATGTATAAGAGCGTTGAAATAATATCGATATCGCATTAGCAAATCGTTTACTGCAATATGTATGAAAAACCTGTAAATGACTGTCGATTAGGCAATCACTCAACCGCGAAGCTAAATAAACTTGTCAAGCACAAAACATTTTACAGAAACACGTCGTAATTGATATAATTCTTTGTAAGAAACTGCACCGCTAAATAATTATCAAATAAACCGAGGGCTGAGGAATAATTGTTAATTCTAATTCTACACCTTAAAAAAAGAATCACAACAAACCAAATTTAGCCCGCTGGCTACAATAGTATTTTCCCCAGAAGTGACACTGCTGTACGAGCTAGCGAGCATTTTTTGCGCAATAATTCTGCATCATTATCAATAAAAACATATTTTAAAATTAAAAGTTACATTTGTAAAGAACTACAAATTACAATTACAAATTATAATTCTCAATAATTCAAGGTATTGAAGGAATGGTGGACACAATGGATGTCGTATATAGGCGACATTCGTACACAAAGTCGTCAAAGGATTAAAACTCGAAATGAATATTTAATTAGTTCAAAATCATATGGCAATTAAACTATATATAATTTCTATATTTTACTTTACGTATTTCGTTTTTTATATAGATCTATTTGTACAAAATTAGAGAATAGGTGTTTGCTGTCAATGAAACGTAATAAAAATAACATTCAAATCTATTTTGGAATCGTGTAGTAAAAAATAAAAATATAGCTAACAAAATACTAAAACACCAAAAACTTTTCTTGGAAAAGTAATAGAACCTTTAAATCTTTGTACAGAATCAATACCAGTATTATGTTACTATAAACTTCTTATTGCTATTTAGTCAATAATTAGTTTAACTCAAGGCTCTCTTGAACAATAAGGCAACTTTTTATCTTATTTTATATTTTAACTTCCCGTATAGTAATGGTCCAAAAATCTAAAATAAAAATGTTTGCAAATCTTCACGTTTCAGGAGTTTCTGAATATATTGGCATACTTAAAAAAAAAATGATGTACATCAACATTCAAAAAACATTCGATTCCTATTGATAGAGAGATATGCTGATTAGTATAAAAGCGTTGAAGTTTTTCGCAAAGGCAGGTCCAGCCGTTGAAGACATGAAGCAAAGAGTGCAGAAAATAGAAATCGAGTTTTTGAGCGAATGGAGTATCCGTTTTGCATGATCCAAAAAACATTTAATTTGTAATTATTGGAAAAGTGGTGATTAGCTTTTGACAAAGGTCCAGCTATTTTGAAGATACGGAGCTAAATGTGCAATACATGGCATTTTTTAAGAGAACTAAGCATTCGATTTGAATGATTCAGAAAACTTTCTGCTTGTGTTGACGAAACAATTGCTTTTCGAGGAAAAAGCAATCGATCATTTCGTTACGGTACGGAAAAATGCAGCAATTTGCCTTAAAGCACGATGCCATACACAGTTATTAAATAATTTACAAATAAAAACAAGCCCGTTTCCGCCCTCTATAGCCTGTTGTCGAGCAGTAGTGATATCAGTTTTCACTGGAAAATATAGATAGTAATATGTTTCCAAGTGAAAATAGCCATTACTTGGCTTTGAAACATCCAGTAAAAAGTCATCAGTATTAGAGTTATTCTAATAATATTTCATAAAAAAGATAGATCAGCCGTTGGGTTGTCACATTATTATGTTCTGATTGTTGTTAATAATGCAACATCACTTCGTCCTTAACTAGTTCCAATTTTTCAATCGATATGATTTGATTATAAAAGTGTTCAATTTTGTTTAGCTGTTATAAATCACTAAAGGAAGAAATAGACAAGAAGATAAGACAAACAACTTTAGACAAATTTTTCAAACCAGCAGCGCAAAATGATGGTGACAGTGATCTGTAGGTTTTAGTTGTTTCATTTTTATTTGGAAATTATGTAATGTTTTTGAAGTTTTTTTATTTTATGTAAAATTTATGTTCTTGTTAAATATGTTTATAATTTAAACAAAAAAAAAATAAAATGCATTTTGAATGATAAACCATATTATATATTTATTAAATTTGGAACCGATCCCATTGAATTTGTATGAATACGTATTAGAATAATTGATTCGTTATACGGCTTTTCGCTTTACGGCCAAGTTTCGGGGAACGTATCTAGGCCGTAAAGCGAGGCCCCAGTGTAATAAGTTTCATGTTGATATTATGATAGAAGATTATATATTTTATAACAAAATAATAATTAATTTTATTTATAAATCTTTAATCTTTGGGGAGACTAGGTCACTTTTTTGTGATCAGCGATAATTTTGGTAATTTACCAGTAAGCTGCGAAAAGTAAATTAATAGTAATTTCAACATTTGTCTACGTGTAAATACTAAAATACTGTCCCTTAAATACAATGGATTAGTCATGAAATCAGATCATACAAGAAGAGGGCGAGTGCCACAACCGCCCTCTTCTTATATGTCACAACCCTCAGGACGGTTGTGACAAGCATAAATATAGGTGAAAAGACAATAGCTATAAAACGTTTAAAGTTTATAACAGCTTTTATTGTCAGAAATATGTAATACAATACTACATAATCATATAGACAAAGCTTGTGAATATAATATAATAATTTATAACAAAACATAATTGCTTACGAAATCTTTGTGAAATCTTTTTTTGTCTTGTATTGAATTTTCCTTTCTTTTTTCTCTTCATCCGAAAAGAACAAGAAATACATGTCACAACCGTACCCACAAAACTTGTCACAATCGCAGCCAAAGCACACTTTTAAAAACAAATCATCGTTAGATCTATATAAAAAACAAAGTGAACTATCTGTATACAACTAACAATTATGGTTAAAAGATTTTTTTAAAATTTATTTGAACTGTTGTGATTAATATCTTACAAACTACGTTTGTTTTTATTATAGATGGCAACCCAAACAGTTGTCTCATATCTATGTGCTGAATTTTTATTATTACAATTACTGTAATAGTGATGCATTTAATTGGCGCAGCAATGCCGTATTAGGACTGTTTTCACTTGGAAACATATTGCTATCTATGTTTCCAAGTGAAAATCGTTGTCCCTGCTGCTTGACAACAGGCTGCTCAAAGTGGGTATAAAACCCGGGACCCCTGATCCAGGTCCAGTCGTTCTAGCCACTTACCTACGAGCGAGCCCATTAAAAGAATTTGAACATGAAAATTTTTTTTTGAAATATACTACATCTTTCACCCTTTGGACCCTACCACAAAATCAGTGTAGTTTAGCTGTTATGACTACCGTACCGTACCCGGTCTCCCCTATATGTTGTCTGCACTTTTTTATTACTGCACGGGCGTGCACCGACGTTTTGAATTCTTTTCATATATTATTGATAATATTTGTATTATATAATAAGGTACACGCATAAACGAGTAAAAACAATCCTTCATCCGTGTCGTATAATTTTTTCCTCTCAAGCAACTCCGAGCAATAACATAAGAAACATTGTATGCAATAAGTTATGGAGTTTCCTAGCCGTTTCTTGGGTGGGTGTTATGTCCTTAGTAAATACTTGGAAACATGACTAAAATATCGCTATATCATTGAAAATGAAAATCCCGATAGTTGCAAGTCCATAAAGTTTCGTCAACAATAATAATAATTTAGAGAAAAAAAATAGATAGATCATGTAAAGACAAATGTATAGACATGTATAGACAAGATACTATGGAAGAGTCTAATCTCTAACAAGTAATATCAGTAAAAGTTGAATTTATTATAATATAAAAAATATTATATTTATATATAATGTATAAATAAATATTTTGATAAAAGCGTATTCAATTTATAGAAATAATGAATATTTAGACGTTGTGACATATTAGCATTCGATTCCGATATAAATTTTCCATCAAAACAATTGTTTGAATTAACTAGACCATGAGATCATAACTTAAAACACTTACATGTAGATATTATGTAATGAAAGCAATTAATAATTATCATGTCGGTCGAAGACAATTAATATCTATGTACACATATAAGTTCAGAAAGGGTTATCACATGAAACAAAATAGAATTGGCAAATAATTTTAGCCTCCCACACGTTGGTTTGAAATCTGCATAATTCTAAATGCAGATCGTATAATATATAAGACATGGCAATTTCAAGACTAACATGCAATTTTCTACTAACACTAGTAAGAAAGCTATGAAAATATTGGTAATTTTTTAATTTGAAAATTTTCATATTCTAATAAAGTTGTAAAAATTACAACAAAGAATAAATTCAAATACTTTATTTCATTTCATTCGATAATTATGCCGTCATAAATTTAAATTAAAACTACTCAAAAATCGCAGATATTTCAATATTTTATAATTTTACTTGAATTAATATTTTTTTGCAAGTATAAAATTCATTGCAAATAGCACATATATAAAACCGCAAGAAAACGAAAACAATTTATCAAAATTTTTAGTTTTTTTTTGTCAGACAAATTTAAAACTCTAAATTACTGAAGGTTCCGAGATTCTCAATTTTGTTCCTGAATATGTAATTAGACCATGAGATCATAACTTAAAACACTTACATGTAGATATTATGTAATGAAAGCAATTAATAATTATCATGTCGGTCGAAGACAATTAATATCTATGTACACATATAAGTTCAGAAAGGGTTATCACATGAAACAAAATAGAATTGGCAAATAATTTTAGCCTCCCACACGTTGGTTTGAAATCTGCATAATTCTAAATGCAGATCGTATAATATATAAGACATGGCAATTTCAAGACTAACATGCAATTTTCTACTAACACTAGTAAGAAAGCTTTTAATTTGAAAATTTTCATATTCTAATAAAGTTGTAAAAATTACAACAAAGAATAAATTCAAATACTTTATTTCATTTCATTCGATAATTATGCCGTCATAAATTTAAATTAAAACTACTCAAAAATCGCAGATATTTCAATATTTTATAATTTTACTTGAATATTAAATATTTTTGCAAGTATAAAATTCATTGCAAATAGCACATATATAAAACCGCAAGAAAACGAAAACAATTTATCAAAATTTTTAGTTTTTTTTTGTCAGACAAATTTAAAACTCTAAAATTACTGAAGGTTCCGAGATTCTCAATTTTGTTCCTGAATATGTAATTTCTATAATTCCTTCCTCAATTTGAATGAAGTAAAACATAACCATTTCGATGCTTAATACTCTTGAAAACTGATTAAAATATAAATCTCCATGATAAATAATAACCATATAGCTGTATAACTTAATTATCTAAATTTCATAGAACTCATATAGTTTTTATCTCAGAACTGTCGAAATATATTTTAATACAATTTTACAGGTGCACATTTTAAATTAAGATCAGAAACCCTACAATAATATATAGATTCGGATATAAGATCTTCTAAAATATATAATATTGTAACAAAAATAAGCATTGTCGCCAAAGGGTTGCACAACCCTCAGTACAAAATAAATCCCCACACGCCTTTACTTGAATTGTAATATTAAATTATTAGTTATTGACACTTATTATTATTAATTCATTTATTTATAACAATTAGAATCGGATGGGTATTCTCTAAGTTACAGAGTTAAAATATAACACAGAAATTATAGTTGAAATAATATAGAAATAACATAAAAATAATAGTAAATGGTCATAAAATTAGCTGTTTAATGATTTTACAATGTACCAGTAATAGTTTAACATTACCAAAAGACCTTATTCTATCACAAAGTAGTCGCAAAGCAAAGAATACCTACGCGTTCTCATGGATGCAAATGTCACAACGAGAAATCGTTGCAAATCGCACTTATAAAACAACTGGAACCGTTTTCTAAAGAATACCACAAATCAGTTTACGACCGCTTCTGTGCAGTTAATAGAAAATTCTCTTTTACAAATCCGACATATTTACCAGAAATCAAAAATACATTTTGAAAAGATACAGTTTATATACCAATGTTAAAAATACTTTGTGTTAAAAATTTAAAGATGTCAAAACAGATTATTGAAAGAAATTTTAAATGCTCTAAAAATTGTGCCAAATTACTTAATCCATATAGACATATAATCCGAGATGATATAGTTCAGAAAAATACAAAAGCCACGAAAAGATTGAAAGAAAAGTTCATATATTCAATTCTGTCAATCTCAAGATTACTGACATTTTTCAAAGGATTTAAAACCCATTTTCCATTCTTGAAAATTTACTTGTTATCGAGTTGGGATAGGTGTATATATATGTGTGTTTGTATGTGCGTGTGTGTGTACTTATCAAAAAAATTATAATCACAATAATGAGTAATAATTATCATTTACTCCAGATATCATAAAAAAGATTGCCGATTACAAGCGATTGCTCGAAAATCCAAAAAGAGTTCAAATGAAAATTGAATTGTGTGCCAGACATTCGAAAATAGCTCCAACAAATAATCATATCAATAAGTCTTTTAATAGTCAAAAATACTGTATGAATAATCAATTAAACATTGCATTATTCAATAGTTAAATTAATTTTCTGTCAGAAATTGCATTTATCAATTGTATGGTTTCAGTATTGCATGGTATTACATTGTATTATCATGGTTTTACTTGCACAAGTCATTTTCTCTAAATATGATATTAATATTTATATAAACAAAGTACATAAAAACATATGTATAAATGCATACGTTCACTTAGTAGCGTGTTGGATTCACACGACAGGGATCCTTTGATCGAATCCTGTCAATGACTTAGAATTTATAAAAAAAATATGTGTAGTTAATGTGATATTAAATAAAATTGTATTTGTTAAGTAGAAATTGAATAAAAATTAAGAAAAATAGGAATTGCAAAATTCGAATAGCGAATTGTATTAAGAGTAAGAAAAAAATATATTAGAATTTGCTGATATTAAAAGAAGAATGAAGAAAAAAAATGGAATAAAGATAGAAGTTAAATAGAATTAGAAATTTGATATGAAAAAGGTAAAAATTGAAGAAAATAAGATGAAAAATTAGGAAGAATATAGATGTAAAGAAGAATATGATATAAAAATTAGTATAAAATGTGAATAAATAAAAATGCTGTGAGTGGCTAAATGCTCATAGTAAGCAAGACCAAATAATTTTTTTACAAAAAAAAATACATACATGCCACAGAAATATATTCATAAAGCAGACTGTAAAACTGACTTTATATCATAATTGTGAATACTTTGTTCCAAAATGTTACAAATATTTTTATGTGTAATTTCTTTGTTATTTTTATTCCATATACTTCCAACGTTAATAATTAAATTCAATCCTCAAAGTTTGCAAATAAGGCAAGATTTTGAAAGTTTCGCTTCCTCTGCTCTAATATAATATTTCATTATATATATAAGATGCATATGGGATCATTTACGCAACATCAAAAGTTATTACACCTATTAAATATATAAGTATCGCACAACAATGATAATTACAATTGATGTCATGACATCACCGAGTTCACACCTTATCTAAACGCTATAAAACGAATATCAATCGCGGGCATGTACTGGAAATCACATCGAGTAGATCACACCGGCTATTTATACAAATAAATTATTGCTTATTACATCAAATCCTGGTTTATAGGAAACCGGATGCAAGCTGAATTAAATGGTTCTAAATAGTCGGATATATCAAGCGTGGGCTAGATTAGCTTTTTATAGCCTTTACTGACGCAACAGATTGACCACTCCTAACATTATTTGGCAGTGGCGATAGAGAACGCAAGTGCTCTTTTGGATGCAGGTTTAATAATACTAATAGTCAGAGGTCTAGAAAGATGAGGAAGGTTGCATTTTATTATTATTTTTTTGAAAGTATTACAAAGTAGTAATAAATATCGGTTTACGTCTAAATTGTCACTCTATAATTTTGAAATAAGTAAAACTTATTAGCTGAAAGAAGTTGACTAATTTCGACAGAAGAAGAAACAAAAAAATATTATAATAATAGTGAAGTAATTAAGTAAATTAGAAAACGCAGTATTATAAATGTGGTTTCAGATTTTCTAATTTTTTCGTATTCGTGTCGCATTTATATAACTAATACTACTTTTATTAAATATAATAAACATTGAAGGAAAAAAATAGCTTTCCCCCCGTTTATGTTCCATAAATACATTACTTGAGACTAAGTGAAAGATCTTGAAAGATTTTTTGTTAGAAAATCAAAGACATTTTGCAAGGAACTACATATCTTCTGTAATGCATAGTCCATTATAATTAGTGACTTTTTGTCATCTTTTAAGCAGCATCACTATCCCACTTTCATAAAACTTCTGGTTTTTATTAGCAAAAAACTGAATCAGGTACAATTTGACATCATCATAATTCTTTCAAAGAGTTTTTGTATGATCGAAATTAAAAGTAATCAGAAGGTGCAAAATCAAAACTATATTGTTGGATGTGGCAAAACATCCCAACCAAGCTCCAATAATATCGCGAAAGATATGTGATATTAAAAATGGAATAAAAAACTACTTCGATTTGTCAATTCAGGCCGCTTTTATTCAACTACGTTATTTAAATTAGTTAGTTTTTCAATGTAGACATCAGAATTGATCGTTCAGTTGGATATTAAGTAAGAGTGAAAGTACACAATTCCTTTGTAATCAACTCGACGACCAGACCGTTTTTCATCTTTGAGTGAAAAATCACCCTAATGAAATTTGGCAAAACAATTTTGAGACTGGCGTTTTCTTAAGGATTCATCACCATAAACTGCCCATAATTTTTGTGAGCTATATAATATTTTGCCTTTGTAGAAATAAAAAGCAAAATATGACAAAAATTCAGATTTAATTTTCTATCTTTCAACGAATTCCAAACGAAAACTATCGAATCGATTAAAAAAATTATTTTACATTTGAACTACGTCAGCATAACTAAAAATGCAATTGAAACCATCTTTAAGTTAAAGCCGCACTTACTTAGTTGCCAACCTAATCTGTAACAATGTTGATGTAATCGAGTAAATTAAAAAATGCAATGGTAATAATAATAATAATTTACAAATTCGGATCAGGTTGATTTATAAAATTTATCATCTAACACATATCTTACCATTTTATTAAATATAAAACTTACTTAGAATAAAAGTCAACATAGAGTAATTAGCAAAAAGGAAACAAAGAAAAACTCGACCCAAGCGAAATATATATATAAATACACGTTGAAAAATTCAATAAAAAGCGTATTCAAAATTATGTTATTTAAAACTATGTGAAATTATCTAAAAAATTTCATAATTGAATATATAACAATTATTTGCCATATACATCATAATCAGAGCACGCAAATGAATAATGACTAAATGATAGATAATTGCAACTTTTTTAAATGATTAACTTAATAGTCATATAAGCTTGTTGTGATGACATTTAATTAAATGACTTTTTTAAAAGGCAACACAACGATTCGCCCTTTTTTGATGAATTGATTACTTTGATGACTTTCTGTTCGATGCATCAACACCATATTGCTATCCAAATTGCATTTTTACACAAAATGTAAATCTTATATAAAATCTTCCATAATGCACCTGCCCAGCTTTCCCATTACCGTTTGCATTGAAAAAAAAAATACAGCACACCTAGTATAGCTATTTGCTATTTTCACTACATTTAAATAATAGCGATATCGGTGCACAACAACAAAGTATGACTCACAATCAGTTATTTGTGAACGAATATCAGAATGTCTGTCTAGAAGCACATGTTCTAGGAAACATTCGCTATGGACAATACATATTGTAATTTCAGAAGTATTGATCACGCGATCACAAAAACATTTTAGTCTAGGAATACGATTTGATATCATACTCGGTAACAATTGTTTTCAGTTATATGTTTAAATACGACACATTGATAAATGGTAGTTGTATCACAGGCAGCAGGGCACACTGCTGGTATAGAGAAAGTGAAATATCCTATCCTGACATATTATATAGAACCTAATAAATGAATAAAATATGCAAAATAACCAGTTGCAAAATAAAATATGTAATTTAACGTTCAATACCTTGTAATAGTATATTATTGTGTAATTTTAATGAGGTCTAAAAGAAGAATAATTATTATAAAATAATGAGAACAAACATATCGAATTGCCATATGCAAAACATAGTTCCTAAATATGTTTAGAAAATTAATATTTACATTAAAATTAAAAATATTAGCATTACTATAGAGGTTATATCATTGTTATTAATTAGCATTCCAAACACCACGTGCAAGGGACAACGTGTTCGATTGGCATAGAGAATGCATCGAGATACATTCCGGCACCTTATCTAGAGATTAAAGTATTTAACATTCGCGAAATAAACACGTAATTAAATATATAAAATTATAATTGAATACTATTAATGTTTAATATTCCGATAAGGAAGAATTCTTTAGGTCAATTACAGATATGTGTAATAAAACGTATTTTAAAAATGCTCTACGTAAAGTTTTAGTATAAAATGGCAGTTCATTTTGGTTACCATTTGTTCAACTTTTTATGTAAAAAAATGGGTTAAGGATATACCATAGATTAGTTGTTAGAGCTATGGGCTTCTAATCAGAAGTTCCGGGGCTGTGAGATGTCAAGAAGCATTGACATCGGTTATCCTTTCAAAATATAGATAGTAATATGTTTCCAAAAAATAGCAGTGCTGCCAGATCCCATTTAGAGGCGACCTTAGACTGGGTTTACCTTCTAATAGCGTTCAGTATCAGAACTAAAAATTATATATCAGATAGTAAGAACAATTCATAAAATAATTTCACTTTAATATATAGATGGTAATATGTTAGCTGAAAAATAACAAAAACAAAAAAAAAAGACTAGGTGTAGATGGAGGATGAGAAGGGCCTTGTATAAGCATCGGTGGTTCAGTGGTAGAATGCTCGCCTGCCACGCGGGCGGCCCGGGTTCGATTCCCGGCCGATGCATTTTTTTTTGGGTATTTTTCGAAAAGTAATGCATCTATCTTCCCCTTCAGTAATTAAAATATTTTAAAAGATTTAAAATTAAAGAAGAAAATAATAGATTTTTTGGAAAACTTTGAAATTTTTGAAAAAAAAAAGTTGATTCATACTGTTGATAATGTCGAGGGAATTTGTTCGAACTATATAAGAGAATTTTAAATTACGACACAGTAGCCATAGAAATTAAAACAAATATACTTATTATTAAAATCTCCACAAAATATTGATAATTTATGTGCATATGTCTAATGATGATTTTTCACCGCCAAACGACACTTTTTTTACTTTTCTTTCTGTATCTCCAAAATCGCCAAACGTGCCTTGACAAAAACTTAATTAGTTCTTTATTCCATTCCGAATAGAATGGAATTCCATTACAAATAGAATGTTTTTTAAGCCATTCAAATTGGAGACTCCGTACCGAAAAAATATTTTCGCCCCATATCTTTTAAAAGGCTGGACCTGCCTTTTCCAAAAAACTAATCAGAACGTCTCTATATCAATAAGAATCAAATGCTTTTTGAATAATTCAAATCGGTTAGCTCGTGCTCTCGAAGTCGTGGACAAAAAATTGTATCCAGCATGTGTGTGTATACATATATAGACACACACACACATACATCAATTTTTTAAGGTATGCCAAAATGTTCAAAAACCCTCGAAACGTAAAGATATGCAAAAAATGTCATTTTCTATAAAAAATTTGTTTAATTTTTTTTTCAAAAGTTATGAAGAGTCAGTCAAGAAGTGTAGCTGCGCGAGTATTGCAAGTGTGGAATACAAGTCCAATAACTCCCCGGGACATTTATCAAAATCATTATCATATAAAATGTGTTCATTATCAAGCGTGAAATTATCACTAATATGCAGGGCATATATATGTATATGGTGACACAGTTTTGTAACCTAAACTTATAATGATGTGTTATGGGATTTGTCGTCCTGATTAACACCGAAGGCCAAGTTCCCTTGCGCGACACGCATCTACGTAGCAAGGTCATGGCATGGTATTATACGGACGGAATTTGGCAAGCTCGGCATTTCGCTCTACGTAAATAAATTTGACATCTAAATGTTAATACGACATAGTTATTTTCATACTTCATGTATAAACTAAAACGTATAACAGGTAAAATATGATTGATATATATTCATAATTATCAAATTTCTAACCGAAGGATCGCGCTGCGTTTTAGATGCGAGTAAGCGCCGTGTTGCAGTCCTACGGTTAAACATTACAATTTCTGATAATTTCATGTGCATATGTCTAATGATCATTTTTGACCACCAAATGTCATTTTTTCCCCCTTTTTTATTAAATCTCCAGAACCGCTAGACCTGCCGTCACAAAAATTAAATCAATTCTTCATTCCGTCAATGCAGTACAATTTTTCTGAATCATTCAAATCGAATTCTCTGTCCTCTCAAAAACTAAATTGCTATTTTTTTGCACTTTTTGCACCGTAAATAAATTCAAAAGTTTTTGAGAAAATATGAATAAAATATACAATACAAATAAAAAAAAAATGGATGAAAAAAATAAAAAAAGATTAATTTAGAAACTTACGATTTAGAAAATAATAATATAGGCTCTAAAAAAAAATAATTTGAATTGAAATTTATATTTTCAAGTAAAACCTTGAATAATTCTCGAAAAATGTATTTATTTATATATAATTTATTTAAATATTCCGTTTCATTAACTATCAAAGATAAATAGAGTACTGTAAGTACTCTACAAATGCACTTCAAAATTTTTAATAGGAAATAATATAAAAAATATCCATACCTGTCACTTAAATATCAAAGATAACAAATTCTATAAATAGTGCACGTGCATAAAGTTAACAAGTTACTTGGAATATATGATGATTATTATTGTGCGTTAAATATAAACAAGTTTTTATTGGCGATTTGATTTAAATTAAGACACTAGGTACAAATTGTTTAACTTATTTTTAATGTTCAGATGTATTAACTTATTAAACACAAATTGAATGTTCAGATAAATATTTAAAAATATTTTTTAGTTTTTTTTTAAAACTAATAGAGCTTTAGACTTATAAAGCTCAACATGCAAGTAAGAGTTCTAGTTCCTTGTCAGTCGTCTATGACTTGTAATTATATTTCTCCAACCGTCCTTCAGTTTTACGCATATAACTTGTAAGGTTTGCTCATTTTGAAAATTATGAATAATTTCATAATGAATAATAATTAATAATAATTAAAAATGATTACCGAGTATACTTTTAAACATCTTCATGTAGATAGGTTTTACTAAAAAACCTGCACACTAGTAGCTCAAAGTGTAAAAACACACTCTCCGAGGACGAGAAACACAAACAGTAAAATTAGAGTCTCTTAAAAACGTTACAATGTTGTTTCGCAAATATTGCACTGTGTCACACAACGATTAATAAATATGTTAAAAATGCAATTTTAGCAATAATATTCAAGCAATATCTCCACCACAGAAACGACTGACTTTCGACGTCGTGAAAAACAATTGAACTTCTCAAATGAAATTGCTTCCGATAGTGGCTAGTACATATACCGGCAAATGATTATAAATATTATTGAATTGAAGAATAATGAAATGTGCTGGACGCCAGTGGTGTAGATAGAATGTTATACGAAATCTTTGAAATATTATACGAGAAAATATTTGTAATCTAATTCCAGGAAGATATGACATTATGTACACTTATCAATGTCAACATGATCCACAATACAATACGATTTAATGATTCTGTATGCATAATGTATTTTTTGTAAGGCAATTAAAGCGAAATGAAGAAGCTGATAATATTTTCCCGAAACTATTATACAGATAATTATAAAGTATCATATTTAGTAAAACAGTAAACAGTAAGGAGATGGTAACCTGAGTGGACCATCACACAAGTCGCGACAAACCGTGAGGATATGATGAATTTTTCACTAAATAATGTTGCCAAACTGGAATGAGCATAATATTTATATCTGTCGTTAAATGGCAGCAAAAAATCTGCTCTGCCTCCAAAGTTGTTTCACGTTTTACGAAAACCTACGAAAAATTTTGAAGTACATTTATAGAGTGCTTAGAGTACTCTATTTATCTTTGATAGTTAATTAATCGAAATATTTAAATAAATTTAAATACAAAATAAATTTGCAAAGAATTATTCAAGGTTCTACTTGAAAATATAAATTTCGTTGCAACTGATCTTTTTTTATAGCTTTCTCAATTAATCTTTTTTTATTTTTTTCATCCAATTTTTTTTATTTGTATTGTATATTTTTTTGTACTACTGGGCTTTTATTTCATTTATATAATAAAAAATATCAAGTAAAATAATGTAAAGGTAAACGATACTATATAAACTAATTGGAGAAAATATAAAACATTTTTTAATAGCTTTCTAGTATATTTGGGATGGTCCACTCTGGTTACCAACTCATATATTCACGCTCCTATGTAAAAAAAATAAATAGTCACACAATTATTTATTAAGTACGTTTCTAAACTAAATATGTACCATCATTCAGCAGTTCATACCAAGAAGTTAAAACACCACGAACAATTTAAAACTTTTTTTTAATAGTTTAAATTAACAGTTAAATTAACAATTAACCAACACATTTTAATACCTTATATCTCTATTGGCCGAAACTTTTTGATTTTAAACCAAAAAAATTAAGGGAACAAAAAACAGTAATTATAAGCCTAAATGCAAAACAAAAAATTCCTGGTTGAAAAACCTAGCAAGGGTCATAAATTTTAATATTGTCTTAACAACCTAATAGAATTAATATTTATGCGTAATCCCATTAAAAAAGCCGTAATTATTTGATAAAACTTAAACAAGTTTATTAAAGTAGTTTCCCGAAAAAGTAAATTTATATGCGAAATATAAACAAAAATATAAAACACATTATCTGTAAACAAAAACGGATTTTGTTCAGACCAGTATGATCTGGCATATTACAGAAATAAGGGGCGTCAAAAGATCAAAAATGTTTTCATACAAATAAAATAAATATAAATAATATTAAATTTCTACAAATTCAGTACATGAACTGAATACAATTAAGTTTCAAAATTTAATAATATATTATAAATTTATTAATATTTAATTAATATTAAATTTAAATAATATTAATTTTCTACAAATTCAGTACATGAATTGAATCCAATTAAGTTTTAAAATTTAATAATATATTATAAATTTATATAATATAAATATTTATGTTAAAATTATTCAAAAATTATTGGAACGCACCTGGACTCAAAATCTTACAACTATTATCCTCACGATAACCATTGCAATTTTATCAACAACGATTTGTTTAACAAAAGCAACTTGCATATAATGCTGTTGTTGATAGAACAGGAACTGCTATTTCGTTTCGCTATTGATACTCTCGAAAAATTATACAAACATTTCAATCAGTACCGATAATTGGATAAAAACAAAAAAATATTCGGACAAAACTTACTTGCGTCTGTTGTTAGATATTTAGAGATTTATGGGGGCGGTTTATCACTACGGAATATTTCCACACAAACACTAAAACACCCCGACACTACTTCGTCTATTCGGCACGAAGAACAGAACACATATGACGATCGATGAATCGATGGATCGCCGGATCGATTCTGTTTGTAAATCCGATGCTGATAAAAGTCTGGCGCTTTATCGACGTCAATAACAACAGTGGTTTCGATACCGCACGCAGCAATGGACTAGCTTTTTTTTCCAGCGCGCGAAATACGAGAGACGATATGACGAACTAAATTCTTAGAGTTTCACACAGTGTAACTTAAGTCGAACTACATGCTAGTAGAGTTCTGAAGTAAAGAGTTGACGATGGAATCAAACAGATACAGATATAAAATAATACAAGCTCACGTACGTACGAACAGATATAAGATAGTCAAGCAACATCTGACGCGGAATTCACACGCGGCGCCCATACGCCGGATCCATGGCGTGACACAAGCGTGGTGCAACATGATTTTTTATTGTTTTTATTCTTTATGTCTCTGATAAAAGTTGAATAGTAATGATACCATGTCTAGATGTTGAATTAATTACGCACTTTACAATGCTAAATTTTTCATTTTTCTAATAATTATACTGACCATGACATTAAAATCTAAAAACTGTGTGCAACTCTTGGATTATATTAACTATTTTGATTTTGCATTATCTGATAATTTAATGATATTAGAGAAATTATGTTAGAAAAATACAACTTTGCAGATAATTTTCTTAAATTAACACCAAATACTAGCGATGAAAATATAAGTAAAAATACCAGTGATCAGGGGGCGTCCATTAATCACGTGAGGTTTGGCAAAAAATCATAAAATATCACGTGGGGGAGGGAGATTTATAGTAAGATATCACGTCTATTTAATTTTTAATTGATTTAAAAAAAATCAAATATTTTCAAAAATATATAAAAAAATTTACATTTTTATCACGTAACTAAAAATACACGTGATGTTTGGTGGGGAAGGGGGAGGGTAATTTTTAATAACACCATGTATAACCAAGGGGGAGGAGGGCTCCAAAAATCCTTAAAAACTCGCTCACGTGATTAATGGACGCCCCCTCACGAAGTAATTACCGTCAACAACAAGTATGAATCAATATTAAATAAAATGTGATTTATAGAGATTCTATATTCCTGACAGAAATCGATATAAAAAATGATGTTATTACTATAATAATTCTTACAAAATAAAGGTAAGAAAGTAAAAATTTAGAGTTATATGTATTCTTTATATACGTATTATAAAAAATAAAAATAATAAATTGGCTAAAATAATAAAAAAAATCTTCGGGGAAGTCAACACTTGCCACTTAGGTTCAATGAAAATATGCGAAAACCTGTCCGGCGATATGCCTAACGGTTTCCCAAATTTTTACGGCGATTTGATGTACAGTTTTTGAATCCATAGAGTATAGACAGACCCACAAACATATTGAATTATTATTTCTATGGTATTTTCTATTCTATTATATTAAAACATATTATTATGGCCCTGAAGGGCCAAGTTTCGGACGAAATAGAGATGTTATGGGTCTATATTCGTATGAATTTGTAGTAACAAACTGTCAAAAAGCTGTGTGTATTTGCTGTGCTATCGGCATTTCACACACAAAACCTGCAAAACGCACAAACATGACAAAACAATTTTATCATATGTACAGTTTCAATCTTTCTGATGTTTGATGACACATACATGAAGTTAGGATTTATGTGCAAAATGCTTGATTACACACCAAATACATAGCTTTTTAGAAGTTTGTTACTACCAATTCTTACGAAGATAGACCCGCAAAATAGTGTTACTATAACATTTTTATTTTATGGTAGAATTGGCCCCTCTATATTATATCCTCAATTTGAGTAAGATATACTAATAATGATGCAATATAGGAGCAGCAGTTAGTAAATTTACAAAAAAAAAAAACAAATAAGACAAAAAATACACGTGAAAGAGAGCATATTGCACATTTTAAATTTGGCATCTATTAAAGCTAAATTGAAATAATTCGCAAAAATAAATTAGTCATGTCAGACTTGTATATACTCCATTATGATTAAATTAAACATATCGATATGTTGTGCGATTAAATTAGTGCATATCTACAAACGTCATAAATTTATATATAATTTTCATAACACAAACAAACAAACAAAATATGCGTAAACATTAAAAATAAAATAAACCAATATGCATATTCTTGAGAAACTATTAATAAATCAAATTTCGTCTACTAAATTAGTGTCAAGTAACAATTTTGTTCATAAAAATTAACACACCTAATTATATTTAATTATACCCCAAATAAAATATAATCTGTTACCGAATCATTCCATTAAAATGTTTTCCAGGAATCGATATGTTTATTATTTAATGTTAGATTTTAAATAGGAGCGATAATATTCGTGTGTAAACGTCGCTAAGCTTTGTTTGCGATGGTAGGGAGTTCACATGCAACATGTGATAGAGCTGCCGGACATACCGACGGTCGACACACGTGGACGTGCTGGTGTCCACCACTAAATAATATGAGCGCCGATGTTGTGATACTGTTATTTTTATTATTATTTTTTATTTTATTGATCATTTATTTGAACCGCGATCAGAACTTAAAGATTCAATAAGCTGATGTGATGAATTACTTATACATTACGTTTGCTTCTATAGATGGAAACAGTTGTCCATCTCTATGTGATGATTTTTTTATGACTGCAATTTCTATAAGAGTGATGCAATTTCACACTAAATTGGTCAAAATGAAAATTTTCTAATTTTAACCCTTGTTTTTGGTCAATGCACGGGACATCAGAATTGTTTTTTTTTTCAGAAAAGTATTATATTATTGTGATCTCTGGTATCCGAAAATCATATGTGCCTAAGCGACTTTTTTGGACTCATACAAATCGACCCGCTCTAACAAATGTTTTTTTAAAGAATATATTTCTTATTGTCAAAGTATCGGAACTATGTACGTTCTGTCCTCATTATCATTAGGTAATATCAGAAACACTTATTTGTTCATCTATTCTGAATAAATATTTACTTCAATAAATTTCAGTTATGATCTTTTTTAAGAAAAAACTTGCATTTTTTAAAAAATAATATAATAAAAAAAAGTTTAGTGATATAAAGAGTGCAATTTCATATTATCCATGCAGATATCCTGGGGTTCGAACGTACAGACATTTTGAAATCTTTGTTCGAAGGAATCTTTGAAACGAATCCAATATTAATATGAAATATTAAAATAATGAAAATAATGTAATTTAATATTATTGAAACATATTAAATTAACCATAGAACAATATCTGCTCGCCTCAGAGGCGTATATGCACTTTTATTAGGTACTTTTGTCATGGAAATTTTGAAAAAATAAAAAGACTATTTGTATATTTGTTACTAAACAAGAGTTTTATATTTTCTGCAATAACGTTTGATGATATCACAAAGTGTACAATGATAAAAGACGGATAAAAAATCACTTGTTAAGCACAATACCATTAATAGGTTAATTAAATCTGAAAGTGATGTTAAATTTTTCCTGAATACTGAATTATTGTTAAACACCCAAAATCAAATTTCTTCAATTGGTAAAAAAAAAAAATATCGGTTTTCACTTGAAAATATAGATAGCAACATGTTTCCAAGTAAAAGCAGCCCTTACCCGACATTGCTGCATCAATAGAAAAACTCATCACTTTTACAATAGAATAAAATTCATCGCTGTTTGGGTTGGCTTTTATGAAAAAAAAAACGATGTAGTTAGTTAAGTCAATTATCACAATAGCTTAGAAGTTCATTAAGTGCTGATCGTTGTTCAAATAACATATAAAAAAATTAAAAAATTGTATATAATTTATTTTCAAAGAATAATTCTTAAGAATGAATAAAAACACTTCTAGATTTAACATAATAATACCTTGGATGCTAATTTCTAGGCTTTTCTATTCTGAAAATGGTTGTTTTTTTAACAGCGAAAGTTCTGTTATATACCTTTTATTCCATTTTTTCTTTCACTGTTCAGTATCTATCAATCTTATTAAAAAAAATGCACTTAATTTTAACCAGCTATCACATTATCTGGCACGGTGTCTTCTCCGATACAATGAATAGTTTTTTGTATAAGTTCTACCGACCGCGCCGTATTATATTATTACAAGAGAATGATTTTTTTCTTATGTATTCATAATGATATGTATATTAGATTTCGATTTCGTTTGCTAGAGAAACGCGGACCTAGCCGACCGAATGCAAAGCAAGTGGATCGTTGAGTTTTTGAATACCTTCAACTAATTAGTTGTTACAGTATCATGAATATGTGAAAGAAATTTTAATAAGTGGAATTATTTTGTATGAGGAATGTACAGTATTCCACTCGAAATAGCTCATTTCAATTTATTATTTGCCCTATTTACTTTATATTATACACAGAAATTTGCATGAAGAACACTAAATATTAGAATACTTATTAATATTCAATAACAAAATTTAAAAAATAGTAGAGCCGAGTGAAAAGGCCCATCATCCATATCTCAAAAACTAGTAAAGTTAGAAATTTTTAACAACAATATTTGAAAGTAGAAGAAAAAAGATATATCTATAATAACCATCCATCACCTTGATTCTTACTACGTTGCTATCAGGAGATAAATTGAAAATCCATAACAAAAATATTTTAATAAATAAAATACTGTAATAAAAATATTGTTCTCTAGTTTAATATAATTTTGAGTATACGTCATTTAATTGCTTTTTTAAGATGTATTGTTAATTTTAAGTTAGATTCAACAGGTTTTTACAAAACTTATATAAAAGCTTGCATGTGGGTGAGTTAAAAAAAAACAACTGAATCTTTACCCTGGCAAAGGTGTAAACAATAACAAATGGTAAATAAAAAAGTAAATTAAGTTTACAAAAAGCAATTTTACAAGAGCTAAGTTAAATAAATAATTATTCCAACTATGCTGATAATTATTTCTGATAAAATACCAGATCAAGGTTATATACAGTGTTATTTCGGTAAAAAAATTGCCCATGAAATTTATATTTTGTATTGTTTGAATCATGTAGCTATTATTTCGTAAAATCCCTTTAAAATTAAGAATAAGACATTGAACCTGTTTGCCCCTTAGCTGTCCCATTTTACCCCGCCTATGGGGTAGAAAAAACAGGTGACAATTTTTTTAAAAACAGCAAGTAAAACATTTTTATAATGATGAATTAGCTGGAAGTTCTAATGAACATAATCAGATAGTTGTTTGTTCGATATGTGTTATTTGTTGTGACATAATTGGTTTGGTTTTCACAATATAATTGCCCAAATTCAATTTGGACCTTTATGCCCCACCCTACCCTATATGTAATAATTATATTTTACCAACGCATTTAAATACGAAAGATAATTTTCATCACAAAAAATTCTTGTCACGTAAGTAATTGCCCATTATGAAATTAATGAATAAATTCTGATAATTAATATTAATCTTTTTTAATAATTATGAATATCATTCTTTATAATTAATCATAATTATATTTGAAAATGTTTATTTTATTAAAACAAACCGTAAACAAAATTTTATTGAAAAAATATGGTTATCTGTTTATCCGAATGTAAGAGCTTTGAACGTATTTCTCTGAAGGAGGACCAAAAATATTGAAAAACTCGTTTTATAATTAAAAATCGCTCTTTATTAAAATTTTTGTTGTTAAACTTCATATCAGAATTGCAACTTGTAAAACTTAACTTTTGAAGCAATTGTTTTTAAATCATCAATTAAATTCAATTCATTAATCATTAAAAATCTCGCCATAAAATTTTCATTGAAAACAAAAAAATAACTTTCTTTCTAGAATATGTTCAGAAAGCCCTGATTAACTACTTTTTGCAAGTTTTGCTATTTGTGTAATTTTCCTATTCTTATAAAGACAATGGGTTCAACTCGTGGGTTTGAATTTGAACCTGAATCAGAGGTCCCTGGTTTGATATCCTCGAGCAGCCTAATGTCAAGCAGTAGTGACATCGTTTTTCACTTAGAAACATATATAGCAAAGTGAAAATAACCCTTAATCGGCATTGCTGCATCAATAAAACATTCCTCGCTATTATGGAAATTGTACTAATAAAAAAAATCATATAGAGATGAGCCAACTGTTTGAGATCTATAAAACCGACTTTGTTAGTTTTAAGTAAAATCATCAAAACAGCTCATAAAACCCCTTGATCGTGTTCAAATAATAATAGCATTATTAATATAATGACGATAATATCGTTGTGTGCATCATTGTTATAAAATATTTTCATAAAAAAGATTGAAAATCATCTGTGATTTTCTACAATTGCGCGATTGTTGAAGTAATGTCACGACAAGAACCACTTCATTTTAATTATGTCGGTCGTTAATCTCGAACAAGTAGTTTACTCAGGCTGTGCTTGAGTCGAGGAAATAAACGAAACCCACTCTAATGTAATATAAAAATTTCCCTCTTCCTACTGAACACGAAGACATTGTAAGAATCTCGATTATTTAATTAGAAATGACCGTAAGAAAATAATAAAGTACAAGTTGAACTTGATCACTAAAGATACAGTAAAATTACTTGTTTACAGAAATAAGTGGTTTTGGCGAAATAGAACACAAATTTTATAAAATATGAGTGCATATTATAATAGTGACTCTTAGTTCTTCAAAGTAGTTCAATTAGTTGAACTGATTGTTGAAGTCAAAATAAAATCTGGATTGTATTATTTAGAGAATAAATTACTACAACTTACTTTAACTTATAATTAGAGAAAAATCTAATCTTAATCATAGGATCAAAAATCTTGATTATTCTACCTTGTAAAAAAACAGAATTTGACACCAAGTACATCACGTTATACGCCTGGATTTATTTTGTCAAACTAATTGAAAACAATTTGCAAAATCAACAAGTTAGCGTAAGTGCAAGCATATGTATAAATTACAATATAAATTGAATTATAAATATAAACATACAAGTTAGTCGGATTGTTTTAATATTATTTAGTCCTATAAGTTGTTATGATGATTTTCTTAAATACATCAGATTTTCAGAAAAAAAACCCAAACGGTTGCCATATTTCTACGTGATCCAATTCATTGTCACAATTTCTGCAATACTGATGATTTTTTTATTGATGCAGCTACGCCGGGTAATAGCTATTTTTACATGGAAATATATTGCTATCAATATTTCCTAGCAAAAACGTATGTCAATACTGCTTGGCATCAGGCTGTCCAAAAAGGATATCAAACCTGAAACCTCTGATTGAAATTCCATAGTACATACCCATACATTGGCATACGGGGGCGTCCAAAATTAATATTTATAATGATTAGCAGCAACTAATTGTATTTTTGCTAATGATAAATACATATAACTTTTATCAATTCGCTACTTCATTTGTCATTTTTTGCATTTACAAGTGTATGATTATTTTATGCCAAAATATATCCAAAAGAATTAGTATTAATATATGGCACAACTAACCAATATAGATTCTTTGGCAAAATATCACCATTGTGCCATATATAATACACTTATAAACAATATTTTATTAGGTTTTATAAAGTTTCATAGAATTTTAAAAAAAATGACTCAAAAATAAACAATATTTTATTAAGTTTTATAAAGTTTCATAGAATTTAAAAAAAAATGACTCAAAAAATGTCAGAGTCCTGATTGCAAGCAAAAATTTCAAATATTGCTAAACATTTCAAAGTTTGTTTAATAATATTTAATAGAAAAAATGTTGGTTCAGCATTAGTTGCTCTCAATACTTACAAAGTGAATAAATATAATAAAACCAGTGCGAACAAGAAATATGTAAATATATTTACATATATACGCATTTAAATTTACTAACTGCATATTTAGTATTAATCAATAAAATGGAAATATTTATCTAAATGTCGTGTATGTTAATTTCAAGCATTTGTATATACTTTTTATCAAGCTTTAGTGATTAATATGCGCAAGTGTTCAGTCAGTATAAGTGAATCACAAATTAAATTATCATAAATGCAACGTTTTTCGTGAAATGCTTCATAACAGACCATATATTTGATAAAACGTCAATACAAATGTAGAGTATTATAAATTTTGCTGCATTTAAGAAACAAGTGTAATTATCGTGATATTGAGTGAGTCACAGTTCGCTAATAGACAGAGAGTTGGCAAAAGATTTAATAAACAAATCAAATTATTACTTATTATGAGATCAAAGATTCACTATCAAATTAAATTTTATTAAAAATATTACTGGTTTAAATTGATAATTTTCAATAAAAATATGCTTTTTATCTGTACTAAATTTATTGAAAATAAAAAACAAGCGCATAACTAATCGCAACCTAATTCATTCAGCATTCCGTAAATGTGCACTTTTATATAAATAGAAGAATATTTATACCATTATTATATCACAAAATATTTATGCAATTGTTTTAAAGATTCCCTCACTTTTGAGGAAACTGCGAGAGCATTGTTGATATTAATAAAATCTTGTGAATAATGGCAAATTGATTAATAAAGGCATTAGGTATAATAAAATAAAGTAATTAAATTGAATTGAATGATAAAAAGTTTATGGGATAAAAAAATTTGTTTTATATGTTACAGCGTAGTTTCGTGAAGTAAAAGCAAAGCAAAGTTTTTCTTTGCTTTTTTATATTTTATTATCATTAAAAATAATAATAATTTTAAATATTTTGAAAAGAAAAGTACAGAAAATAATCAGAATAATCGTATATTGTAACCAATATCTGCTTCATACTTTTCCAAATTTTATCCAATAGCCCTTGTGATATGCCCTGTAAGATTGCCCATTATGGAAAATATTCAATATAAGTTAAATAACACTGGCTTTCATATCATTTTCTTAACTTACTACTTGCCATTTTCTAGAATGCTCTTTTTTTAGAAAATTATGAAACCACAAAGGGTCAAAAAGAAAATCCTCAAAATAGACATTTGAAGAAAAATAATACCCAATACCAATTACATCAATATCAAATTAAGCATTCAATTCTAATATTAATTTTTGCCTTAATTTATCGTTATAAGACCTACAGCTAGTTAATTACTATTAAAAAAGAATAGTCTATTCGATAAAATTTGTAAGTTTTGAAATGTTTTGTTTCGAATTAGCAGAGACTACGGTTTCTGATTTTATATTAAAATTAAAAAAACTAAACAAGTCAGAAAATTCTCTGGATCATCCAGTTAATTGGATGTTATGAAATGACAAATATGAGATCATGCGTCAGAACTGACTTTGACTGATTGAAAGGCTCCGAAGACGACTGATTCCCACAATGAACAATGGAAGATAAAAACTTAGCAAACAATTATTACAAAATTATAAAAAAGATAAACTATTCATAAAATCAACAATAATTACACTCGCAATTACATAAACGCAAATATAAATAAAACATTTATGATCACGATATAAAAATCATCAACTAAGTAAAAACTTATGCATACTTTCACTTTCGCTTTATATGAAAAGACGTTAATTATACAAATATAATTTTCTAGATATTAATGTGATATAAAAACGAAATTATGGTAATCGATGCGCTGGAAATCCGAGTTTGAAATTTATGTACAACGTCTTAAGAGACCTGTTTGATGCACGCACAGGTTGTAGTCAAAGATTCTTCATTAATTTGCCTCATGTTTCATTTGAAAAAATATTCGTTTCTTAATTTCATTATCATAACCGGCTAGGAACTTTGTTCATGTTCTGTACAAGGTATATACACAAGCACACACATGTTAGAGAAAAAGATAATCATTTTCACCAACACCTAACTAGCAATATTTTTTTCACAAAACATATTTTTTTACTCGATTTTTTTACTCGAAATTTTTCAAGAATAAAATTATCAAATATTTTACTATCTTACAATCTTGATTTAATGCGCCAACTTTTAATAAAACTTGCCAACACAATTACATTTTTTTTTTTAAGAAAAGTTTCTCAAAGTCGACCGATTTTGATAATTTTAAATTCATAGTTCAACAAAAGTCTTAATTCTTAAAAACTTGGGGCAGTTGTGTTATTTTTTGCTGCAGTCCTAGAAATGTATTTAACGGTTACGGTTCCAAAGTTTAAATGAACAAAATTAATAAAAAATAACTCCAAAAACAGAAAAATGGTCATAATTCCATCAAAGCTTTGAACTTGAAAGCTCTTTATTTACAAACGACGTGATATAACTTTTACAGGACAGTTAAGGTCAATATGATAGTACTGGCCCCTGTTTCGGCTTAACGTTAAGTTCTGGGACACCCTGTATATGTATGATATATATACATATATATATATATATATATATATATATATATATATATATTTCTTCAAATTATTTGGAAGGCTAAAATCATGAGTATGGTCAGGTGCCAATTTTTTGAGCCCTCTAACTTTTTTATCTAATTTACCTAATTACCTAATTCAAATAAAACTTTTTGACTATTTTGAATTAATTTTTTTTATATTCTCTGAACATTATTGACTCGTGAAAATATAGTAAATATTTTGTTTGCCTTTTTGTTACGGTCTTTCAAAAATCGCATAAAATTCAAGCCTCTAAAGTAGAATACCCCCTTAAAATTACTGTAACACAAATTCACAAAATCCAAGAATACAAGAAGCGTTTATAGTTTGCATTTTCTGCTTGATGACTACAGTTTGACAGAATGACTACACATTGTGTGAACCAATCTGAATTTCAAGTTATCAACCACTATATAAACTTTTTTCGCATTAAAACATTAGTCATATAATTATGATAAAATAAACTTTGATTTGGCAGTTTGTGATCAAATTATTCAATCCTTCATCGACAGTCTTTCTATCACAGAACGAATAAGTACTTCTTGAATGAATTCTACTCGTGCATTATCATGTACCTTTCCCAATTATGTTGTATATAAGTAGACATATAGAATTTAAATTGTAAAACGCAATTATATTTTTTATAATTATAGTTTTCAATCAATTGCCTTACCAGATACCCTCATTAAGTGTTAGATTTCGACTTTGTAATTACCCATAATTTTCTTCAACTGCAAGTGAACTAGAATATTTACAAAGATTTTATAATTGATTTCAAGTAAAGCATATATTTTCGTAAAATATTTATCTTATCATCCATCGATTACGCTAATTAACTTGATATATGTTTGACCATTCACAAAATAGATAATGCGATTTGTAAAATACGATAAAAAATACGCTAACGTGTTACTAAGAAAGGTAAACAAGAAATTCGCCAATCGAAAATCAATTCTCAGAAGTATACAAAATGAAATTCACACTCAATTAAAAGTCAATTCTTGTATTAGTTAGTTTTATTGTATGATCGTTATTGTGATTATTCTTTTTTAAGCCGTATTCAAATATCCGGTGGTTTGTTTGCCAGACATAATGTGTCTTTTGGCCTTCAGCCAGGACAAAGTTACGGCGAAGACACCTATTAAAAAACGGTCAATTTTGAATAATGCAGGAAAAACATAAAAATAGACCGACACATGCGAATATAAAACAAGCAATAAGTCTATGAACACCAGTGTTAATATGTCTTAGTTTATGTTTTTCTTATTATTTAAATATATTTACAGAATCAGCAAACAGATTAGGATAGAAGAAAATACTAGTAAGTCTATACGTCATATCTTAGAGTTTGGCTATTTAAACATTATTGTTTGTTTTCGAAAATGTTATTTTAGATATAACGCGGACAGTAAGTATTCAATGTAAATAATTAAATTAACACAAAGTCAAATTCTAATGTAAATTCACTGTCAAAAACCTTTCTTTACTTTTCTGGGATTTTGATGAAACTTCGTATGGTGATATAATAAGGTTGATAGTCAAACAAACCCCAAATGCATTAGGCCTTTGAAAATCGTGCAGTTATAAAATTATGTAATTGTAAGTGGTATTTTGCCCTATAGCAAGTTGCATGAACATCAATGTTTTTTGTTTTATATATGATCTTCCTGTCCAACTGTTTACCTGTCTACCTGTCTACTTCTTCGCTTCGCTTCGCCAGCCTATCTGTCTATAATTTGTATAACTGCCCATGTGCTTATGTGACCACTTTTCTTTATTTCCCTCGTTTTCTTCATCTCTATTGAAAAACACCCGTTACTAGTTACCCCTGTTACAAATAGCCCCTAGGTCGCCCCTGGTACAAAATAATAATAGCCCATACCTATATATTTTTCTCCTATTAATACGACTAGGTAGCTTAGTGAGTCAAAATTGTAAGATTAATGTATAAAAATTAGCTAAGATCAAACTAAATATCAAACAGCTATGATAACTTTTCATTTAATTATTCATTTTAAAAAATAAGTAAATTTCATTTTCTATTAAAAGTATACATAAATTCAGTAGTATAAACTATGCACTCGAGTAATAATATATTATATTATCTTCATTAAGAAAAATTTTCACATCTTATGTCGTCATTATAAGATACTTGATTTACTTATAATATGCAAACAATAAAACAACCAGTGAATAAATTTTATAGAAATATTAACCAGAAAGTATACCAAAAAAATTACCCTGTGTTTAATAGAGAAAATATTCGACTAGTGCATTGCAAACTTTGAACATATTCTAGAAATTTTAAGTAATAGAGATATGACAATTTGATTATATTTCTATAACGACATTTTTTTTATATTTATTTTGATAGTTTCGTATATACTACAAATTCATCATTTCGACATCTTATTTGTTTTTCTATTTCCGACAATTAAACGTACACTGACCTCTAGATATCATAAAATTTTCTACGTTGTCGGTACTTTTTATAACTCAATCCGTTCTGAATGAAAGATGAAAGCGTAATTTAATTTTTTTCATTTCTAAACAATAATACAAAAAATGACACTAGAAAATTACGATGCACCGGTTTTTTAAGAACTATAGCGACTATAGTTATAACGAGTCAAGTGGATGCATCTTGTGTAATCTTTTTTTTTAATTATTATACAAGGAGATGAAATCTCTCTCTATAGTTTATGAAGATAAATTAAATTTGCAATTTAACAAAAAATAATTTAAGATTTAAGAAAAGATTATTAATTGAGATTAGTAAAACTGGGTACAGAACTTTCTCGTTCTCTATAAAATAAATTAATGACATGATTTACCCATTTCGGTTTAGACCGCTGGACCTGTCCATAATCGGTTGAAAAAACGGTAGGATTCCAAATCAATTATTTGGAACAGATTTAAATATGAGATGATTAGGTTAAAGCGAACCAATATTTACATGTGTTATCTAGCCATATCAAACATCTTACATAATTCAAAAGATACGAAAATGAATTGTCAAAACTTTTATCAAGTTAAGGTGGAACGTTATTTGATAACGTGAGACAGAATAGTCACATATCTGAACAACAAATATCTAACACAGATATTAAAATGTGAAAATAGATATATTAGTAAATATGTTTGTTATATTTTAACGACAACCTTCTTCAAAAATAAAGTAAAAAATTAAAATTCGAATTGAAAATAACGACACTTAACAAAAAGATTCAGCATTCAACCCACTATCTGAATTGAACATCTAGATTTGCGATAGAAGATAGATCTAGAATCAAAAATATTTGCAACATATAATTAAATAAGAATGCATCAACCTCAACATTATTTAAAAAACCTGACCTTTCTTTTGCTATACGAATAATTATATTTACAAAAACAGGAAAACCAAACGTATTCCATCGTTTCAAATTGCATATTCAAACAAAACACTAGAAAATATCTCAAACACTACAAAATAGAGAAAGTGATATTTATATAAAAATATTTTATTTTTGTCTAAAATAATAATTAGATATTAAAATAATAATAGCATTTATAGCTGTTGCCATGTTGCTAAATAAACCTAGTAAAACTTAGATAATGTATTAAATAAACATGTTGCCATATGGGATCGTTCAAGTATTACGTAAGCAGATTTCTTACAATTATTTACCCCTCCCCTTTGTCAGCAAAAGTAAGCAAATTTCTTACCCAAAATAAGCAAAATAAGCAAATAAATAACCCCCCGCCTCCCTATAGTGCTTACGTAATACTTGAACGGAGCCTATTGTATAAAAATCAGATTATTATTTATTTTCTAAAAATTCGAATTGTGATACTAGTTGAAATAGAGTATAGTAAAGACAAATGCAAAATAACTTTAAAAGCCATTACATAAAATTCTAAACGATTATGTATATAATCTCTTATAATACAAATTTATATCACATCTTCTGCAGTTAAAGAAATTAGTAAGGTGGGTCTGACAAGTAGTAGTTGTTTTCTTCGATTTTTCTTTGATAAAAAATTGTTTATGGTTGAAAAATGAAATAAAAATTTCAAAACGTCAATATATTACACACGGCCGAACATTTTATAAAACTCTGTTTTTTATGAAAAATAAATCGAATTGTGATATTAATTGGAATTTAATATAGTAGAGTTAATTGAAAAATAATTTTAAAAGTCATTTCATACAATTCTCGAAGAATATAAAAAATACATGTATCTCCTCTTTTCTACAGTAAGATGTACAAAGAAGAAGAGCGAATAAAAATTATTAAAAGAGAAGTATAATTTCAGATCGAGAATTATAGCATTCTAGATCCTTCCCCCATAAAGTGGAGAGAAACAACCAGAGGTATTGAGTCCGACATACCCAGACAAAAGACCAGTCGAGGATGCATGAACGCATTTCCTTCGATATACAAAAAACCATTAAATAAACGTTATCTCTAGGAAAAAATACTAGGTTACGATAGAACACCTAGTTCTAAAATCGCAACTAATAAAAGAAACTAATAACGACTAAGAACAACCCAAATTAGAAAATATTTATCCATATGCCGTTACTTTGTTGTGTGGTTAGGAAGGCATTCCTAACAATTTTTAACATATAAAATATTACAATTATTTTAAAACATTTGGAATATTTATTCTTCATTTAGTACATATGAATCAAACATGTTGAGACCAATCTCTGAAAGAAATACAATTTACTATATATAAGAGTATGTACGACTAGAAGATATTACTGGTGTAATAATATTGTAATATATTTCGTCAGTACGTATTTTAACTTTGATTTTTCTAAATGAACAATATAAATAATAAATCTGACATTAGTTAGAAAACTCCAATTCACTCAAAAAGTGAACTTATTCTGACAAATTGTTACGAGCCATTCACCTGCACATAGAGAATAAATTTCACGTAGAAGCGCGATGTTGAAATATTCATAGTATTGTACAACGATCTAAAACAATAAAGGGATTGTCGGCTGCGAAAGTCGTGATCAACTTGAACTAGCACGTGCGAAACGAACAAAAATTTACTTCATCAAATGTTACACTACTTAAGAAGTTGCATCATTCAATGCAATTATAACCATTATTTCTGAATTTGTTGAAATTTCCATATTCGAAAGCCAGTGTTTAGTATTTTAAGAAAAAGATTAATTAAAAAATTAAATTTGCATTTTTCGCAACATTTTCTTAAAATTGAAAATTACATTCATCACTGGTTCTTCATGCCATTTTGAGTAACACCACATTAAGACTATTTTATATGTACTTTCATAAAGAATAATATAACGGAGTGCATTTTGGCTGAAATTGTCTAAAATTTCACAATGGAATGCATTATCATAATTCCTACATTAAATTGATTTCACAGTTAAGTCTTTTATTATTGCTTTAATTATTGCTAGATAACGTTCAAAAGCGTATCCTTATTAATTAAATTGTAGTTCTTCATTGAGAATAAAAAATATCCTTGAGCCTGTGAACTTCAAATTAAAAGAATGACCTCGAATATTCCAGTACAATCGCAACGAGCAATTTTAATTGAATAATTAAAACAATTTTAATAAATGATCTGACATACACACACGACTAAAACCTTTTGCAGAACAAGAATTCATTTGAGTCATAAATCAATTTATCTCAGTAATGATAAAAAACAATTTTCAATTATATTTTTGAAGGTATGCGACAATTTCAGATTATACTGTTGACTTGAAGATGAATTATTTTGAAATTATCGAGACTTATGAACTGCTGTGCTGACTTTTTAAACGACGTGGCTTTATAGATCGGCAACCCAAACGGTTGTCCAATCTCTATCTGATGAATTTATTATTATAATTTTTGTAATACTGATAAAATATTATTCATTTGGGAACATATTGCTATCTATATTTCCAAGTAAAAACCGATGTCACTACAGCTTGACATCATACTGTCCGATGCGTATCGTATCTAAAACTTTAAAATTGAAATCTCGTAGCTCTAACCACTAATGCACGGAGAGCCCAAAATATTAAAATGCATCTTTAAAAAACGTCTTGTGATAACTCTAAAAATTACTATATTCTTGAGCTAGTTGATATTATAAAATGGTGTTTATTGGAATTAATAAATTTTGTTGATTTCTATTACATTTTATAGCTTAATTTGAAAGGGGTTTCGAACGCATATTTCATTTACAAAAATAAATTTTAAATTTCTTTCTTCTAGTTGCATTTTATGGTCACAACCGTCAACTAATTTGCACTTTGTACCGCGATGCATTTTTATGTTTTGTTTGTTTCTTTATTCAAATTCCAATCACGATAAATCGTATAATGATCAATAATTTTCACAGAAATTATATACAGCACATAATTATTATTGGTGAAAATTACAACATGAGACGAAGGAAGGTCAGGCTCATAAGCATTGTACACTCGGAGTCGATAATTCAAAAACGCAAACGAGACAATAAGAAAAAGTTTCGATCAAAATGTGGAAATCTGACAAAACTGGTAATTAAAAAAGGTTATAGATTTCATTACGATATTTCTTATATATAATGCATATACAATCGCCATGTTATTTTTAATTATTTTTCATTTACAGCCTGCCCATATTACAAGGACATTCAGAAATTGTTCTGACATATTATTGTATGACTTGTTTGAAAAGCAACCCAGCAGTTGTCAATATCCTATTTCTGACATATTATGACTATGCTTAATAGTATTTTTGACTGCATATTTTTATATGACTTTTTTTTGACTGCATGCCACGAAATTAAGGCGATTATCATTTGAGATTAAATTTGAAATATATCACGCTGCCTGATATCGTGCTGACCGGGGTTGGGACTAGTTTGTGCTAGCACACGTCCTTATTACGCTACAGCGGGCTCAATACTATCACAATGTGTATAGTTATATCTTTACGCATTAATTTTATATAGGAATTAAATTTTTTGAACATATTATCGCATAATTAATTAATATCAATCTAAATATTCAAACTTTTAATAAAAAAAATATTAAATAGAATTTTCAAGAAACTAAAAGAAATTATTCAGAAACAGACAAAATAAAGTTTGATTATCAGATTTAATATTAACAATCTATCATGTTTTTATTAAGTTTATGTATTAACATACAAATAGAAGAATGCGAATAAACGATCAGTGATTAGTCTGCTAGTTAAAATTATTTTATCAGGTGTGAAAATAAACAACGAACATATTTCGATTAACTTCTTCCATTTGATTTTGAACACATGTGGTCTGAGTAACATGTGCATTTTCTTTCAGAAACGAGTGAATGTCTTAATTATATTTTATGATTAGATTAAATTACGAGTTAAATACAAATCAGCTATATAATTAGATATATAGAATTGTACGATTAGCAAACTGCCATTATTTATAGTAGTTATCAATGCACTAAGCACTTATTATTTTATCCTTGAGCAAAATGCATATCACATGAATAATCAGATTTCAATTTAAATACAAGTATTTAAGAATTATTCATTAATTATTAGTTTGATTTTGAAGTAAGAAAATGAATTTAGTAGATGTAATCCGCCGCATTATATAACGAGTAAATTTAACACTTGTTTATTTTATTAGCGAGGTTTCAGAATAGATTTTATATATGTAGAACACTAATCACAACAAATAGATGAGGATAAATTGGTTACTTTTAAAAGCCTAGATTTTTTTTGAGATGAGAACTTGTACACCAGCAACCGAGTTTTTAGCAATTAATACATCATTCAATTCTAAATTCTACGAGTCAAAAATTAGCCATAAACAATTTAATTTGATCAAAGAAAATTCTTGGAAACTAGATTGATAAAAATTTTCATACCCTTCAACACATTTCCATCGTCTTAAATTGGTATGGTAGTAACTAATAGAAGTTTTTTTACATACAATCCTTTAACAATAATAATAGGTTTAAAACCCTATATAAATTTTGTATGAAATTGCAATCAACGAAATAAATTTCCAAACGACTTGATACTAATTAAAATGCAGTGAAACATAATTGAAAATACTAAATAATTTAAACAACAGCAGGCATTTTAACCATAATAATTGCATCCATTTTTTTAAATTAGTTCAAAGTGCAATGCGTTTTTAATTACTTTTTATTACGTGATTTTTAAATTTATAAGATTCTTTGATTCTTCTTTATAAGAATTTATAAGATTTCTTTATACTTAATTTATTGTTTACTGGTTTTATTGATTATGCAAATTACGTACTACAAATTTTTATATGACATTATCAAAAAAAAGTTTATGCAATTGAGCATATTTTCAAATCAAATTCATTTGTGTCATTTCATTTTTGAAAAAAAAAATACAATTAATAATAGAACGAAACAGGCATATAAAAAAAACAATATGAAAAAAAATTATCACGTCTAGTATTTTTCTCGATACCTTCGGTAACCTTCCTCAACGCCTATTTCTTTACGGTACAATTGATCTCATTCATACAATAAATCGCAAAACTAAACCAATTGTTTTCGCATATTTATTAATATAAATGCATGTTTGAATAAATTATACGCCTTATAGAAATGGTTGGCATTGATGCGTATAATATGTAGTATTGCAGTCATAAATTTATACAAGCTGACAACTGATCGTTTGAAACACCTGATTTCTTGCATAGAAACATTATATTAGTACATTACATACGTACTATCAAGAGGGAATAAACTTTATGATAGTAGATTATTTTTTTAAATATCGTACCAGCAAACGCAATAAATTAAAAAAATAAATCAAAATATTAACGATCATTGAAATTAAGTTAATGAAAAATTGTTTTGCTAGATAAAAGCAATTTATTAGCAAGAGATAAAATTCATTGTGAATAATTTTAGTATGACAGTTTATGATATAATATGTAATAATATAATATGTAATTGGGATGTTGATTAAAAAAAAAAATTCAAATAACATCAAATGATTGAATAATTAAAGAAAAATAATCATACAATTACACGATGTTCTGGAATTAAAACAAATATGTTGTATTGTTCTCCAGATATCTCAAGAACGACTTTTCTGTTGCAAGAGAGAGAGAAACATGATATTTGAGCAACATGCTCATAAATTTGATATCGTATCACAAGATTCGAAAACTTCGTTATGCTATTTTGATATGTTGCAACATACCAATAGTAAGATAATGTAGATCTAGAATTAGAATCATTCAAATTCGATTCAAATTAGGAAATATAATTCATACAAAGCTACCGCGAAGCATCAGCTATCGAGGGTTAAAACATCACTTTCTCTAAAAAATGGAATATCTGAGTTCAAATTTTATTGATCTTATTATGTGTTTTTGATTCACTTTACTTTTGTCAACAGTATATATATTAAAACTCCAGCTACCGAGGGTTAAAATATCACTATCTCCAAAAAATGGGATATCTGAGTTCAAATTTTATTTGTGTTATTATGTGTTTTTGATTCACTTTACTTTTCTCAACAGTATATAAATTATTACTTAACATTATCTAAGTAAAAATGAAAAAAAATAAGTTCTATGAATTCTTTCACTTCACAATTATATGCAAAAATATTTTAAACTTTGGAAATAAAATTTTATTTTACTAACTTTCCGAACGAGAAGTTTGTTTTCGCCACAAAATCCGATTTGCTAATTATATGTTTCCTGAATGTTTTAAGTATTCCTAACGGTCGAGCCATTTCTTTAGACTGAATGTGCCAAATTGTGCAAAGTGCAGAAATGTGCAAAGCTTTTCATCTACATCAAAAATCCAGAAACGCTTTTGAAATTTCACAAACTGCTCAAAAAATATCAAAAAAAATCATGGTGATTTTGGTTTTTGGTAAAAATCGGCATTGTTGTTTCTTCGTAATTAATTGTAGAATTTTTTACACGATAATGATAAAACTCTGAATAATGATAAAATTCATCGTCGTAACGAACATGCTAAAATATTATATTAATATTGAATATGATAATATAATATTTTATATTTCATTATATTGATATTCATAATTTGTTATGTTATGAGACTACAAAATGGAGTTTAATTATAAATGTTCATCAAAATGTGGAATTGTGGGACGCGTTTCTCCAAAATTTATCAATTTATCAATTTAAAATATCGTCACAATTTTATAAGTTGCTACATCTTAAACCTTATTGTTTAAACCGATTATTACAACTTGCCTAAAGGCAAAATGTTACTTCATCTAGTTACTTTTAATTTGGAAATTAAGTAGAAGACGAAACTAAATTTGCGAAACATTAAGATATTTTAAAAATCGTTATCACTAATCTATTTCGTAAACGGCTACCTTTACATACATTTTCAAAAATAGACAGGTCAGAGTGAAGGCATGTTAAGACATTGTGATAATTGCTTAACTTCCAAATTAATATATTACAAAAAAGGCAAAGAGATCTATGGTTAACGGTAAAATACAATTGAAAGATTGAAAAAAAATTAAATAAAATGAAAGAATATGAAGAAGTGACTAGAAAACTGAGATATTATTTAAGGGGGTATTCTACTGTAGAATTTTGACAAAATCGAAAAATTTTTTTTTCATATTTTCAAAGTTTAGTTATTCAAAAATATGTCATTAAAAGGATTTTTCAAAATTACTATTATTTCCTGAGTTATAGCCGTTTTAGTGACGTGGCCGCGGTTCGGGTCCGACCGAGTCTCAAAACTTTGAACGCGTTTTTCTCGGAACTACTTTTTTCGAGCTGGCGGTAAGGATATCTCGAGTTGTAATGAACCGATTTACTTCAAATTTGGAGAGGATCTTCTCTATACATCGCTTTATCGCGTGAACCTTGCCCAAAACTATAACTTTTTATTTAGTATTTTTAAAAAATTCGGAATTGTTAAAAAAACATGGAAAAAAAAATTTAACTTATCCAAGGGTCATACGATAGCAGCATCTATAATAATTAAGAATCCATCTATTTTTTATGTTTGAGATCACCAGGAGGGTTGGAATCATGCACGCCAGGACACCCTCTTTTTTTTGAGTCCCCACTTTGACTGCTCATAACTTTGTGAATTTTATTTTTTTTGAATAATTTTTAATGTAATAATAAAATATCAATAAACAAATGATAAAATAATCGATAGTAAGAATATTATTTGTTTCCTTTATACAGCGCTTCAAAAACCGGGCGAAATTCATGCTTCTACAGTAGAATACCCCCTTAAATCGTCAGTTTTACATTGATCGTGTTATGTTTTGGCAACACAACAAACATAGAATCAATCCCGTACGTCGTTACTTTTCAAAAAAAAAAAAATACCCTAAATTATAACTTGATAGATCATATAGAGATACGTCATGTACGAATAATTGAAAACGTCGCTCATAGCCGGCATGCATCGTTCGTATGCTGTGCCTAGTTCATAGACAGACCTATGACGAGTTAAACTTTGAAACTGTCGCGTGTAATCGTCAAAAGTCAGCAAAAACATGTTTGCGAAACAATTTTCTTGTCCCCAATAATCCACTAAAAATGTGCAATATTTAAAATTAAAATATATTTCCACTAACCTGCAAAAGGAACATCTCCAACGAACTCCTCCACGCAATCCGTCGAGGCGCTTCGATCAGACAAAGACACGCTGGACGAAAGCGACCCGCTCGATGCCCCCAGGGAAGCCAGTGGAACGCCCGTTGAATCACGGGGGTCAGTTTCGGTTTCTGTTTCACACTCGCGATGAGCCTCACCGCCCATCGAATTTAGCATTGAACGACGCTTATATTCCTGTAATTGAAATAGATAACGCAAACTTCATCGATATTCAATTGTATAAAAAAGCAACAGACAATTTTATTTGACATGATTTTATTTCAATTAACAGCATTTAACCCTTTCGCTACGAGAGGGTTTTCCACAGGAGTGTCGTTGCTGTACGAAACGGCGTGTCCATTAATAGCGCTACTGAACGGAGCAGGCACAACGATTTATATTAAGATATTTCTATTATTATTAATAAAAATGTATTGAATTAAAATTTGCGCTTCTATTGAACTAAAAAACACTAAAAATTAAAATTACCAATAGTATAACTCATATTGATATATTTTGAAACAAAGACCGATACAATACATGTCGGCACCCGTACACACGGCACGTCGTACGGATATCGTCCATGAACGACACTCGTACACACAGGTAGTGGAGGGGATGTCGTCCATAGACGACATTCGTAGCGAAGGAATTAAAATACATCTATTCCGTATTTAAAGAGAAAAAGAAGGATTTCCACGATTACCAAATAAAAAAATCATCAATAAAATCGTATAATAAAGAAGCTCTTATGAAAAAAACACACAAAAGAGCATATTGTTCAGCTAATTATCAAACGGGAATCGAATAATTTATATTTCGATTTCAATTGATATACTCTATATCAAAACTATCAGATAACGAGTTATTATTATTGCTTCAAAGTTAACGAAAATATCGCCTGGATTTGGCAACAACTCAACGTTTTAATCCGATCAATTGATAAAACGTAACTTATTTTTCCTAACTCCACAATGATAAAACAAACCCAATGAGATATAAACCCAACATTTAGACATATATTTTTTCACATCGTTACTGCTCATGTTACTTAGGTGGTCGGTCTCAATAACTCTTATCATCCCATATTAGTAACATGCAAACATATAAATAATTTACATAAATAAAAATTATGATCAAATGATCAAATACATATATAACAGTGCAATTCACATGAATTGAAAATAAAATTATAATAAATTACGAAGCGCAATAAAAATATACACGTAATAAAAAATAAATAAATTTTATAATTTTATTTAACAAAATAAGAGCACCGAACATGATACTTATACTATTTCGAAACAATATTGAATACCATGGTGCATAATAACTTTTTATAGCATGTATGTGCATGCAAATAACAATTTAAATTACATAACAATACCAAAAACATAACCACATCATTTTGAATCTACTTAAAACAGAAAGTTCTAATTAATTATAAAGTAATAATTAATTCACTTAGAATTTACACATTGCATAGAGTTTCTTAAATAAAAAAATACATATAAAATACATAACATATATTAGTGGAAAATACATATTTTAGTAAGCAATACTAAATATCTTAAATACTAGTATTCACATAAGCACTATTCATACAAATATTACAATAATATGAAAAATACTGAATGTTGACATGAGTTGGTAACAGAGTGGTCCATCGGGGCAATCGGGGCAATCTGAGTTGCAGTAAGCATATAAGTTTTTCACTAAATAACGTTGCTAGAATGAACATAATATTTATATGTGTCGTTAAATTGTAGCAAAAAATCTCTAAATATAAAGTTGTTCCACGTTTTACGTAAATCCAGATTAGACTATGGGACTATTTTCACTTATGTAGCATCAAGTAAAATAATGTAAATATAAATAGTAAGAAAAAGGAATAATATAATTTCAAATTTTTCTACATGGTTCAATGGAGTTCAGGTATATTTGTGATGGTCCACTTGAGTCACCAACTCCTCATATATATTTCATTGTTTTAGGGAAACTTTTATTATAGCAAATGAATTTCAAAATGTGATTACAAAACATATTTAAAATATTCGATTTCAATATAGTAGTTTATTCTAATATTATTTACATATAATATAGAAAAAAACAGAGGTTAATCAAAGACATAGAAATTTACAATGATGCATTTAACGTATTGGTGATTTATTTATATCATGATTAATAAAAATATTTCATGATTTTATAATTGTTTACTTTATTGTGATTCAACTTTCAAGGAAAACCGCATGTTTACTCTTCAGGGACTTTGATTAAACTTCGCATGGTGAAGAGTTTGCAGTCAAACCAAACACCTTAACATATTATAGGCCTATGAGAAGTGGCTTAACTATTATACTATAAAAATTAATTCAAGTTGCAAAAAATTGCAACTGACTGCTCTTTAATTGATGCAGCTATCGAGACATATTGATACGGAACACTATACGCGTACGTACACGCGCGATCTATTTTTCGCAACTTTAAATAATTTTTAGAATTGAACCACTTTTCATAGGCTTATAATATTTTAAGGTGTTCAGTTTGATTTTAAAATCTATCATCATGCGTTTCATCAAAATCCCAGAAGAGTAAACATGAAGTACTTCTTGTTGGATAAAAATTCATGGAAAATACATCGAACTAGTTTCTTGTAATGAGTGCGTGTTTGGGGTAAGTTATACAACAAATTTAGATATTTACATTGCACACACACACACACACACACACACACACACACACATATATATATATATATATATATATATATATATATATATATATATATGTATACATATATGCATATACATATATATAAAAAGTGGGTCAAATTATTTGGCACAAGAAGGGGCACAATTGCAATTCATGTTCTATAAGATTTTCCGAAGAAACCACAGCTTGAAACTGAATTTGAGCATGTGAAATTTTATAGAGAAATAATGTTTATACATGAACTTATAATAAAAATAAAATAATATTTAAAGGTTAAACACTTCAAAAGCCTATAATATTTTAAGAAATTTGTTTTGACAATCATCTCTATAACCTAGTCTTGTAAAATAATATTTAAATATTTAGAGACAACAACTATTTGAAATTCTTGAAATAACGAAACCAATATCGCGATGTGCACCGATAAACTTTTTGGCCCATAGAATTTGATCCGCCCTAAATATACATATATAGTGCCCTCTCCCAACCAAATGTTTCAGCATGCACAATAAATGATATATAATGAGTTTTCTACAAAATGCACATACATATACATATAATATTTAATCGAAACTGTAATCATTCATTATGCAAAAATGGCTATAAACATGCTTCAATCATGCTACATTGCATTCATATGTTTAATATACGGAAATATTAGACAAAATGCATACATTATATCACTATTAATCCTTTCGCTACGAGCGTCGCCTATAGACGACATCCACGTGACTACCTGTGTGTACGAGGGTCGTCTATAGACGATATTCACATAACGACCTGTATGTACGGGTGTCGCCTATAGACGATATCCAGTGTTTCAAATCTGGCTTCAATATTCATCACTCTGAGTTAAATTATTGACAATTATAATTTTTAGTTCTTGACAAGTGAAATTTGTATTTTTTAAATATAGTTTTATTGATAATTTTAATTAAATGATCTGATAAATTATGTTTTTGTGCTTGGTTCATTCAGAAGCGCTATTGGGAGGCCCGCTGCTCTATACAGCAGTGTCACTCCTGCTTAAAATACTGCCGTAGCGAAAGCATTAAATATTTTGATTACTCTATAAGATGTTATCACGCTATATAATATTCTTTATTATAAGGACACTTGAATTAACGATTGTGTTAAATAAACTACTAACAATTTGATTATTTTACTTTATACATCACAACATAAATCACGAAGATGATCACAAAATGAAAGTGAATTCTTATACTAACAATAAGAGATCGTACACCCCACACGCAGATGTATTTTAATGGCAACATGATCACAAATGCTAATTTACATTATTAGCATAATATATTAGGTCAATTTTTAACATAGGTACTATAACTCTAATCATGGAAGTCGGTTTGTTTATATTTACATCTAAATAAAAACTATTTCCTAATACTCATTAACCCCGGTATCATATATAAAGTAACATTAACATTTTAAATATTACGATTTGTCAAAATTGCACAGTCTATGTTGTGTAATATCACAATAAGTCGCGTCACAGGAATAATAAAATAATTTGTCACTTGACAAAAATTCTTTACATTAGATATAAAAGCATTCTAAATACTGTAGATATCATAGGATAAACGCTGTCTGTCAAAAATGCAATTGAATATTTGAAACTATAAACACAAAGAAACCTTTGAATAACTCTCATAAGATGAATTCTATTCACAAACCTGACTTAGCGGCCTGATACGTTCATGTATGCTCTTTTCAGCCTGAAGCGCTGATGGTGGTGGATGCTCAGGAGTCGGCGGTTGTTGGTAGTGTGTCGGACTCAAAGGCGTTGCCACAGATGCATTGCCGCGACTAGATGCGTCAGGATGCCGCTTAAGTTTACGCCGAGGATTCTGCATTCTCATCGGGACGTAATCTGAAGCTTCAGCAACTCGCAAAAAATCCTCTTGACCCAGACTCAAGCCGGCAGTAAGGGTGTCAAGATCCCCATGACTGCGAACCCCACTTCGTGCTAAGAACAGGTATTCGTATGCGCCTGTCAGCGATCCAGGCGTACCGGCGCCTGTACTTGTACCAGTACACGAAGAAGACAACGGGGTGAGATGTGTGGGTGATACTGACAGATTTCGACGCGGAGGCTTCTTTGGGGGAGTGGGCTAAAAACAGATAATCACATTCCTTGGTAATGTGAAATGAAAAATCTTGCAGTCAAACAGAGCAAAATTGTAACTTATTTTTTTATAATGTTTCTTACATAAGCAATGTCTCTTAAAAAAACATTTAAATGATAATGATATAGCTTAATATCCTATTATATTTTAATTTTTTTATTTAAATTTGCCAATTAAGGGGGTATTCTACTGTAGAATTTTGAAAAAATCGAAAAAAATTTTTTTTCATATTTTCAAAGATTAGTTATTCAAAAATATGTCATTAAAAGGATTTTTCAATATTACTATTATTTCCTGAGTTATAGCCGTTTTAGTGACGTGGCCTCGGTTCGGGTCCGACTTGTCTCAAAATTTTGAACGCGTTTTTCTCGGAACTACTTTTTTCGAGCTGGCGGTAAAGATATCTCGAGTTCTAATGAACCGATTTACTTCAAATTTGGAGAGGACCTTCTCTATACATCGCGTTATCGCCTTTCCCAAAACTATAACTTTTCATTTAGTATTTTTAAAAAATTCGGAATTGTTAAAAGAAAACATGAAAAAAAAATTTTTTTTTTCAAACTGCCGCCATTCAAACAAATTTTTTTTTTTATCCAAGGTTCATACGATAGCGGCATCTATAATAATTAAGAATCCATCTATTTTTTATGTTTCGGATCACCAGGAGGGTTGGAATCATGCACGCCAAGACACCCTCTTTTTTTGAGCCCCCACTTTGACTGCTCATAACTTTGTGAATTCTAATTTTTTTCTTTAATAATTTTTTTATGTAATAATAAAATATCAATAAACAAATGATAAAAAATCGCTAGTAAAAATATTATTTGTTTCCTTTATACAGCGCTTCAAAAACCGGGCAAAATTCATGCTTCTACAGTAGAATACCCCCAATATTTAACAAGAGGATTGAAGTTGATCCTGTAATTGAACTTGAAAATAAAATCATATTATAAATATCGACGGCGATATTTTTCACTCTATTAATCCTATGAAAGCAGCTCACCGATACTTTGTTGGGTACGTGTCCGTTCTGCAGCGAATTCATAGTTACATAGCCGTCCGTCGTGTTACTCCGATTCTCTGCGGAACAAGCTCGCGGCCTGACGGGTCTAGTGCAGTGTTCTGGACTCGCAGTATTTTCCGGGCTCGCCGATTCTTCAGGCGCCGATTCACTGGCGATTCGTCGATTTGGCAAATGATGTCGAGAGGTGATGATGCAAGCGGAACGAAAATACAAAACACAAAACACACTACATTGCATGGACCAATATATGTTAAATTAATGGCTTTTGATCCGCTTATGAGTGACAAAATTCGAAATTGCAGTGAGGCATAAATAAACAAAATAATGGGATAACAGTATTGACATGTTGATGATAACAGTCATAGGCAACTTCTCTTTAATCCCAACCCTTTTTGCAATAATATGCGTAAACTTATAAAGGCTATTTTAAATTATAATCAAACGTATAAACATCTAAAAAAAACTAAACGTGGTAATAGCCAACAACATCACATATAAAATAATATGAATTTTTTTTTCCATCATATTCCAGAAATACAGATTTTTTCCATTTGCACATTTTTGGTTTAGTAAAAATATGCCTACATTTCAATAAAGTAAAACAAAAAACGATATTGCATTTTTTATTACTATTATATGAAGGAACGTATATATAGGCTATAAAAACACCATCTCACAGCAAGTCACACTATGTGCATTTATAATATTTAACCTGCGAACTATCGGAAGCGCAAAAAGATTCAAATGAAACTGATTTTCTTTTAACACACAAATTACTCATCAAAACATATTGATCGTCGTCGTTCTTTTTATCATTAAACGGGCGTACAGAAGGATCATATATGCAAGCCTTGTTGAATAATTTCGAAATATGATTTGAAGACACAGTATCTTTATAATGCGTAGGTAATGATCGAGTCGAACCGTTTATATTTTTAAAGCGAAATGAACCCCACATTGGTACATACGGACTTTCGATACTCAAATTGCTCAAAGACCTATGGTTACAGAATTAAAAAAAAAATCATATATTAATTTTGCATTTAAAAAATTGAATATAATTATTGTCGCATAAAATGATCGTTTGTATTAAATCATGTTCACAATTAATCATGATTACATATCATGGGTATAAATAAAAAAAATATTCAAAATATAAGAAATTTCACTATACTGTGTGTGCAACTGCTAACTGAAATCCTATACAAATATACAACAACAAATAATATTCATGCAAGGTTTGAATCGAAATCAAAATGTCAAAGAATTAATAAATGTTCACATAAACTCATGACAAGAAATGAATAAGTACAATTTACGAAATAAATTGATTTAATTTATATGAATTCGATTTTTATTGAAAACTACGATTAGTTGTGGAGGATCAAATTTTTTTTTTGAAAAAATTTATTGATAAAAATAACAAAAACAACAATTTATAAAAAAAAACTTACTTGTAATGAGTCGGCGAATAACCATGCGTCCTGACATTCTCATAGGGGCTTCCAAGGGGAATTGGTGGCAAAGGAGATGAATCTTCGCTTTCCATGTCGTAACTATTACACGAACGATGATCTGAAAATATGAAAATTTTATATTTAAAAATATAAAAAGAGTATTTCAGTCTATTGACGATAATATATGTTTTAAAAAAATCTCTTCATTTTATAATTGATAATCCTAATAATAAAAAGCCCTTTCGGTATATTTTGTCACCATGCTTGTAAGTCAACTTAATTGAGGAAATGTACCAATACCATTTATTTGAAATATAATCGTACGGCACGGATATTAAAATAAAACAAGCTGCAATATGAATACTATTCTAAATTGAACTTTCAATAGTGCAAATTTATAAACCATTTATTTGAAAATATACAACTTACTATTAAAAACATCTACTATGCTCCTCGTCACATGTGCTGGGAATTGCTGCAATAATTGTAATGGAGTTCTACCAGCTGCATCTCTCGCTTCTTGATCAGCACCACGTCGAAGCAGCAAGGCGACAACGTTTGCTTTTCCACATAGAGCTGCTTCGTGTAATGCGGTGCCGGCTGGTGTTAGTAAGTTGACAGAAACACCAGCTTGAAGCAAAACTTCTACCACTTCTCTGTAATTCATAAAAAAGATTTCTCTTCATCATAGATTCTATAGATTCTTATTCTATGATGTATAGAGTATAACCCCAATTGAAGCATTAACTAGGTGTCAGCTTAAAAAAAAATTTGCAAATTTACATACCCTATATTAAAAAGTATCGGTAACGTTATGATTGCAAACGGCTTTTTCAACTAATTATGTATTGCTTGGATAAAACTAATACTAAACATTAGAGATATATGAAACCTACTTGTGACCATTGCGACTAGCTAGATGAAGTGGTGAATGGGGCAAAGGATTTCCAGTCCTTGGACATTTTAATGGTTCTAGCAATCCGGGTCTAGCGCCCACTAGCATTCGAACGGCGTCCAAGCGACCATACTGTGCAGCTAAATCCAGTGGCGTCTCACCGCGCCCATTTTTCACCGATGGATCTGCATCGTGACGCAATAAAAGCGCCAACACGGCTCTGTGACCATGTTGTGCCGCGCAGTGCAAAGGAGTTTCGCGATCAGAAGTCTGCAATGAATATAGATCATTCAGTTTTTTTTATAAATGAATAGATTTTTGTGTGAGCTTTCATACTAAACAATTTTATACCTGCAAGTTTGGATTTGCTGGTCTATGCGGATGTCGCAAAAGCATTCGGACAATGTCTTCGTGACCAGCCCAAGCAGCGAGATGCAAAGCTGAAGAACCACGAGCGTCGGCCATATTTGGCGACGCTTCGTGCAGTAACAACAACTGCACCACCTCTCTGTAGAAGTATAAATGAAAATTATATAAAGGTAATGCATTACGATAAACAAAATTATAGTATTTAAACTATATATACATATACATAATATATATATATATATATATATATATATATATATGTGACATTTTTTTGGCCAATAGTTTCTTTTCTAATTTAAATGATTCATCATCCTTTTTAATAAATACAAAGGGATTATTTCTTTACCATTTTTAGGAAATTTTTCTTATTTTTTAAAAAAATATTCTCCGAAGAAGGTTTTCTTTTAGTCTTTACTTTTGACAAATCTTTTAGTTTTCTACTTTCAGTTTTAAAATCTAAAATAGCAAAAGAAAAATTTACAGATTCTGTAAATAAAATTAGCTGCAATGATTGTAACCTCTGTTACATTGGAGAAAGCTCACAATATATTTGTAAAAGAATGAAGCAGCATGTCTATAACTCAAAAAATCCTAATCAATACAAAACAATGTTTTCGGAACACATAGAAAAATTTAATCATACTTTCACCGTTAAACATCCAAAAATATTATTCATGGAATAAAATACTGATCGTAGGAAGTTTTCTGAATCAATTTTGATTTTTCTAAATTCCTCCTGCGTAAATAAACGAACTTCTTCAGCATTTTTATTCGATAGCTATCAAAATTTAATAAACATTTGTAAATCTAAAATAATACTCAATTCTTAACTCATTTTGCAATTTAAAATTTGACATTTTGACAATTTGAGATTTTTTATTTTTATTTTGCAATTTGTTACTACTAGATTTAATAAAAATATTTTCTAAAAAAACAAAAAAATGCTCAAATTGATTTGATTTAAATCTAATAAAAAATTAAAATATTTTTATAATCTAAAAATGTATTCGGAAAGTTTTAACAGGTATTTATTTATTTATTTAAAAAAAAATGTACTAGTGTTATATTTATAGTATTCTCTCTAATATGACACAAACATAGTGTCAAAGCTGGTCCAAAGTCAACAAAGAAATCATATTATTATTTATATTTTTATTCGACTTATTGGCCAAAACAAATAATGTCACATACATATCAACATCGAAACAAACAGAATCAATATATGTATATATATATATATATATATATATATATATATATAGAGAGAGAGAGAGAGAGAGAGAGAATATAATTTTAAACATTAACTTATATGCAGCCAGGTAATTGGTTCATGTTTTAATTATTAAATTGACACTTACATGTCAAGCAATGTGAAAAAAAAAACATTAATATTAGAAGCCAAAAACAAAAAAAATATTAATAACACAGCTTATTAAAATAATAAAGTTTTATCTAGATAATAAAGAAGAACTTACGTATGTCCATTGAGAGCTGCATGGTGCAGAGCCGAGTAACCACTGCTGTCTTGTACATTAGCACCAGCACCTCTTCGAAGACTATGAAATTGACAGCACGATTAAAATACAAGTTTAGATTAGTTATTAGATTTATCATATTGCATTATATTATTAAACACTGAATTTATAAAATTTGTATAGTAAAATCATAAATCATATACAATATAATTTGATATAAATAATATAAGTTAATGTGTTACATTCCGTTGCGATAATAAGGTGCATTGTTTACCGTTAGATAAATGAATTATGTGACTAATATGTTTTGATTACAAATGCGATAATGTAAACACAGAATTGCATAATGACAATTTGACACATACACAATATTTTATGATTTATGTCAATTGTTAGGTTAAGAATGCTGAATTAGACAAATTTCACAAAGTTATATATTATAATATATAATTCAACAGAAAAAGTAAGAATCAATGTTTGTTTTCTATTAAATTAACAAATAACGTAAGATATATAACATTGCACACCTTGCCAGAGGGCCACTCCTCTTAGATTTCTGGGCTAGAATTTTTTCAACCACTGGTACATTGCCATTCCGAGCAGCTTCTAACAACTCGCTGTCTTTACCCATATCCTTCAATTTTAATTTATCACTCACATTTTACATAAACAATACAAAATTATACTATCGTGCACTAAAACACTAATTTGACTTAAGACGACTGCGCCATCTTGAACTTACTTCAACATGACAGTCAGCTGTGTTCAGTATTGTTGATACCAATCGCAGTACAGCCAATAATAAAAAAATAACACAAACAATAACAATAAGAGTTGGTGAAGTTCATTAAGAAAATGATGATTGTAACTCTAGATAATATAATAATATGATTGTAAGATGTATTCGTGAAATTGTTCTTGTTCATATTTTTCAGTGTTAACTCATAAAATTGTTTTAGTTCATAATTTGTTCTATGTTGTTATGTCAGTCATGCACGTAATTTATATCACTATTAAAAGTTTACCAATAATTTTGTGTGCATTATTTTTGAAATATACAAAATAATAAAACACGTTATTCAGTGTTTCAGATCCTTTTGTGGCAGCACTGACAGTTCTTTTGTTTAATTTTTGTAGATAATGTTATTGTATAGTTTTAATTGAATCGTGGTTGTTTTGTGATTTTGCCGGTGTAGTGAGTTTAACAAATAAAACTTAAATACTACAATGTTCTGTAGATTAGTGATTTGGTTTACTTTAACCACACTTATTACAAGCTCTGCCGCATCTGAAGTATTTGGGGATCGTACAGGTGATTATTCTTTATATATGTTTTATGTTCAACAATATTTTTTAAGCCAAAATTTGTTTATTTTGACTTCTAGTGGAAATATCATTGAAAAATGCTAATGGTCACAACCAAATTTCTTATGAACAACAATTCACTTTATTTGCTAATGAAATCTGGACATTATCAGTGAGAGATTTTCCTCCTAATATCAGCTTCGGCATTCTGCAAGTACATGCTTATGCCTATAATATAAGTTTAGCGTATTCTCAAAATATGACCTATGAAAATTCTGTGAATGGAACTAATGTTGGATTAAACATTAAGGAGGATAATGATCTTTACTTATTCAATACTGGTCCCTTTACTAACATATCTATAATGATAATTGTTACAGCATATGACGAATCAGGTAGTTCTTTTGTATATATTTTAGTTGTTAACAAGTGCCCATCAACATTTGGGCCAAAACGCTATGATATTTGTGTCAATTTATTGTATTCCACCATCGATACCTTGAACAAACTTGTTTCAAAGAATTTTGAAGTCATAAACAATAACTTCATTGAGCATTCTAAACATGCTCAGATTGATTGTTACATAACTTATTGATAATTTTGTACGATAAAGATTTAAATTGAATTTTGTATTTGTATAGAACGTGACCAAATATTTCAAAGGTATTCTATTATTACTTTTACTTATATTATTTTTTATTAGCCCCTGTGCCAGGCGGCTGTAACATGGAATTTCCAACTGAACAAGCCTCTTATTTGCAAGTGTATGATATTCAAAACTTACATAAGGTTGTAGCTGCGCCAGCATCCGTTCCAAACAGTATTTGTGGCAGACCCAATATTAAATATGATTGGTATCATTATTTTTTGCCGAGCCGTGATTTTTCAGAACAAAGTTACTTTCAATATCTGAAAGATATGGTAACTGTAGAGCAAATAATGAAGCATGGCGCTTTGGTAATTACTCAAAAAAATTAAATATTGAAAAGGCTATATGTTATAAAAAAAAAATATTTTTAAGAGTACTCAGAAATTTGGTCCAGCGGTAACTAGGTTGTACAATGCAATTATTGGAAACGGTGTTGTGGTTGCCTTAATTGCCTCTATAGAAAACACAACTTTTAAAGCAGCGTATGTTCCATATTTGACTTACTCATGTAGTTTGGTGTTCTCCGAAAATAGCTGTGATGTTTTACGTGAGTTTTTTGTATGAATAATATATTATATATTTTTTCATAACTGATATTTACTAAGAAGTCTTATCCTTGTTATAATATAATAGAAAGACGTGTACAAACTAGAGTTGTAATAATTATATACACTTGATTTGTACTAAAAGTTTAAATTTAATCGATTTTTTGATTTTATATGTTTGCCTCATATGTTTGCAAATGTCCTCCATAGAATGAATAATACCATATTTAAGAATAATTATAATATTATTGGGTTCATATGTGATTAGACATACCTCGAACTGTACACCTATATTTTACAGTTATTTTTGAGAAAATTTGCTATACTAATTTTTGTTTTTCTATTTTATCCTTTGAGTTGGAAATATGTGCCTCATTTTGTTTTTCAGTCTTGCTTACATAATCGATTACAAATAAAACATGATATATGTTTAATTAAGTATGTTAAGAACTTTAATAGTTTTTGTTTTTTTGTTTTCCGATTTTGTGTAGTCAGTGATTTTTAAGTTATTTTAATAACTATGAATTTTTCTCATTGTTTTATCAGTCATTATTATTTGTATTAATATAATATAATTGATGATATAATTAATATAATTGATTGATTACAATTATAATTAATTTTCTATTAATTTTCAATGTTGGTAGCTTTTTATCATATTTGATTGATACATTGGATATACGAGTACATCACTATAAAATATGAGTCATTTACAAGACTTTTTTTTATCATATTTATTTTTAAAATATTAATATATGTATAATAAGGCATTAATACAAACATCTGTAGACAGAAAAATTAAAAAATATAACTTACATTAAGTTGTCATAGAGAACATAATATTTTACTATGGTAAAAAAAATCTATTATTTTTATTCGCTGTCTTTGTAAATTATTGCAAACAACACAATATTTTGATGATTCCTTTTTAGCAACGACGTTTTCAAAAGTATTGTGTGGTATTACATTTGCCTTGGGTTTTGCGCTGTGTTTTTTTGGAAACAAACTAGAGCTCCTCCAGATTGCGGGAACTTGTAGTATCATTTGTGGTATATTGGCGTATATTGCATCCACTGCATTTTATTTGAGTGTTGACGGTAAGCAGAATATATAATATTTTCGTTATAATACTTTACACGTAAATGAAAATTTTAAATAATCATAGTCTAAAATTAAACTGATAATAGTAACATTTTAAAAATATAATCTTCAAGTATAAAATGTTTTTAAATCGTTTTGAATATATTGTTTTCTTTTAAATAATTTAATATAAATTTATATTATCTTGTATGTATTGAATTAGCTTGTATGTAAAGATTTTTTTTTTATTTTAACAAATGTATAGTAAACAAAGATATTAATATTGCTTCGTAATTACTAACTATATATTTATAATCATGATACAATTTGAATACAGATTCAATTATATTTTTTTCAATATTTTGTTCTAAAAATCATTTTCTTTTTTTTGCAGCTTGTCTTTGGATTTCAGTTTTATTTGCCACCATCGGAGGTATTTCAGCTTGCTATTGCCAATTTAGTGGTATGATATTTCGACTTTTGGGTTTGCTATTTTCAGGATTGCTCTTAGGATTATTGTTAGCCAGTTCTATTGTGTTTTATTCTCCAGGTAATTGATTTTGTTTAGTATTTTAGAATAAGCACTTGACTGCTTGATTTTAGAATAAGCACTTGCTTGTTTTAATTACTGCATTTAATTACTGAAAATTTGTTCATAAAAAGAAAAACAAGTATAATGATATTGTGTTATATGTTGTTATACTGTAAAAATTATGATGCAGTTGAACGTTGTACGTATATATATATCCCGTCTTAAGCTAGAAATCGTATAGGAAAAACATATTTCATAATTTTGGTATTGTAGATATTGATTTATACATTTATAAATTTTATTAAATATACGTAGTGGAATTATAACTACGTTATTTAAAATAATCACTTATTTTAGTTTGACAGTATTTTTTATGCTTAAGCAATTACAAGATTTTCAACTTTATTCGACTTTTGCGTTGCATCTGGCAGCTCCCTGTTAAATGTAACTCTTGTGATCTATCAGGATTGTATTTTTCTTAATTTCTTCTATGATTTTCTTTTTATGATGATACAATGCCTTTTGTCATAGCGTATTAAACAGAGGATAACAAATCTAAATCAAACTATGTATGTATTAAGTTGCAGGGACTCGCGTAACATGGCGTGTTATGCAAGACATCGTATTATGCGCGAATAAAGCGCGACGACTGCTTTAATCATAAAACTTTAGCGCAGTTTGGAGATAACGCGATACGAATGCTGTGTACTAATTCTGAGTTTCTTATAGCACGGTTCCTATACAACGCGTTAATCTGTTTCCATAGAACGCACTACGAAATAGGCTGAATTGTACGTTAAATCCGTGTTCTTTTAGCGCGATTTGGATAAAAATGGGATATGATAAAGATGAGACCTTGTAGCTGAAATAATTATTGAACAATCTTACGCGACTAGGATTTTGACCAAACTCAAAAAATATCTTTATGTGACCTCGAAAATGATCACTGGGTGGGTTTGTTCTATTGAACCCACAAATTTTAGAGGGCTATCGTGGAGATAAAATATGTTTCTGCCATTTGGTATCTCTATCAGTATATTGCGTCTTGTCATAATGCACCCGAAATGTTTTCTTTTGCGACTTCTCCATAGTCTTGGTCTTTGGCCGGGCGACTTCCTATAGCCGATTATTATTATTCGATCTCAATCTAACGTTTTGGCTCAAGTGATCGAAACTTTTAAACCTACATGTAACACAATTTTTTTAAGGGTTTTACGTCTTAAAATGCTATCAAGAGCGCATCAAAATAATTCACTTAAAACTGTGTATACAACAACGACAAAAAATCGATAATCGAATGTATGCTACCCACGAAACTTAACACGCAAATATCTTTGAACATTTTCTTGTATATATATATATATATATATATATATATATATATATATATAGGGTGGTTCTTAATATGGACATTTTCGAATTTCCTTGCTCCCAAGGGCTCAAATGGTTCCAAATTGATAAAAAAACAATTCTCTGAAAGTTTTAGCTCTTAATATTGTCTTTTAGATAGAGCGCAATTCAATCAAAGTTTTGTATGGAAATAGCATGAAAAAGTTTTCAAAAATTTTGCAGGGCGTCGAATTTTCAATAAAAAATGACACGAATTTTCACTTTTAATTCAATTGTCGCTAAGTTATACCTAAAAAATTTTTTGTTTAATTTTCAAAATTTTTTCCATGCAAGTTTTTTATAAATCAGTATACAAAATTTATTATGAATAGCAATGTGACTTTTTGACTTGTTAATGTGTTATACCGGCAATGGTTTTCTATTCTTCTATGATATTATTACGTTCTCTTTTTCTTGTTAACATTTTAACATGTTTTGTGGTAAGAATAGTGTCATTGATCACATCCCAATGGCCATTTGCAATAGCATTTAATATTTCTTTTGCGAATTTTCCAGAAATATCTGATTCTTGACACGGATCGATTCAAATTTGTTAATGTCAAATATGTCAAATAAATTAATTTTCCATAAATATCTGATTTTTGAGACTTTCTAGCTTTTGTCCAAAAATATTTGATTTTTTTTACTGTCAAAAGTTTTTGACCGAATTATGACAAATGTAATATAATATAATATAATACTTTGATTTTAATTCGTGATTTATAATATTTTTGTGACGTTTATCGTGAATGTGAAATCAGAAATCGATTTATCCCGAACTTTCTAGAAACATTTACAACTGTCATTTCGCAGTGTCTTGTTTTTTTTTTTAAATTCATAATAGTTAAAAGTTATTGAAATTTCCGAAATTTTAATATTTCGAAAATAAAATTTGATTTACAACCTAAGTTGGATATTTCAGAATATATTTGTTTCTTTTTGAATTCGCCCAAAATAATTGATTTTTTGAACTGTCAACAATTTAGTTTATGTCAAATATGTCTATGAGTTTTCCTTTTACGTTGATGTAACGATCACACGCAGATTCAATTTATTTTCAGAAAGTCTTCAGTTGGTACAATCCAATGCGGCATATTACACTGTGATGATAGCTGTTACGATTTTGGTGGCAATTTTTATTGCAATTACAACTTGTTGTGGCAACGAAATTAGCAGTGCTATTGTTGGTTCTACTTTACTGTCGTTGCCTATTGATTATTATTACGGGGGACATTTCCAATATGTTTTAATTAATACTATCCGTTATGCGATCGTGAATGATTTCAAGTATGCCGTTGTTACTCCACCTTTCCAATGGATAGGTAAGTGCTATAATATTTCTTTATATTTTTATAATGTTTTTTTTTTAACTTTTGAATTATACAACACCAACGTGGGAGTGCTACTTTCGTATATTTATATTATTTAAACCAATATTTTCCATAATTCTTGTTTTTGTTTTTCACTCGATTGATTTTACACTCGTATCATATATTGGTATATAAATTTTAACAATTATCGTCGGATGTGGGAAGACTTGGTTTTAATTTTAGCTGCCTTTGAATCTTATTCAGTAGCGAATTCTTAATCTGATCGAGAATTTTTGAGACTTTTGTTATCTAAATTCATACAAAAATGCACTTTTGGGAAATATAATACATATTGATAGTATTGATAGTATTTTAGTTGTATATAGGGTTCGCATAGCTTCCAAAGCGTCCATACTCATTAAGTGTGCGTTAATTAATGCTCAATCTATCTAAACAAGTGGTTATTTGAATCAGATGGCATTATTTCGGTGGTGCGCTTGGTTGCTGCTGTATTGGGAATTTGGATTCAATTGAGATCATTTTGCTCTTCCAGAAGAAATGTACCAGGAAGCATCAAGGGTCGTTTATTATCTCAAGGTCACAGGAGCTATGGTTCGGACAATGTTTTTTTATCTCCTTAATTTATATCTATACCTTAATGCCTTAATGAAGTGCAGATTTTAATAATTTCACTTAATCTCAAAGCTCCATAGTTTTGGTGATAACTTCGATATCTCTATAGAAGTATGTATTAGAATACTTAAGACATTATTTTTAAGTAATTAAGTATAAGAATATACACAAGCGCAATAAAAATTTCGATTCTATTTTTATAATATAATTTTAACATTGAGTTTGTTATTGAAATGTGAAGTATGCATTGATCAAAGGTCTACTGAAAATTTGAGTGATTTTATATGTTTCAGTGGCTAATAGGAGCCCTTCCAAAAGTTTCCCTTCTAAAGTAATATTTCGTATATTATAGGCAACACGAACCTCAATAAAACATTGGTTCTGGCTATTATGTTTAGTTTTGAAATGCAGAATCGCACTTATTCGTCGAGTCAATTCTTTCAATTAACTGAAATTTTGCATTACAGGTAGAACACCCCGAAGGTTGAGATTGTTAATTGTTTAAGTTTTATGTGTTAGAAATATTACTTCGGATGTTGTTCAGTTTTTATATGATATTATATTATAGTGCATGCGTTGTGATAAATAATAATAAATTTTTCGAGAAAGTTGTTCTTTATTTTTATAGTTTTAGCTTATTTTTGCATAAGTTTTTATTATAACTTTCTTGAAAATTTTATTGGATTAGTGATATTATGTACCTATATTTTATATTCAATAAATGAATTTCTTTTTAAAAATGCCTTTCTTTCGAATATTTTCCAAAGTTTCCTAAGAAAGGTTTTTATCGATATTAGCATTATTGGCAGGTACTCAATTGATTTTTTTTTATCTTAACATATTTTGTAAAAAAAATCATCTATTCATAACCTGATCGGATGCGCGGTTCTCTCAAAATTGCTATTTTTTGCATTTTTGCTCCGCATGTCCGAAACCGCTGGAGCTGCCTTCACAAAAATATAATCAAATATTCACTCAATAAATACGCTTAGAATGTTTTTATAAATCATTCTAACTGGAAGTGCCGTTTTCTCAAAAACTTTTTGCTCCATACCTCCGAAACGGTCGGGCCTGTCTTAGCCAAAAACTAATCAACACGTTTCCCTATCAATACGAATCGAATGTATTTTGAATCAGTGAAATCAGTTGATCCGTACTCCCGATATCGTGATCATTTCTGATTTTTTTGCGATCACTATAAAAGGAAGTTTATAAAATATTTAAATTTGTATTAGAATAGCTCGGAATATAAAATACTCGGTCGTTTGCTAATAGTTTTCAAAATTAATTGATTCTATACTAAGTGTGCAACAATATGTATCTAATAAAGGTTTTTTCCTTGTTTTGAAAACAATTTCTTCGTGCCGTTGCTGAAAAGCTCATTGTGCGGTTGTGCGGTCGTGCTAGGGTACGGTAGTGACATTTGTGATAACAGTTAAACTATACTGATTTTGAGATAGGGGGCCGTTCAAGTATTACGTAAGCACTATAGGGGGGCGGGGGGTTGTTGATTTGCTTATTTTGGGTTGATAGGGGGGGCAGAGGAGTCTGGATGATGATTACGTCATAGGTAGTATTTTTATTTTTTTACATTAATTGCAAAATGTTTACGTGAGCTTGGGGGTAGGGGTTAAAAGCTTTGCTTACTTTTGCTGACAAGGGGGATGGGGGGGGTAAATAATTGTAATAAATCTGCTTACGTAACGATCCCTAGGGTCCAAAGGACAATTCACTTATTGCTTTCAGTCAGTGTCTTATATTAACATGATCTGTAGACCGCATTGCTTTTGAAGAGTCAGAAGAAAGTTTTTTTGTTTAATTTCTTTTAATAATAACTTTTACTTGTATACAGATAGGTTACTTTGTTATTTTGAAATAAGTTGAACAACTTGTCCTTTCGGGTGAAGACTTAACAGATAACAAAAAAAACGAACTTAACTAAGACAAAATAGGAAGAAAAAAGAAAACAAAAATTCAATATAAGAAAAAAAAAGATTTCACAAAGAATTCTTGTGAACTTTGATTGAAAAATGTTTTGTTATATTTTCCTATATTTTATTCATAAGCTTTGTTTAATTGTTTATGGCGTGTTGTGCTGTAAATTATTGTTATCAACGACAATAAAAGTCGTTATAAACCCTTTCAGTGATTGTAGCAATTTTATGACAAATTCATCGTATTTAAGGAAGTATCTCAGTATTTTCACGTAGACAAATGTTCAAATTACCATTTAAATTAATTTTCAAAAAAAGTGGTACAACCGTTGCCCAGTCTCACCTACTATACTCGATTTTATGAAATCATCGCTGAACTAGGTTGCTAGTGCTTGTCTGTTTCAGCCGATTTTGATGATTATAAGTCTAGGTTAATACGAGTGGTTTTTTTTTTTCATTGTAAATCATATGAAGGCGCTCCTCACCTAACATGCAGCATGATCTATATTATGCGCGTGGTTCGCTTTTGTTTGAAATTTTTTAGTCTGCGCATATTATTCGTCATGTTCGTTAGGTGAGACGCATCTTTAATATAATTTTCACCAAAAATGAACTATGATACAATACGAATATTATTATTTTTTCAGAATTACTATTTTCACCATAAGTTAACATTTTATGAATTTAATATACCGCGCCAAATTTTATATCACACAAAACATTCGTATGACGAAAGAACACAGTTATCAACTGTCGTTAATACACACCCTTTCGTAACATACAGTATTTTTCACACTACGATTAGTTACAGTCTGACGTTTTATTATGAATTTTGAAATGGGGATAGGGTGCTAAATCTCTTTCCTTTTGAATGCATTAGACATTTGGGAATGATTACTTGGGGCTGGGAGTAATTTAGTTTTAAGTTTTGATAGAATTTGGATTTTTTATGATGCAAGCTTAAAAAACTTTGATACTTACATGAATAATCGTATTGATATCGATGTACACAATGAATGCGTCAACGAAATGCAATATGTAATTTGTTTAATATAAAATGATGCCAACATTATCAATCACAAATATAATTTTTCTCATAAATTCAGTCAGTATAGATATGTCGAGAATTATTAACTACCCGTCAGGTAAGTTATAGTAATCGCAAAAAATCAAAAATATTTCTATTAAATATCATTTTACGTTTCAAAGTCTTCTGAACATTTTGGCATACCTTAGAACAAATGAATGTGTGTGGGTGTGCAGGGCCAAGTTTTTCGAGAACACGGATCAACCGATTTGAATTATTCAAAATACATTCGATTCCTATTGACGGAAAGACGTGCTGATTAGTTTCTGACCGTTTCGAAGATACGGCACAAAAAGTACCAAAAATTGTAATTCAGTTACTGTGAGAACGGAGCGTCCAATTTGAATGATTCAAAAACATTTTGGCTATACTGCGCGATTGCTTTGACAAAAAAATTTAAAATATGGTTATTGTTATTGATTAAAAATTTGAAATTATGGTACGGAAAGTTCCAGCAATTTGCCCTAAGGCACGATGTCATGCACAAACAGTTTTGTCTTGTAAATGCAGAAGGTTTTTTAGTACTCATTATGTGGTCTTCGAGTTTGACACGTGTTTGGCTCCTTTTGCTACAAATTAATAATAATGAAACTAAAAGAAATTCTTGTTACTTTATATATTTATTGGTGAACTACACATATCGATTTAAATATAATTTGTATTGTAATACTTAGCTACACAATTGTTAAATTTTGTTATTTGATTCGAATGTCTGCTAAATATTAGAGAAACGCTTATATTGCTTTTTACAATATAATGTACAAATACACCAGACATAATATGAAATGTATTTGAACTTATTAACCTAATAGTATTAACACAATTATTTGAAATTCATTCATTCTTTCCATTCCTGCATTCATAAGTTACTTGCATACCTATCAAATGACGATGCGTTTCGTTACAGATAATAGTACTATCACTTGTCAAAAATCTGCGGTGTATTATATACATACATCAATGCAAACAGTAACTATTGCTAAATTCTCATAAAATCATCGCATACCCTCATCTTATTAGTTTTTGTTTTAATCCATTGATATACCCATTAGTAATATTAACAAAGAATAAAAGCGAATTTAACATAAAGTTACATATATGTACGGAGCGAGAATGCTTTTCGAACGAATTATTGCTGAATACACTGTGAAAAAACATTCGTCAACAATTGTCTAGCTAACAAGATTCTCATTTAAAAATATAACTAAAATGTAGTCTACAGATTTTTTTTCATTTTCTTTATGATTTATGCATTTTATTCAGATCTAATAATGTAATCACAGCAACAAATATTATGTCACAACACCAATTTTTGCGTACTATTTAATAGGATAATTTGTTTTAAAAATTCTTAGGAAAATTAGTTTTTCCGTATTATTTTATTTATGCTATTTCATACAGGGTTTTTATTTTCAAAATATGAGCTTTGTGTAAAATCATTGTTTCTTACCTTTAATAATAGTTCGATTTTAAAAATTAATCAAATTTTAAATGTTTATACAGTAAAGATAAAATTCATGGCATAAGAAGAGTGTGAGAGATTATCTTTAGCTTTTATATAAGGTAAAACAGGACATCGTAATATGTACATAGAAGCTTAATTAAAACAATTAAATTAACGATTGATATTTACACGTAGTATACTAATTTATAATTTTAACTAAATTATTTTCTTCGAATTTAGTATCATATAAATTATTAATATTTCTTTGTCTTTAATGCAGTATTGAACGTCAAAATTGCTTCATGAACTGGTTTGGCACAAAAATTATGAAATGATAATAAAATTCGCTTGTTTGAAATGGCCATGTATTTGTTCATGTAGTAATACTTGTCTGTATAAACCCTGTCACCCGCATCAATTTATTCATATATTTAATTTTTTTTTATTATATTAATTTTATTCCAAAAGTTCTTATCTCAATATTTAATAAATAATTTACCCACTTGTCGATCTATTTGCTTTACAATTAGAGATATGAACAGAATTTAAATAATTGACAAATTAAAAACATTTTGGAAAAAAACTCTCTAAACATAAACTTTTAATACAAATTTTAAGCATTTTTAGTTACCTGAGTTTGATTCAAAATTAAAAATTAAATAAAATTCATACTGGAAAGGCATTTTTTATTTCAACTGGAATGTAAAATTCTATAATACTTGTGTTATCTTGTACGTTTAGCGTATACTAAATGAATTAAATTAATGTTTAGAGAGTAATTTTGAATAAATTCAAATAACTATTTTATTAATCATTTCTGCTTTAATGAGTAATAAAATAATTATCAAGCAAACAAAATTATTTCGCTGATGATCGAAATTCTAAAAATGCGTATGCTTCGAAATAAAAACAAGCTACATTTTTGGAATTCCAGATATTTTTTTAGTTTATAATACTTAAATAACTAATGCATTCAAAATACATCATAAATACGGAACAATTAATAATTTTAATAACAATATAAATTAAAAACACACCTTAAAATAATCATAATATATTATACACATATAAAATAATAAAGTTCTAATTACATCTCTAACATTTCAGTATCTTTACGTAACAGCCACTTAAACTTCGAACCACCAAAAATGTTAGGCGACGAAAAATCGTACGGAGCTCACCGGTCACAATATTTTATTTACATGCAAGTCATGAAAATGTATATTAGTATGTATTTTATTCGTTACTGAAGAATTCGCATTGTTATTGTTAATTTTGTTTATTTTCACCAGATTATAACAACGTATACGTTTTTTCTCAGAAGTTTTACAAGATGTTTTTCTATCTTCCATTTCTTGTTTTATTACTCTCAAACTCACATCGATCGTTGATTATTTTAAAACTCTATTGCTTTACATTATTGTTTCAATTTATAATATTTTTTCAAATAAAATGAATTATCTATGCAAATTTTCTATTATATTTTACACCTGAGACTCAAGATTATCCTCTATAATTAAAAAAAGTTTCATTTTTGTTGCTCAATTTTTGAGTATATTATTTCCTCTGTTTCTAGAGCATTGAATCGATGTTTTAACTATGGCTTTTTAACTTGGATGCAATGTTCATTTCATAATTGATAAAAATCATCTATCGTTCTTGTATAAGAATTTGAGTAGACAGCTATTTGATCATCCCTGAAGCATAAATCGACCAATTCGGTCTGAAACGGTAGATTTTCTTCCACGGTAAATTTATTTCTTGTTCCAATTTTGAGTAAATCAATTATTGTGAAATTTTTGGGTTTTGTTTTTAGTGGTGCGTTGTCACTGATGTTGGCGGTTGATGTTCGATTGCAGCGGGAGGGGGGAGCGGGCGTGGGCTGGTCAGCAGGCGCGCTGGTGACAACCCGAACAGCTGCGATCACTGGAGACGCGGCCAGTAGTTCGCTACCGATAACTCCTGCGCTTGAGACGGGATCTGAACGGGAACTGATACACCGGCTGATATCACTCCTGAAAAACAAATTTTTCGATATTGAATTTTTCTTAGTTTGAGTATTATTAGTATTTATTCTAGCTAAAGTTGTCTTCTACCAAATGAATTCCCACAACTATGTAAGTGGGTATAGAATATTTTTTATAGTGAACGTTTCTTAATTTTTTATCTACCCAGTCCATCATTTGCTTTTATCTACAGTTAATACGGCATTCATAAAATCGAAAAAGGCAATTAACTGACATAATAAAATGATAGTAAGCGTTAAGCTTACGGGAATATTCTCGGTTATTTTAATAAGAATTAAGTAATCACAAAAAAAACATATATACAAGCTACATTTCAAAAAAGTATCGTGTTATGCGAATCCGTATTATATGACTAAGTGCATAAAGGACTAGTGCATAAAGAGGGGTTCCAAAAATTTTGAAAATTATGATGCATATTATATGTTCATAATACATAAATATTTATTATTATTTAAAGAAGGAATACATATTAAATGCTATTTTTTTGTCGTAACTAAGAGCTATTCAACGCGAGCGTTTTGTTTGGGAAGCATATCCTCATACTGTGCGCATTTCTTCAGAAACCTGCTCTATTTTTGTTCTTGCGAAAAATCTGTTATTTTTTATTTCTTTATTTTAGTAAAAAGTTCATTACGACTTTTTTACATAAATCTAAGCACTTGTGAAGTTTCGTGCTTATTTCATTTGTATAATTTTTACTTATGAAATATGTCTAACTGTCCTGGTAAGCTTAGGCCATTTTCCGTTAAAACGTACGCGCCCGAATGGAAAATATAAAATTAGGTGTTTTACTCTATTTTTTTGTGAAAAATCTGGTGTTTTTTTAATTCTTTATTCCAGTGAAAAGTTCTTTATGATTTTTTTATATGAATCACTTGTGAAATTTCGTGCTTATTCATTTGAATAATCTTAATTTATGAAATATGACTAACTAGGTCCAGGTAAGCCTAGGCCTTTTGACGTTATAACGTACGCGCTCGAATGAAAAATGTTTAATTAGGTGTCTTTATGATTATTTAGCTGTTGTACGTTGACTTCGCTTTCAAATTAGATAAAGTTCGCATTCAGTTGCTTTTATTATATTTCATAGTTTATTAGGTTTGCTCAATTCTCGTAACATATTAGAGTCAAACTGTGTTATAAAAGAACCGTGTTGTAAGGGCGTCTAGTTTCTATTCTCGAATCGTGTTATAGCGGATCCATGCTATGGAAGTTCCGTGTTATGCGGGATTTACCTGAATACAATAATAGTATATATACTGTGTAGGTAATTTTCTTATGTAAGAATTTTGTGCGTAGTTCAATTTTACGGTCATTTTTGAAGAATATGTATACAAAAACTTTATTAGTCATTGCCGAGAATTACTTTGTTTTTTGTGTCTTTTTATTACTTGTTCTGTGGGGTTTTATTACTATGATCGCGTTCCCTTTCCGGATAATGTCTTCGCTTGGTTTTTGCAAAATGGCATTCGTCCAGGAAGACAGGGCGCAAGAGCGCAGCGGTGGTGACTGGAGCTAGTTACCGCATTATGAAATATCTGCTTTTTTATTCAGTTTTCATAGTTTGCGCATATATTATACCAAGCCGCGAACTCAGCAGTGCGGTTATAATATGGAGAGGGTTTTTTAAGTGTCGCCACTACTAACGCAGGTTTTGTATTCTTGTATATATGTATACCAAAAACTATGTGATATAAGGTTTCCGTCATGAAGTATATTTATATATTACCATTTTCAATCTAATGACGGTAATAAACATTTTGTGTTGAAAATTGAATTTAAATTTTATATTTCATGACTTCAGCATTGCGCTAATCTGTCGATAAACTTATAATCGATTTTTAATTTCTGAGACGAATCGTAAACGCAAACTTATTCTATTCAAAAAGTGTTAAAACAACCTTTATCATAATATGAAAAATAAGCTGATCAAGTTAATAAGTTGACTCACCTGTGCTATTTGCGGCGCTGACCGGGTTGCCGTAAGAAGCGTGAGGATTGGGCGGTGGTTGCTGATGTGCGGCGGCTGGATTGCATGGCGGCCTCGAATGACCATATGGGGCTCCCAAGGAATGCAAGGCATCAGGGAACATGTACGGATAACTTTCGCGCTGTTGCAGACAACTTGATGTCATAGAACCCAACGATGATGATATTGGACTGAAAATAAAATAAATTTATTAATGCTATGTATTTTTTGTTTATATAAAGCAGAAATAATGTTTTTTTCTATCTTATTTGAGCAGAGATCAGAACTTAAGGGTTGCCCTATAAGCTGTTGTGATGATTTGACTTGATTGACTACGTCGATTTCTAGATGTCAACTCAAACAGTTGTTCTATCTCTATGTGATGAATTTTATTATTAAAATTTCTGTAATACGAAGCTTGGCATAGTAAGCTTGGCATCAGGCTGCCTGAGGCGTGTATCAAACCTGGGACTTCTAATTGATATCCCATAGCCTCATTTACTAATCCACGGAAAAGCTTACTACTTAAGTAATAAGCAAGTGAAAAATATATAAATTAACAGAGAAACCTTTTTATTCAAAGAAAGTAAGCATAAATTTTGATTTCTTTTTTATTAATTTGATGTTAACCTTATTTTTATCACATTATTATAATTAATTTATTAATTAAAACAACTATTTTGTTCATACCATTCGTATAATATATCTTTAATATGTTACGAAATTAAATATTTAGGATGATGTAATTAAATTAATAATTTGTATTAAAGCACTTTATTACTTTATATTTACTTTACCGCCACTTGCATTAATTGACGGCTGATATTCCAAAGTTTCTAATCAATACACTTTTATAGAATTGCTTAAATCTAGTGATCGACAAGATGTTAATATTATTTAAAAAATTTTATATAAAAAATAACCACATAATGCAATGTAAAATTAAAAATCTTATAGTGTTTGCAGATAACTTCGCAAACTTGAATACTATAGTATTTCTTGTCTCTTATGAAAAATTGCTCAAATGTTCCGAGGTTTTGTAGCGATTTATATAGATTTCATCTAGGTTTCATCACGTTTGCGGGCTTCCGTTTGCGCGCGGCCTTTGGCTCGATTTGTTTGGCGTCCGCACGTGAGCGCCATGCCGATGGCCGACGCGCGTTCGCTATCTGACTTTCCATTGGGAAATTCAAGCGACGTAACAGCTAAGGACGTCGGCCTGTCAGTCACGGCTTTATAAGGGATTTACTCGAGAAGGCGATAGACCATCACTATACGGGTCCGATGTTCCAACTCTATTTTTTCGTTTTCTATTATATTAAGAAGCATATTTATATGTAGCAGTTTAAATACAATCGGGTATGTTATGGTTTATGAATAATAATATTACCATTTTAATTCCAGCCGTTCGACATCGCAATTACAACATAAAAATGTTATATTGTTTAATGTCTTGAATATAAATCATGAACAACGATTAAACTGGAAATTATGTTATTTTTTCCGATAAGAAAATAATAAAAAAAAATGTAAAAAGATTTCGACAAACCATTATATTTTGAATTGTTATGTAAAATGTGTTAATAGTTAAATTTAAAATTTTGTTTATAATTCTATATAGTATGTTAATTCTCACCTATAAGTGTCGGCCATCGTTGCAATAGGTTGTGGTATAGATGAGTACATAGAATTAAACCCGCTTTGCAGAGGCAACCGCGGCGGATTGCTTGGTGGTGCCGGCGGACTCGTTCCCACTGGATGATCGCTCGTACGTCTTTGGGTTCGAAGTTTTTCCTCGCGTCTCCATTTAGCTCGCCTGTTACTAAACCAAACCTAAAAATAAAATCGAAAAAAATTGTTTAATAATGACTTTAATAGCAATAACAAATATATAATAAATATAGAACAAAGAATTGAATAAAATTGAATAAAATTGATATTAGAATTTTGTGTTACTGTAATACAAAATGAAGTACTGAGGAAAGTAGAGAAGAAAGAATTGTACTGAGCACAAACTTGAAAAGCAAAGAAACTGGATTGGACCCATTCTGCAAAATGAGTGCCTCCTGCAGGATGTCGTTGAAGGTAAAATAGAAAGACCAAAACGATTTGGAAGAATACAGATGACTAATTAACAGAGGAAGAAAGTATGGAAAGGAAAATGCATAAAATGTGTATAAAAAGTGATCAGTGGAAATGAAAAGTTGTAATGATAATAATAAACAAGGGAGGGAAAGGAAATAATTGATCTCACACCATAGATTTGCTTTCAGGCAGACTAGCATTTATTAATATTATAACAAAGTATTTTTTAAGCCTGTGTAGTATCGACTCATTAAATATTATTATGGGTTATAGTTTTATTTGCGTTTCGAATGCAAATCGTAGTTTTTGAGTTATGTAACTCTTCTTGCGTAAGGGTACTACGTACGTTTTAGCGAGTGTATGTTTAATAAGCAACTACCCATTGCGGAATACTTAAATACATAAATTTAATTACATATATAGAGAGATGTAGCAACAAAGCACCGACAAACATCATGAATACTAAAAGCCTCACAGTCATATAATATTAATAGCGCCGACTCGAACATCTTGTTTATTTGGTTTTAAATTGTATGAATAAATAACATAAACTTAAATACGAGAATACACTAATTGTACGCGTACGTGCTTGCAAACTTCACATGCGATATAATTTGCCAGAGTTTGTTCTGCCACTAATTACGAATAACAAAAATTCCACGCATACGTTGGGTACGAGTTGTATGCGTAATCGCCATTTTGTTGTACACATCGTTTGTTCATTGTTTCAGTGCAGGAATAAAATCCACAAAATACATTAAACCTCGGGATTTAATTATATTCCATATGAAAATTATACACGGTGCGCGCCAGTCCCCCGCTGGGGGTTCGCCTGTGTCAATCTTCGTTAAGCCGCGCGCCATCTTGGAATTAAAATCCAACTGCAGCCATTGTCACCGACACGGAAATGCCTTTGGAGGACATTTGTTTCCTTCAATGTATCTCTCCAGAGCGTCTGCGATTGATACATATATGCGAGTAATTCTTAAATGTTCTGCGCTCTTCTTGCGCTATTTGCTCAGGATGACTCCTGGCAAACTTGCAGGAGAGATAGGAAATAGGAAATGACAGAGATTTTGTACCACAACGATTAATAACAATAATTTTTTGTACCAGGATATCTACAAACTTTGAAATATGTTTAGGTCTGCTATTATTTCTTGCTTCTACAGACCATGAATATGAACTATTTCATTGATGTGTTAACAAAAATTTATTTATGGGGATTGTGATTTAAAATCTAAGAATTCAATAAATTTATATTGTACAACATTTTTAAACTTAACAAAAAACATAAAAAAGTTTATTTATGAAAAATATTTTTATGTTCGAAGTCATAGTCCTAAAATAAATAAAAATGATGATGTAAATGTTTTAATGACTAATTTCCTATTGCAATTAATTTGCAATTGCCGTTTAACCAATTGGTTTAACTATGGTGAATTACCATTACCATTGGTTTGCGATGGGATGATCTCATTTGGTCAATTGGGATGACGGCGGAATAAAAAGTGAAAGAAGCAACCCGCGCGTGGCAGGGAAGCGACCGCGTACATAGCGCGTAGCCCGACGCGTCTGCGAGACTCAGCCGCCTAGATCAATACAGGCCCGTGCCCGCTCTACCATTAAACATGCGTACAAACATGCCTCGAGTTACGACAACTCTACGTGCAAGACAAAGCCAGAAACACTAACAAAATCAAAACATACATATATGAATATATACATTTGAACATATTATATATATACTGTTTTTTTTGTGGATGATTTTTCAATATTCAGTTATTTTCAACATTCAGTTTTTATAATCCTGAAATTAGTGTAAATATACCAAAATAATAAATTTTATTAAAAAATTAAATAGATTATCTTTGAAAAGTGATTGAAACCATGATTTGCCTTTATTACGAATGCCAAAATTCATCTCCACAAATCACTCCGTCCAATATGTGATTTCGAATAATATGGGTCAATCTCGATGTTTGTTTTACCTTTTTCAGCAAGGTACAAAAATTGACAGTCATTTCAAATTAGTTGTGATATCCGAAATTCCATAACTGTTCATAAGGGTAGTCAGATTATCATGCCAAATTTTTCGCTTGCCAAAGCTAGTTTATGACTACAGAAAATGATAAAATAAATAAATAAAATAAGACTAAAAGAAAAAATAAAAACGAAAATACAAAAAGAATTAGTTAGTCAGTAATCATTACATTGACAGGTATAATAATTTCAAAAACTTATGATTATATACATTAAATTCAAAATAATTGACTTTAAAATTTGAATGCTATAGCATTCGTATCATTCTGCATTGCAATGAAAATGAAATGAATGGCTTGTTTTTGGTAGGCAACACAGTAGTTGCCCTATGTTGTTATTTATATTTAATAGTATTTTTTGACTTTTTAATTTAATTGCAGCTATGCCTGCGTAAAGCGATCTTCACTTGAGATAATATTTGAGATCTGTAAACTCAAGTGAAAATTTGACATAAAGGTGCCTGATGAAGTGCTTGGCCGAGGTTGGGATGAAACTCGGGACTGGTTTGTGCTAGTCCACGTCGTTACTGGTTACGTTACCGCTGGCTTAAATTAGGTAAATAAGTATTAATTTTTATTTAATTTGTCTACAATAAGTTTGAAAACACAAAAAATCCTAGCCTCCTATGTGTTGATTTAAAAAAAGAATTGATGTCTCAAACATAATCTATGATTATTCACAAGATTAGTGGTACATGCTAGTGCTAATTCTGTTTGTAGTGTATATAAAACAATGTGAGCGTTTGATGTTCTCATCCACTAATGATGGCATCGAATCTTACGTCAAACATATAGATTCTCTAAAAATCTTTTCTATTTGATGTAGTGCCTTTGAAGATTTTATACATATTCATATACTGGTGTGCATATAAAAATATATTTGTATGTATTTATATATATTAAATGTATATGTTTGTACCATATAGTTTCGTCGTATAATTCCTAACGTCGCGTCGTGAGACAAAGCGTGGATTACATTGTTCATCCGTTGTTAAATGTTTCTTCTCTACAGAATTGTAAAGTAATACGCTTGTAACTATTCTTAGAGAATATGTGAAGATTTAATCTGATACGTTTGTCGGAATGATATGTTCATAGTAAAATCTCACTAATGTAACGTTGTTAACTGTGTCTTCAAACGAATTCATGTGATATGTGTTGCACTCCAAAATTCTGTTTAAAATCTCTATGATGCAATGCGAATTTCTATTCGAAATATCTGCATAGTATAGCAAATTTCTACAGTTGTCATGAGTTGCGCGCTCATTTCTCTGTGCTCACTGAATTGCTGAAGTACTTCGTACCACTTGGCGTAAAATGTTTTGTAATATCAGATTTAATCATATTATAAATTTAAGTTACTTAACATGAACCCTAAAGTACTGAATTTCAGAATTATTTATAATCTTTTAAATTATTATAATATGGAATAGTGATATAATTGTCTGCGCATTGCAATGTACGAGTGGAAAGGGTTAATCGCGGTTACATACTAGTTGATTATAAAAACTAAATAAAGAATAATAAAATGTATTTATTTAGACTTTTTTATGTTAGAAATATATAAAAAAGTATATCGCTTATCATTCATATTAGTGATACTTGAAAACTCTTAACTTTTCTAAAAATAATTCACTTTCCAATTGATATTTCATCCGCAAAATAAATTTGCCAGTTCCGGTAGGTGATCACGTATGAACGGGCGTTATTAACCCACGAGTAGAAATATGCGCTCAATATAATCACGCTGAATAAAACAAAACTAGAGATATATAGAATATTCAGTAAAATATGCGCGGGCACGTGAATACCGACCAAAATATATTTGTGTTCCGAAATATGCGCATAATAACGCAAATCGGCATGCGAATTTATTGCACAGAAAATAGTTTTGAAGCTATACAAGCGCTGGTAAAGAGAGATTTTTGAGTATATCGAAAACAAGAGATAACGATGAAAATTGTTAAAAAAATGCGTATTAACTTATGATAAGAAATTATCTCTTTTTTAAAATATTATAAAATTAATATACTTATTAACCAGTTAACTGTGGTTAAACGAGTATACTCGTCGTCAAATTTCAAGATATTTAGAATATAATATTTTGTGCCGTTTTACCTTAAGTTACCTTCAGTTAACTGGTTAATCTATATAATATTTATTTGATGAACATTTAGATATCTTGTTTTCTGAATTAATTTCCATAACGCGTTTTAAACAAGCAAATAGAAATTACTTATTATTAAACAGTTAAACTATTTTTTACTGTTTTTTGTAAAGGGGACAAATAGATCTAATGTCTTAATTTTAAATTTAAAGGGATTTTACGAAATAATAGCTACATTTCAATAAATTTCTTTACTGTTTACAACTTTGCCGTTTCAGTTGGTCCTTTATACCCCACACATAAGTAAGCTTTTATAGAGCTAACTTAAAAATAACAATACATCTTATAAAACAATTAAATAACGTATATTTGAATATTATATCAAGGTCTCGTAAATTAAACAACAGTGCTCACAACCAAAAAACTGACCATGAAGGAAAATACTTTTGTTATGAATTTTAAAACACTGTCGTCGTAAGAACCAAGGCGATGGCTGATTATACATCCTTTTCTCTCTACTTTCAAATATTGTTATTAAAAAATTCGTAACTTTACTTTTTCTTGAGATATTGGTGGTGGACTTTTTTACTCGCGGACTTTTAAGCTCCACTCTGCTCTATTAGATTTTCTTTTTAAATTATAATTTTACTATAATTTAATATTGGTCAAATTACGATTGTACTTGGAAATTGTAAATCTCTAAATATACTTGCATGTACATTTTACTACAAATAGTATATAAATTTACGTGAATTTAGCATTAACTTTATTTATATAAATCTGAAACGATAAGCGTAACAATTTCCTACATAAAATTCATACATAAGTAAACAGGGAAAGCTAATTGTAATAAAATAAATATTTACACATCGTCGTGCCCTTGCCCGCCTACTCGTGTAGGTAATAACCGCGAAGTCGAAGTTGCGGTTTGAATGTTGGATTTCTTTGACTTAACTAACCGAATCAACGCGCGCCCGCCCGCCCGAAAGCGTGATGCGTACCAAACCGGCGGAGATACGCGTTGAATAATAAACACGGCGCACGCATAACCCACACGTGGGGGTGGAAAATTGTAACGAATCAACGAACACATAATGTCGATGTTCAGTGGTAGCATTAGACTACGACTATGGTCAGTTTTTAAAGGTAAAATCAACTGAACAATGTTAAGTGTGTACAGAATTCAGTATAATAATAATTTATTACATATTTTTTTGTTATTGTATTTTTATACTGATTTTTTAAATATACTCCAGTACTATAGAAAGTTAGAACTATATTTTGTTCATAAATTTCGGAAATAAAAAAATGTGTAAAGTTCATGTTATTGTATTGGTATATATATAGGGTAGGGTGGGGCACAAAGGTTCAATTTTACTTTTAGCAATAATATTGTGATAATCAAACCAATTATATCACAACAAATAACAAATATCAAACAAACAACTATATGACCTTGTTCAGTAAAACTCCCAGCTAATTCATGATTATAAAAATGTGTTTTTTACTGTCCAAAAATTGTTACCTGGTTCTTTTTACCGCATAGGCGCGGTAAAATGAGACAGCCAGGAACAAAACAGGTCCAATGTCTTATTTTTAATTTTAAAGGAATTTTACGAAATAGATACAATATTCAACCAATGCTAAATATAAATTTCATGGGTAATTTTTTTATAGAGCTTTACTGTATATAACCTTGATCTGGTATTTTGTCAGAAAAATGCAACGGCAGAGTTGGAACAACTATTTATTTAATCTATCTCTTGTAAAATTGCTTTTTTTAACTTAATTTACTTTTTTATTTATATATTTTATTGTTCACACCTTTGTCAAGGTGAAGGTTCAGTTGCTTCTTTTTACCCCTACCACATGTGAGCTTTTATAAAAGTTATATTAAAAAATGTTGATTCTAACTTAAAATTAACAATACATCTCATAAAACAATTAAATAACGTATACTTAAAAATTATATTAAAGTCTCGCAAACTAAACCACAATGCTCATAACCCAAAAAACTTAACGAAAGAAAACACTTTTGTTATGGATTTTTAATCATTGTCGTTCAAAGCAACATCGTAGGATGGTGATGGCTGGTTATACATCGTTTGCCCTCTACTTTCAATGTTGTTGTTACTTTAGTCATATTTAAATTACTAACATATTTAATAATATTTTTGACGATTGTTTTACTCCCGCACATTTATTTTTTTACGCGGCTTACTTGCTTTTTCATTGAAGTGTCTTGAGTTAGACCGCCAGTCTAATGCTTCATTTATTTCTCCCGCTTGTTTTTGAGATATCGTTGGTGGACCTTTTTACCCGCGGACTATTTATCCTATATATTTTGTCCCTCTCGTTGTGGAAAATTTTAAAAAGTTGCTGCTTAAAAGCTAAAAATATTTATGAGCACTTTTGTAATACTGAATACAATTTTGTATGAAATTTAAAACTCGCCAATTTGTAAGAAAATTATGAAATAAAAAAAATCAAAAGATAGCATATATTTTTCTACCGCCGTGAAACTTGAAGCTGCTGTTTTCAAAATCGACATTTCTTTAAAACCATTCGTTTCTGTCACCCCCTGCCGACACGTATGCGAAAACTGATTACGATTGGTAGTGGTAGCAAAGAATCCAGCCATCCTCTTTTCCGATATTTATTTATCGCCGTAAATTACATAGAAAGACACCAAGTCGCGATGTTTACACCGCGAATCAGGTACCACGATGTTTCGACGTTTGCTTTTGCGGCAATCAGACCGCGTCGGTGCACGTGTGATGACTTCGCTCGATTCTTTGACCGAATAGTACTTTTTAGGAAAATTTCAATAAAAAAAACTGCTATTGGCAGTTTTATTGACGAGTAAAAATATGTTGTATGCATTGACTTATTGAATTTATATCACAGCCAATTTATATATTCATCCGCTTTCTGTTATAACATCAAATAACGTATATTGATTATGCTTTATTATATGCGAAGAAAAAGATTCCTAAATATTCAAGGAAACCACTAAAATAGTCTATTTTTTAGCTATTGATGTAAAGTAGAGCGGGGCAAAAAGGTCCACTAACAATATCTCTAAAACAACAAAAACAAGTAAATTGATTTTTTTTACTATTTACTTCTACTATTTTAAAGTATCGCCTTCATTCTTAGGCAGTCGGTATCAGGAGATAAACGGCCATATATTAATATTGACAAAAGTCACAAAAGTTTTTTTTGTTGGCATTTTTGTTTTAGTTTTGAGCTTTTTTATTTAGTTTGTGACACCTGGATATAATGTTTAAGTATACGTTATTTAATTGTTTTAAAATATAAAACTTACGTGTGGGATAAAAAGGACCAAATAAACTTTTGAACTGACAAAGGTGTAAACAATAAGAAAGTAGTCAATACAAAAGTGCATTAAGTTCAAAAAACAATTTTACACGATAAAAATAAAATGAATAGTTATTTCAACACCAGATCTCTATAGAAAAAGTGCCCATGAGATTCGCATTTCGCATTGATTATATGATTCAACTATTACCTCGTAAAATCTCTTTAAAATTAAAAACAAGACATTGGATCTATTTGCCCCCTAAAATAATTGTAATAAATAATTATTTTACTGTTTCTGAATGATTTTTTTTTACTAAAAGAGAATCATGAGGTTATGAAATTGAGATATCTGAAGATAATAAAATAGCTGTATTTAATAGAGGAATTTGGAATGGATTTATTTCATTTCAAATTTATTTCAATAATTTCTCATGGTTTATGTTTTCCCGGTATATTTCTAATATTATTGTCCCTTTTTACCTTGCCTATGGAGTAAAAAAGGACATATAACAAATTTTAGAAAAATCGTAAAAAACTTTTCTGTAATTAGTAATTAAATGGGAATTTTGCTAAACACATAGTACGATAGCTGTTTGTTTGATACGTCTCTTGTGTTTTTATGTAGTTTACTCGTGTCTTGTGTTTTTATGTTTTACTTATTTGGTTTAGCTTTAGATAGTATAATTATTTAAAGTCAAATTGGACCTTTTTGCTTTGCCTTACCCCACCGTATTTTTACATAAATGTGTGATAACATCAACGAACTTCCTTTATAAATTATAATGTTGATTAGTATATCATCACACCACCTATAAAAGATTCTGATACACAACCTACTCGTATATTTTTTGTCAATCCCGCCTGGACACAATTGCATTAAGCTAACAATCGAGAACGCTTTTCTTGTGAACTAAATTCAGAAGTCAGAACTCGTTACCCACTCTGTACATTGAGATATTTACTGATCGGAATTGCACTGACAAGTTAAGTTTGTTCTCTTTGCTTACAATTGATTGCAATTGTTAGACAATCAAAGAATGCGTCTATACACTACAGTTCTTTCTGTATTGGAATGGTTGCGAAGTTTCGCTGAATATTGCAATTGTAATACGCTAGAAATGATACCATGAATATATAAGTGGGGTACATATAATACAGATGTCGATTATTTAATTTGGCGGAAATAAAGTTTTTCTAAATAATGATAATAAATTCTGTGGTCACCAATATTATAGATAATATTCTCAATATTTTAGTAATAAATTTAGTTTGAGTCATTTTAAATTATCATGTGCAGTTGCAAACAGTGCTTGGTGTGACATCCAGTATCTGTTAATTGTCCGAAAAAAAACCTATGATAAATTTTAAAATGTTTAGTAGATTTTTTTTCAGGATTAGGATCTAATGATTTTTGATAGAGCTAACCTGTTAGAAAGTACCAAAACTTAATGATTACGGTTTTATTTTTTACAATAGCACCAATAGTAGTGTTTGTTACTTAAATAGCAATAAATCGAAAAATTTATATACGATAATTTCAATTATAATTCTGAATCAATGTTGCTCAAAAGATTTGATCCAATATCTTCTAATATTTAGCCCACTTCAAAGCACTGTGTTAATGATGATCACTGTGTTATGCAAATATTTTGGATATATTTTACGGGGGTGCTTATCACAGTGCGAATGGGGACTTCTGTTATGGCAATATTATGCAAAGGGATTATTCATTAAAAAACATATCAAATAAAATGATACATATATAATTTCATATTGAATTATATTGTAACAAGAGGAACGTTAATAAAATCGCTATTATTTCTATTGTGTTACTTAAACCGTCATGTCGCCCACATTGCAGGGGTGGCTCGCATCCCTCCTGAATTTCATCGGGTGTTTCACTGTGCATCAATAATACACATGTAATATATTCCAATGCATGTATATTATTTATGTAATATTCGATGGGCCCGCGGCTCGGTTATATGTATATTATTACCATATTTATTTGTTGTAATGCCAATGTAATTAAAATAAGTCTTTATTGAATTTCCATGAATGAGTGTTTTATGTGAATTTTAATAATGAGAATAGACCAATGTTATTATAAAGCATTAAATTTCAATTGTTTTTATTCAATAATAAGCTATTTAAAATATTTATTATCTATTGTTATGCTGTCGCCAAAATAGGCCAATAAAATATGCAGTAAAAAGCTGCTTGCAAAGTATTGAATATAAATATTATTGTGATATATGCCAAATTCAAACCTTAATCTAACAACGGCGATTTGTATTTTGCTGAGAGAGCAAATAGAGCAATAAGATATGAATTAATTTTGTACACCGCTACATCCATTCAATTGATCAATGTTTTATTTTTAAATATTACAGTGAACGAAGTATTACTATGTATTCGATTTTAATTTACGCAATTAATAAGTGACAAATGAGGAACCATTTAAGTATCTGAATAGGATTTTTTATACGAGAATTACTACTATTTTCAATCTAATTTCATTTATAATTTAAATATTCTTGGTAAATATTATATGTTGGTTAAATATTGTTTTAGCTTAAATACGCGTTACCCATGTTCAAAGTCACTCAGAATTTGAGTGGTAACGTTCATGATTATGTAACGTACAATAAAGCGTTTAGAGGTGAAATTTCTTTATGTTTGAGACTTTTCATCAAATAATAAACTATAAACTATTTTTAGAACAAAAGATTTTGAAGTCATATCAAAGTTTATATTTATTCAATTAGCGATAGTAGATAATCAAGACGCATTGGGCGTATTTTTAGATGGCTAAGGCTGGTTTTAGAACGGTTAACATATCCATATTTCGAATATATTAGTATTAGAATTTATCTCATAAAGCTGATATATCATTCAAATAAATGCAGTAATATCTGTAAGGCCTATTTTACTTGGTAACAGATTAAAATAAAATAGCATAAACTTCTTTTGACAAATAGTTGCAACGACAGACAGTTGCTTCAAAATTGGCTTTCCGATTTATACATCCGAAACTTCAACTCTCAAAATCTTCTTAATGGCTTATAATAATTCAAAGTACTGGTTCTCATAAAGAAAAAAATAATAATTAATAAAGGCAATAACAATCTAAACATTAATTAATTATATGAGTTAGCGAATTGTCACCAATTGCCAATATGGTCATTCGTCTAATGTGCGCTGCGCAACATATAATATACACACTCCATTTAAGATCAGTCAGAAGCAATGACTTTAAGGGTGACCAACAGTTTCGGGCTTTAACTATTTAGATCGTTCGATTCCGAAACTGCGTGTACCTAACAGACGTAATAAAATTAACTGCTAACAAATCCCCCCAAACAATAAACGATACTACCAGCCGTAGTATGGATGACAAATTTGATATCGTGTCCAAATGTTATAGACTAGTTCAGAATCAGTAATAAATTCTAATACCACGTTTCTTAAAGAAGTATTAAAATCCATTGCTTAATTAAAACATTGAAACCATCGAAGTTCTTTCATTTGTGTTGAGTCGTATAGGCAATTAGAGTACGGTTTAGATTACCACGATTTTAAATTAATAAGCAATCTCTTATAACCACAGACGGAAATGTAAGATATGATGTACAGGGAATAATAATGATATCCTGCTTTTATTATAAATTATGCAAAAGCAAATAAAAATCTTCGTAACAACTCACACGGAATTAAAATGGTTCAACGTGGAATGTTGTCAGCAATACTTGTTGAAAAAGACTTAAAATTTTACAGAACGAACGGATAAAGACAATAGAACATGAACTGGAGAATAATTTGGAGTTTGACATCAATATGACCACGATTTGAAATTCATAAGAAATTTTGGACAATTAAATAAAGTCTTATAACCACAAACGTAAAAGTAATATATGATGTAAAGGAAATAATAATGATATCCAACTTTTATTATAAATTATGCAAAAGCAAATAAAAATCTTCGTGGCAACTCATACGGAATTAAAATGGTTCAATTCGGAATGTTGTCAACAAAACGGATAAAGACAATAGAGCATGAACTTGAGAATAATTTGGAATTTAACATCAATATTTCTTTTGTTGTTCCAAATAAAATCCGAGAAATGCTCCGAAAAATACTTCGTGGATTCAATTATAGTCAAACTTTTGTAAACTGAGATGGAAAAGTTTTACCAATTGAGCTACCTTTTTACTGATTGAGCTACCGAATACCGCATGTATTGCGTGCGGTCTATTTTTCAGAATTTCAATTAATTTTCATAATCATACTAATTATCTCAAAATCCTATAATATTTTAAGGTGTTTGGTTTGGCTATCAACTGTATCACCATGCAAAGTTTCATCAAAATCCTAGAAAAGTGAACCTAAGATTCTCCATGTTAGATTAATGTAATTTAGATAAAACTTATTACAAAGTAGTGCAAATAAAATCATAGTTCGACGTTTTGAAGCAAGAAATTGGTAGAATTTTTAGCGCAGAACACAGTGATATCTATTTTCCGAATTGGTTGTTTTGAGCTGGAGAAATGATTGTCATTAAATGTTTTTTTAACTCTATGCAGGGCAATGTTTTTTTGAAATTCCTATTTATACCATCTATAAATTTTATAAATGGCTATATGTAAAAATACAACCAAAAGTCCGTAATAGGTTGTATGGTCGTGGGAAATATGCAAAAAATGTGTGTAATGCATAAAAAATATACACAGATATATTTATATAGAAAAATAAAGAAATAGAAAATAAACAAAGTCATTCACCCATCAGTTACATAAATATTATCTTCATTTCCCTAAATCTACTTCCCTAAAATCCATAATTTCTTGTTGTGATTGTGCGATGTGTACCGTTTTGCCAATAATTGCGTGTGCGCGTACACATGTGTGTAACTTACTAATTAAAATTAGACGAACGCGTTGGAATACGTCGCACGATATGCCTACGAATTTACATATTTGTCGGTTCTTAATTAGTCGACCTAGGGTGTAAACAAACTCACCATTGTCGTCAGAGAGAATATCGAAATTCGGGAACGCTGGCAAAATGATATACCGCTGATGACAACTAAAATGAAAATGTCAACGAAAATATATCGCTGTGTATAATAAATCCTGTCTGCCAGGTTTGATTTACGTGTTGCTATTTCTGTAGATCAACAATATAGCCTTTTGCCCTTTTGATAATTGTCAAAAGTGATGGGTTATTTTTTATGATTAAACTGATATTTGTAACATATCAGTTTTAATTCATTTTCAAGCATTAAATTATTTATTATTTCTTAATGACTTTGGCATTTAACAGACATCTATACTGACATATATTTAATTTCTACGCATGTTTTAATGTGGTACCAAATCAAGTAAATTTACTATATCGCATATCCCATGTATATAACTTTTATGTAAAATCGTAATTATTAATGACAAAAAATAATTTCATTTAATATTTGAATGAGGTATTAAGAGATTTCAAAGTATCACTATTTATTTCACGAATAAATGTAACAATATTTATATTCTGTCTGTTCTATATTTTAGCTGGAAGAAATTATTTGGATGGCATGTTAATCGTTCATGGACTAGGTTTTCCACAAACTGAAACTGCTAAAACTAGCAGGTATGTATAAAAAATTATTTTCTCACAAATAAGGAATTTGAATTCATCTTTATAATTATATTGGTAGTGGACGAGTGAAAACAAGATATATTTTAAAACTAAATTATTGGTGGTCTACAATATTTAAATAAATAATGATAGTTTAGCTTCTCTAAGCCTAAATTAAATAAAAAATAAGATTATTTATGAGTTTTATAGTTTTGAACGCAATTTGAATTTATTATACTGAAGTCAATTGAATGAGAAAAATTTAAAGAGCTTATTTTGGAACTTTAAACACATAGTCGAAGTTAGAGATCTCGCCATATTTATGCCAAAAATTAACATTCCGATAAATTATTTTATAAATATTTGCAAAAGCATAATGTTGCATTTTGATGCTATTTATTATTTTAAAATTGTATTAAATATTTCATTTCTATGAATATTATGTGAAATTAGACACTAAAATAAAATACCTTCAAAATAGAGCATTACAAGCAAAAAAATCTAACGAAAGTTGCACGTGCAAAGACCCGAGAAAGAAAACCCATTAAGTTACAAAATCTAATGCATCATTTTCACAGTAAGCCAATATTTATAGAATCTATTCAAGTTGTGGCAGCCAATTTTTTTTAGGTATTCTTTGTTTATTCTTTTGTGAATGGGTGTTTTTTCTTAACTTAGAAACGAAACTTAGTTAGCTAAAATAAAGCAAAGAACGCAAGTAGTAGCGGTCATACAAGCATCCAGTAACAGTTACCTGGATACGTGCCTCAGGCAATCCTATTTTCTCCGCCAGTCTCTCGCGCGCGAACACGTCAGGATAATGCGTCCTCTCGAATTCTGAAATAGATAAAAAAAATATTCTAAATACTCCCTATTTCTATATATACATTAACCAGAAAAATAGTCAATAATACGTTGCTATTTTTATTTTAAAAGTAAAAAAAAAGTAAAAGTTGAATTTAGGGACCGATTCTGCCGCATAACAGATCAATGTTATGGCAAAGCTATGTTATGATGAACTTTCCATACAAATTCGTTCTTAATATTGTCAAAAACTATGTGGTTGCTGTGCAGACAGGCGATTTTCTCTGGTTGTTAGATAGAAAACATAATCTAGAAACTGCACAAATGTAAAAAAACATGTTTGATAACAGGGTCTTTCTGACTCACAAGGTTGTCAGGTTCATAACATACGAGTGACGTTGCAGTTTATGTGTAAGAACCTGAATGCACAGCAAATATATGACATTTTGACAGTATTCAATATGATTCAGTAGCATAATACATGGAAGTTGGAGCATCACATGGCTTTAAAACTTAAAATCCTTCTAAAAAAAAATAATCAAATATTATCAAAAATTATGCCATTCATACATTATGCAAAAGCTGGGATATTAATATTTGTAAATGAGATCAAAGGTCTGAATTGAATTGGAAAATCAGAATAAAAATCTGTCAATAGAAGTCGTTTCGATGTGAGTAGTCTTCCTGACATATTTTTTAAATTTCTTGTATTATTGTACACATTTTTTGCTTAAAATATCTTTAACTTTGATTTCCCAAATTTGTCATTTGCTGCTTGGCATTCAGCAAACATTGTCAGCAATGCGAATAGATTTTTTTAATCACTTAAACTTTAAATATCATTCACAACGCTCAAAACAATTCAAACACGAGAAATAGAGATTATTATATTAAATTAAGAGTCATTTATTACTGAGTTAATTAAAAAGTTGTCTTTTCATTTACCTTTCTCCAGGCTGTCGATTTGTTCGTTCGTGAAGGACGTGCGATTCCGTTGCAATTTTCTTTTCAGCCGCAATCGCATTTGTGAATCTTCATCACCTGATGAATTGTGTTCTGAATTTCCGTCGGACGTGCTTTCTAATGACATCTCTGCTGTAACAATTGGAAAAATACAAAACATCATTACATCATTATTGTAAAGATAAGTGGATTAGATATAAAGTTATAGGTAGATAAACATAATATTCAGTAGGAGAGACTGGGTATGATTGTGCCAGGGTACGGTAGTGACAGTCGTCATAACAGTTGTCAGTCGTCATTACTACACTGATTTTGAGATAGGGTCCAAAGTGAGAAATTTGAAGTATAATTGTTCGAATAAGTTAGCATTAATTGCTTTCAGTCAGTGCCTTATATTACATTATTACAGCCAGAGCCGGATTTAGAAATTTGGCGCCCCGGGGCACTGACAAAAATGCCGCCCCATCCCTGAAATTTTACGAACTTTCGAACTTTTTTTTAAAGCAATCGCGCTGCTTCAGCTGCGTAGGGACAAAATATAGAAGCGCGTAAGCGCTGCGTCGCGGTCTAACGGATAAACAATGTTACAGAACGCATATAAATGTAAACAAAATGTATACTTATTATTATAATATCTTTAAAATATCTGATAATTTAATGTGCATATGTCTTATGATCACTTTTGCCCGCCAAATGTTTCTTTTTCAAATTTTTTTATTGGATCATCGAAACCGCTAAACCTGCCCCGCCTCACAAATTTAAGCAGTTAATTATTCTGTAAATTTTTTTGAATGATATTGGACTATTTTTTCTCAAAAACTGAATTATCATTTTTGGCATTTAGCCCGTATCTTCAAAACAGTTGGACCTGCCTTGGCCAATAACTAATCAGCACGTCTCCTTATCAATAGTTCTCGAGTATCAATAGTGTTCTCGAAATCGACTTGAATAATTAAAAAATATTAGATTTATATTAATGGGGAGACGTGCTGATTAGCTTTTGGCACAGGCATTTACGAAAAATTGTAATTGAGTTTCGATATTTCTTCTCTGAAACAGCTACACAGCGCAACTGCTTTGCAAAAAGTTCATCAATTTTCAATTTTCGAAAAATTTCAAAATACAAAAAATGTGCTATAAAGTCTTTTTTTTCATTTTTGAAAAAAATTTAAAGCTCTTTATAAAATGTAATTTTCAGTACGGGATGTTTTAGTAATTTGTCTTAAGCCACAATGCTATGAGTCACTAGTTTAAATTTTTTTTCTACGCTATAAGCTTGGAAGTGCACAAATTCGAACTGAAAAACATATTTTTGTTAAACTTACAGCTTGTTTATGGAAATTTATATTAGCCAAGTTGCCAAATTTGATAACTTATTAACCAATTTGATAATATACGTTCGGAGAGGGAAGCAAGGCAAAATAATAAATTTTAGTTATCGGTTAATTCAACCCAAATTTTGCATTGCAATCGTATTATGTTTTGTTAATTATATTTCTTGAAATAAAAAATGTTGTTAAAAAAAAGTTGATTATATTGTATAGAATTTTTTTCTCACTATCGAAATTTTGCCGCCCCCCAAAATTTGCCGCCCTGGGCAGTAGCCCCGATTGCCGCTACTGTAAATCCAGCACTGATTACAGCCCTAATAACTCATTTTGAACATCACAACACCTACTCATTAGTAAAATTTTAATTTTTTTTAAATACTTTTTTATTTTTCATGTTGATTTAGAAATGCCTATTTATATATATATTTATTATAGATCAGCTGCAATGCATTTTTTTCTTTTAAGCCAAATTATATTAGTTTTGAATATATGAATTGTTTCTCTAGACTCTAGAGTCTAGAGGTTGCACACCTATTTTCATTCAATTTGAACTGCTTTTTTTAAAGCAAGTTGGAATTAGTGAGTATTAATATCGTTATATTTTATAGTAGCAATTTTCGTCTTACTCAATACTGAGAAAATTGCGTCGCATTTTGCACGTTAAATTTTCTGCCAGAATAACGTCGGCAACGTTGATTGATGGAGTGATACATGACTGGGTCGATTTAACACGTCACGAACATGCATGCGAAACCGATTCGATTCTCTAATTACACTTTCGAGTACAGAAGATAATAGAAAAATATTACTATATATTATAATTATTAATATTAATTTTTGTATGATTTATCAAAAATATGTACCAATTACTTGCCATACATGACAGATTATCTAACCATGAGTGCTGGCCGAACAACTTAGGTAAAACTTTTATTGGTCATTAGCATTTTTTACTTTTCTGTTGTGAGTTTGATCTAACAACTTTTTTGCTATTAGCAGGATATTTGGTCAGTCTGTTTTAAAACTTCTGGCTTGTGTTATTTTGCGACTTTCAGATCTCTACATCCACTCTTTGCTTTAATAATCGATATACCATACCCACTTATTCAATCGGTCCTTGTATACAATACAAAATATACATGAATCATTGAACGTCGATTACATAATGATGTAATGCCTCGGACTCCGTGACGAATTACATTTTGAAAAAGCGGTAATAACGAAACTTGTCCGACAAACATATGAGCAATTCTGTGACCTGACATGACAAAGCCAGTTAATTCAGGCAATTCAATAAGTTTTCTGTGTATTTGATCTTTTGTCAAGTAGTCGCGTCGAAAGTATCAGCCGTAAAGGTTATATTTATGGGGGTAGTTTAGATATTACATACATTACATCTCATTCTATACTAAAACAGTTATTGCAATTATTTGATAAAAACCTGTAATTCAATATATATCATATAATTAACCAGGCAATTCTCATTGAACTGTGCGCACAGTTTTGTGTCGTCAGAATCATGGTAAAATGCCACCTATAACTATTTTTATTATACTAGTCTAAAATAATCTAAGCATCTTGAAATTTCAAAAAAACGTTTTCTTTTATTTTATTCCAAAACATTGTATGTATAATTCTATTGAACAATGACTTTGCGCGCTCTGTATTTTCTGGTTGAAATTAACCTTGTAAAAACACTTTAGGAAAATATCCACTGTATAGAAGTGGGTAGTATTTGGTCTCTGTATGTTTTTGTTCTTATAAAAGATTAACGCTTTCAAAATAGTCTACAGATATATATATATATATATATATATATATATATATATATATATATATATATATATATATAAAGCGGCGCGCGCCCCGTGACATGCTACAGGATTCGATGATCATTGATGTGTGTTGTTCTATTGCGAAGGGCGAAAGCGCATTATGAGGGGGAATTGAGTTTATTTACAGATATATTTTGTATTTCGCAGTATAGAAACAAACATTCAACTTCTGTTGACACGACAAGTTGATATGGAAAACAAACAACATACCATGTAACTTGTACAATTCTATGCAACTGATTGCACTAGCAGGAAATTTCAAGACCCATGAGAGCAAAATAAGAGAAATGCATGTTTTTATTATTATTTTGAACAGCAATCAGAACTTAAGAGACCTATAAGCTTTTGGGCTGATTTGATCCAATACTAGTCGATTCTACAAATGGTAAGCCAAACAGTTGTCCCACCTCTGTGTGATGAATTATTATTACAATTTATGTAAACGGTCGAATATTCATTGATGCAGCAATGCTGGATCAGAGCTATTTTCACATGGAAACATATTTTTGTCTATATTTGCAAGTGAAAACCGTTCATTACTGCTTGACATCAGGCTGCCCGAAGCGGGTTCGAACTTGGCACATCTGATTCAGGTCCAGTCGTTCTAGTCACTTATCTACCAGCGAGTCCAGAAATGCAGATAAAGTTAAAAATTGTTTATTCTGAAATTTCAACTTCCGAGGTACAAAATTGTTTTGTAACAAAGTAGATTTTTCTTACATAATATAAATCAGTAAAGTCAAGACAAATTTTTAGTATTAGAATGTTATATGCCTATCTTCAATCGTACATTAAATTGCGATAAATAACAATATAGCGATTGCCAAAATAGTTCAAAATAAAGCATTTATCGTAAATATACTTTCCCAATCCTATCTTATCCGCAAGAGCTTCATCCAATCTCATTTCTTCATGATGTATACAAACATAAAATGATATGTGCCTAATATTTTTCGGTCAATTGATTTCAAACGATTTTTGTCTATGTTGGCAATAACACATTCTCACCATGATATTCTAGCACGAAAACAGAAACTCATCAACAATTTTTCACCCGTCATTTCGCATATTATCAGTGGCCAAAAACAGAATTCTGAACACACATATGAAGAAACTTTCATTTCCAAATTCCGATGATTGTAATCATAAGTAATCTAATATTTCATGTCACGCCTATTGAGAACGTAGATTTAGCTAATAAAGTTTGAATAGTTATTGTCGTAGAGGTTGTTATTAATTTTATTAAGAATTCTGGCCAAGGAAAAAACTACGAGTTAGAAAAGTTTTATACTTTGATTGTAGTCTTTTTAATACTTTATTTTTTATAACAAATTTCAATCAATATTTTCATTCCTACTTTTTCATCCCATCATCTTCATGCATCGGCAACCTCGTGCAACAGACAGTATTATCTTAAAAATGGGTTTTAAACTTTAATAATTTTGTCTGATATAATTATTTTTTTTCGACTTTTCTTTTTCGTTACGGTTGTCATATTATTTGCTTCATAGTTTTCTAACACTACTTTTCAAACGCAACTTTTCGCAGCATGCTCTTGGAGCTATTTGATATTATTTTTAAAGATGCAAATAAAGAAAGTACGACGGAATTTGCGGAGCACCTTTATCGTTAAAAGCTTCTAAAGGGAACATGTTTTTCCTTGGCATACATTTTATAAGAATAATTAATGGCAAGCTTTATCTAATAAAATTCGAACAAATAGCCATGCATGAAACATTATGTAACCAAATGAAGCTGTTTAATTTATTATTTTATATATCATAGTTTTCAAATATATATTTAACTACCATAAATTTATAAGATTTTCACTACAGTTACAAATGTACATGAGGTCTATATCACTCGGTATACCAACACAGCCTCCGGCAAGAGTTTTGTTGATATGCACTATTCCATACACCCCGGGCTATATAATCAATAGTTGACGATTCATAATATTGGATCATCAGAGCTCATGCTTGACTGATTTTAAGACCTATTCCATAATAGAGCTCGTTAGAATGACTCTAATTAATTTGGTTATAGCCAAATTGCGTTGCGTTCACCCTATGCAGGGGACTTCCGATACGACGGATTCGTTTGATGAGAGGGTCGTCAGTCCCGACAACGTTCAGTTGACAAAAACTTCAGAAAAAGGATTTCGATGACCCTCTTACCTTCAACTACTCGTTAATTTAAAATCATGAAAAGGGACTTTAGATTCAAGACTGACAAAAGTCCGTCAGATATGTCAAATATATAATTGATAAAGAAATATAAAAGGTCGAGTAAATAGATAGTCGATTAATTAACAAATTTAAATTATCAGGTATTAAACAAAGACTAATATGAGTAAATGCTTATATTTTTAGAAAAATCTAGAATTATTCATCAACATTTTTCATATTACTTGAAATTACAGAATTGTGCACGTAATTGATACAGGAACAGCTTATATCTAACTTGTGTCCAGCTTTATAAGGTGAGCTTTATAAAGGTCGAAATTGATTTGCAACTATACTGACTAAACCAAATGAACTACATCACAACACATAACACGTACTAAACGAACAACTATCGTACTATGTTCAGTAAAATTCACAGTTAGTTCCTAATTAAAGAAACATAATTTTTCACTATTTCTCTAAAATTTGTCATCTGAGGGCAAACAGGGACAAACACGTCCAATGTCTTATTTTTAATTTTGAAGGAATTTTCGGAACAAAAGTTAAATTATTTAACCAATGCGAAATACAAACTTTTTGGCACTTTTTTCACAAAATCACGGTGTATATAACTTTGATCTGGCTTTTTATCAGTAATATTCATCAGCAGAATTGGAATAACTGTTAATTTAATTTATCTCGTGTAAAGTTGTTTTTTTTTTGAACATTTTATCAAAAATATTCATCAGCAGAATTGAAATAACTATTAATTTAATTTATCTCGTGTAAAATTGCTTTTTTGAACTGAATTTACTTTTATATTTGCTATATTTTGAATGTTTTTAATTTTAATTTTAAAGAAATTTCTGGAATAAAAGTTAAAGTATTTAACCAATGCGAAATACAAACTTTTGGGCACTTTTTTACAAAGATCATGCTGTATATAACCTTAATCTGGAATTTTATCAGCAATATTTCTCAGAAGAGTTGGAATAACTATTAATTTAATTTAACTCGTGTAAAATTGCTTTTAAACATTTTATCAGAAATATTCATAAGCAGAGGTGAAATAACTATTAATTTAATTTATCTCGTGTAAAATTGCTTTTTTGAACTGAATTTACTATATTTTGATAGTTTTTAATTTTAATTTTAAAGAAATTTCTGAAATAAAAGTTAAAGTATTTAACCAATGCGAGAAGATCATGCTGTATATAACCTTAATCTGGAATTTTATCAGCAATATTTCTCAGAAGAGTTGGAATAACTATTAATTTAATTTAACTCGTGTAAAATTGCTTTTGAACATTTTATCAGAAATATTCATAAGCAGAGTTGAAATAACTATTAATTTAATTTATCTCGTGTAAAATTGCTTTTTTGAACTGAATTTACTATATTTTGATAGTTTTTAATTTTAATTTTAAAGGAATTTTAGGAATAAGAGTTAAATTATTTAACCAATGCAAAATGAAAATTTTTGGGCACTTTTTTAGAAATCGCGCTCTATATAACCTTGATCAGAAATTTTCAGAAACTTTATCAGAAATAGTAATCAGCAGAGTTGGAATAACTATTAATTTAATTTATCTCGTGTAAAATAGCTTTTTTGAACTGAATTTACTTTTATATTTGCTCTATTTTGATTGTTTTTAATTTTAATTTTAAAGGAATTTCCGGAATGAAAGTTAAAATATTTAACCAATGCGAAATTCAAGCTTTTGGGCACTTTTTTTACAAATACCATGCTGCATATAACCTTGATCTGGTATTTTTTCAGAAATATTCATCAGCAGAGTTGGAATAACTATTAATTTAATTTATCTCGTGTAAAATTGCTTTTTTGAACTGAATTTACTTTTATATTTGCTATATTTGATTGTTTACACCATTGTCAGTGCAACAGAACCTTTACATTAGTTGGTCCTTTCTACCCCACCCACATGTTGCTCTTGTAGAGGTTATATAAAAAAAATAGTCGAGTCTAACTTGAAAATAACGATACATATTATAAAACAATTAAATAACGTATACTTAAAAATTATATCATAAACTAAATAAAAGTAAAAGTATCATAAACTAAATAAAAAAGCAAAACCAAAACATCTACCAACGAGAAGGAACTTTTGTTATGAATGTCGTAGGAATTGAGGTGATAGCTGGTTACACATCTTTTGTCTTCTACGATGAAATATTATTGTGGACCTTTTTACCCTACATTGTGTCACATATTTACGCGCATATCTTTATTATTATTTTACATATTATTTGCAATTACAGAAATAAAAAAATATTTTTATAGGGTATGGACCCTATTCTACTACCCCTGGGCGGGCAGCAATTTAAGCTAATATATAACTCTAAGCGATACACCGCGACGCGTTTACCAAACGCAGCGGGAATAAAATTGGACAGACCTCATTACGTTTGCACTTCTGAACTATTGGACAATTATTGAAGGTTTGTGAGTGAACATGATACTGCCTAATAACGATCGAGTGGGCAATTCGACATACTTGAAACGAGGCGAAGATTAATAGGTTCGAGTTATGAAGTGAAAGATAATAAAGCTTGCAGTGACATTGGTAATGTAATTATTCAGAATCAGTATAGTATCGATAGGGATAAAGAAAAATTTTACAAATACTGGTAATTTTTTGTTAATAGGCAGTATGATTTTTGTGGTATCACCGTGGAATTGCAATGTTAGATATACTACTACATTATTTTATAAAATAAATCCATTTTTTTAGTTTTTTCAAACATAAAATAATTTTAAGGTACTAATGTGGAATGTGTCATCTTATTAGAGTTACAGCTAATTACAGTTATTTTATCACATATATTTACAACCGTCTACTGGACATCAAGTAATTTTTTTGGCTTTTATTAAGAAATAGAAAGTTATCTGCAAGTAAATTTTTATGAAATGATGCGAATGATGTTTTTGTGGTCAATATTCTGATTTTGAAATTTTAGAAAAGATTAATTTAAAGTATTTGCTTTTATGACAGCATCGAAAATCGTATATTAGGCATAGGTACCATATCAAAAATCGTTAATTTTGTATGGGTTAAAAAAATAAGAAAATAAAAAAAATTAGATTAAGTTACTGCAGCCTATGATTTGAGAACAAACTGCTGCACAATTTCAATATGAACCTGTAAAATTTGGTGTATAATCGATCCAGATAGCACATTATGGGCCCACCGATATCCGGTAATATAGTTGCTTTGTGTGCCGCCGTCTTCAACGTGTTAAAAGATAACAATAAAAAGTATTAGAAGAAATAGAAATTCGAAATATACCTAATGAAGAAAATATGAAAATAGAAAAATATTCTTGAGTTTGAATAATTTTTTTTACCATAGAAATAAAAGATGGGCAGAAATGTTTGAAATCTAGTTTTGGATAAAAGTATAGAAATTTCGACTAGAAATAATAGAGTTTGCGAGTAAATATTCATCTGATATTTTCTGTATGCAACATATGTACTTAAGCAAGAAATGACTTTATTTTATACGGAGGGCAAAGATAATAATGACTATTATGTGATGTAAAACATTAACAGTGTTTATCTGCGAAATATTTGTGATGTCATCTGAATCACGCTATTGACAGAGGAACAAAGCAACGATAACAACAATATTCTTAAATGTTGAGTACGGAGCCCCCAAAAACATGAAAGTAAATCATGATTTTTGATAATAACATCGATACGGAACTCTTCTTACAGTTCATTTGATGCTTAATTGTACTTTTTAGTTGCTGCGCAGTGTTTGCGCTCTTGTGCGCCTAAGTACCGAGTCGGCCGGTCGAATACACGCGCGCACAATAATTTATAACATGTGTATATCCGCATGTAATGTTGTCGTGTATACTAACGTGGAGTTCTGTTCCAACACAATGGGCGCACTGTGTTCTGATCTGGCGGTTTGGGGCACCTATATCTGTTCGCAATAATAGGGTATAGAATTAATCCCGTGTCAAACGCAGATATCGAAATCTCACAACAAATAGCTCAGCACCGCTGTAGACCGACCAACTTCGATATCGTGCTTTAGACGTGTTTATTACATACAAATACGCATTATATATCTATATTATATACTCTCACATACACTTACAGATAATGAGCTATATATATATATATATATATATATATATATATATATATATATCTGATTGCTTACATGTCTAATTCTGAGCTTAACTGAGTTAATTGTTATTGCTAAGTAATAGTCTCTATAATTTAATCTTTGATAGTAATCAAGTATCATGAATCAATTACAGTAACAACGCCATAATTATTACTTGGTTTCTTTCATATTGCTAGGTTTCTAAAGTTCAGTGCTAGAATGATTTAAAATTCTAGAGATAAAATAGTTGTGTTAGTTAGCTGACTTTTTTTTTGAGAAAATACATACTGTCAAAAACCTATGTCTTTGCTATTCAATCGAGCGTTTTACGTATAAAACTTAACCGCCAAATTGCACAAAAGTCAGAATATCCCTTTCCATTCGGATGCCGCCACTCCGGCGGCAAAATTCATATAAATCTCGGAGTTTGCGAGTGGAAAGGGTTAACTTTAGTAATGCTTTACGCATGTGTTATCTAAGTGGCATCAGAAAATTGCACTTGATATGACATTGTTATTTGACATTAATCCTGTCGTTTCTAAAATTTTGTAAAATATGAGTATAACGAATTCGTAACACAAGTTTGAAATTTTGAGAAAAAATAATTGAGGTTGCAAGTAAATATTCGTGATATTTTCTATGTTTGATTTATATAACATAGCAACAATTGTCCCCATTTTATGTGAAAAGCAATGAAAATAGTGTTATAGTGTCACGCTGAAAGAAGCTCATATTTGAAAATAAACATATAGTATAAATTGATAACTAATTTGTAGTTAGATGAGTTGACTTTGGATAGAAGGATTATAATTTAATGTTTTATGTTTCATGGTATTCTCATGTTTTAGACTACATTTCATCACGTCGGGGTCACCAATGTTGGAATATATTTATTAAAACTTAAGTTTATAGAAATGTATAAAATAATATTCAAAATCCAATCAATTATAAATTACTAGATGGCTCTATTGTTTTTATGATCTACGTTCAAAGTCAACTCGTCTGGCTACAAAATAATAATAGATGCTAAAATTATTAACAGATTATCTGAAAAGATTTGTAATGCCCGACCAATCACAATATGGTAAAGCGGGGCTTAAAGGTGCGCGGGTAAAAAGGTCTGCAAAACCAGTGAAGTTAAGAAGCTGCTATCGGGAGAAAAACGCAATGTTTGAAAATTCATAACATAAAATTTCTAAAATTATTAATAGATTATCTAAAAAGATTTGTTATGCCCGACCAATCATAATATGGTAAAGCGGGGCTTAAAGGTGCGCGTTAAAAAGGTCTCAAAAACCTGTGAAGTGAAGAATCCGCTATCGGGAGAAAAACGGCAATGTTTGAAAATCCGTAATGTAAGTATTTCTTTGGTTGTCATTTATTTTGGTTGTGAGCGCTGTTAATTAGTTTACGAGACCTTAAAACAATTTCGAAGGATACTTTATTTGATTGTTTAATAAAATATATTGTCAATTTTAAGTTAGCTATAAAAACTTACACATGGGTGGGGTAAAAAGGACCAAATAAACCTTTACCCTGGCAAAGTTGTAAAAAATAAAAAAATATTAAGTTTAAGCGAAAATAAACGATTCGCTTTTATATAAATAAAATCGCCTGTACCAAATGTTTAATGTAATCTGCAAATATGATGCGAAGTTAAAAATAGAGTTATGATATTCAAACAATCTCATATCAATAATATCCAGTATCTGCATCAAATGCAAAACCTATTTCCTAGCCAAATCTAATACCTCTTTAATATTGGATTATACGAAAACGTAATCGTGATACAATTACCCTCGACGAATCATACAAATGCACTTACGTTTTCTCTCACTACGTTATCAACAATTATCAATCACAGCAGTCGCGGGCTCGTAATCCATACTTTCACTATCGTCGCCGTCCGCCGCATTTTCCCGCGGCTCGCGCGTCAGTGCGCTTGTGCGTGAAAGCGCTCTGGCAAGGGCGGGTGTAAGTTACCCCCAAGTCATCCCTTGATCATTTCACCGCTTGCTCAAACGCGCGAAACGCCCTCGGACGAACACATACATGAGGATTTATAGAAATATAAATACATACAGAAACAAATTCGAGAATAGATGCGAATGCGTATATAGTGTTTGTACAGGTATGGACGCGAATAGAAATAAACAAGTGGTGTATATAGAGGAGATATGGTTTTTGTTAAGATGATAATATTTTAAGAATGTGATAGATCAAGGTAAAAGATTTCACATTTTGTCATCCGAATGAAATGTAATAATGCTCGTTGATTCAAATTTTTTTTAACCGGTTAACTGTGGTTCATGAATATACTCGTCATTAAGAAGTGGCGGAAATTTGTGTATTGACGTTATACGTAGAAAATAGAAAATTTGCTAGTTAAATTGATTTTTTTTAAAACAGGTCCAATTTGACTTTGAGCAATTACATTGTGGAAACTAAACCAATTATATCACCATAAATTGCACATATCCAACAAACAACTATATGACCGTGTTCAGCAAAACTCTCAGCTAATTAATCATTGTAAAAATGTGCTTTTTTGCTGTTTTTCAAAAATTTGTCACTTAGTCCTTTTCACCCTATAGGCGATGTAAAATGGGACGGTCAGGGGAGTAACAAGTCCAATGTATTTTTGAAGTAAAACTTATTTAGGCGCGACTAGGGTGTAAATCCGTACAAATGCAACAGAAGAGCGTTACGGCAGATAAGATAAGATAAGAGTTGAGTGCCAATAAGTCGTCATTCGCTCTCGATTATATCATTTCTATACGGGTCGATTGTGATTAGGCGTCGTGTTTGTGAAAAGAGATCTGTCGTTGTATGCGTACTGATATCAAGGAGGAAATCGGCATAGATAAATAAATATTTTAAAGTTACGTCGTAGTACAAGTATTGATTTAATGAAAAATGCCTGAATCAGAAAAATATTTTACCCCGTTCCTTGAAAATAATGATACGAAATAAACATTTGTGCCGAAAGTTTATTGATTAGAAATTTATTAATCAGCAATTACTTCATTTTTCTAATGAAGGTTCATTTCTGAATGCTAATTACAATGACAAACCGATCATGTCATATTTGAAGTATGACTTTAATTACATGATTGTTTTTAAATATTATACATATTTTTAATGCCAATATAAATATATGATTTATAATTTATCATTATATAAATGTGTATAGTGGTTGACACTAATAAATGTGTGCATCACGAGTGCTACCATATTACTAATAAACATTATTCAAAATTGTTATATGATGTATTTATTTTTACTCAATTGCCATCTTGTACTGTAGCAAATACGTTTCATTTCAATCGCGTGTGAATCTTACGCGCACTCTTTTTTTAATTTTAGAAGGATATTACGAAATAATAGCTACATTATTCAACCAATGCAAAATATAATTTTTATATGTACATTTTTTACATAGATAACTCTGTATAAAACCTTGATCTGATATTTTGTCAGATATATTTATCAGTAGAGTTGAAGTTACAATTTATTTTATTTATATCTTATAAAATCAATCGATTGACTTTTTTATTGTTTGCACCTTTCCAGGTCCCGTTTACCCCACCCGTAGGCTTTTATAGAGGTTATATAAAAAACTGTTAAATCTAAATTAAAGTAATCAATATATCTAATAAAGTGATTAAACAACGAAAACTAACGAAAAATTATATTAAGGTCTCGTAAACTAAACAACAGTGTTCACAACCAAAAAAACTAACAACGATAGAAAATATTTTTGTTATGGATTTTCAAACATTGACGATTATTAGGAACAAAGTGATGGCTAGTTGTACATGTTTTGCCCTCTACTTTTAATTATTGTTAACAATTTCTCAACTATACTTGTTTTTGAGTTATCGCTGTTGGACCTTTTTAGCGTGGCTTCAATGTCTACGGGTAAAGGTAATCATTATGCATTGTTATTTCCATAAGTGTATAAAAAAATTACTTTTTCAATAAAAACACCTTCCTTAGCCTAGCTCTCCCCTACAAAAAACGGCAAAGGGCAACGCGAATTTTTTTTTTTTTTTTTTTTTTTTTTTTTTTATTTTGGATATAATTTACATCTGTCCAATGGACATTAGGTAAATTTTGTGAATAACAAGTAACAAAAAAGCTGTCTGCAAAAATAAACTATTGAATGCTTGAGAGAGTGCACAGTTGCAATCTCTCCTAATTTAAGAAAAGATTATGATCTAGATTGACTTGGAATGCCAGTTAGGTCCAAAGGCGTTTTCCTTTTTAATCTTTTGGTGTAGTTTGCTGAGATGAGTGCCTTGGCGAGCCCGTTGGGATGGTTCTCCAGTCGATGACTGTGTTTGATGGCGTATCTTGCGATTTCTTCTTCTACCGTGTGCAGGCCCGTGTCCTGGTGGAGCAGCCATACCGGTACATATTTTGGGGCGTTCAGGATGATCCTTAGTATCTTATTTTGAAACTTTTGAATAATTTTTGTATTGCTCTTAAATGCTGTCCCCCAAAGTGCAATTCCGTAGGTCCATATGGGTTTTAGGATAACTTTGTAGATCAATAGTTTATTGTATGTCGATAGTTGAGATTTTCTTCCTAGTAGCCAATAAAGGCTCCTGAATTTTTCTTCTAGTTGTTTTCTTTTCTTCTGAATGTGTGTTTTCCAGTTAAGTTTCCTATCCAGATATATACCCAGGTATTTAACGGCAACTGCTTGTGGTATCTGTTCTCCATTAATAAATATCGGTGGGCAAGTATCTTTCCTCAGTGTGAAAGTGATGTGGACTGATTTTTGGTTGTTGATTCTTAATCTCCAGATTTTGTAGGGCAACGCGAATAGATAAATTCGTAGGCGCGATGAGCGAATCACGACGGCGCAACAAACCGTGATGCCGCGGCGATCACGCGAACGATTCGTTTGCGGAAAAATGTAGATGAGATCGGACATACCAATCGCCGTGAAAGCGTTATGAATTCTGCCCTGTGGGATTTCTGTGCACTTTTACAAGTAGAACTATATTGAACTTGCTGAAAAGCTGCTCGATTTGTTTGAAGGAAAATATATCACCATGTATATATACATATATTTGTATTCGTATCAAAATATTGAATGAACAGTAATGTTATTATTAATACCCGTTATTTTACATTAACACTAGATATTAATTAACTAATTAATATAGTCGATGTTTATTTTGAGATATTTATTCAGCGTAAATAATTAATCATTTTTAATTTATCTTGACGGAATCAGTACGGAAAAGTGTACGGAAAAGTACGGGTTGAGGAAGTTATTTGGATCAATTACCACCTAATATAGTCAATTTAAAAAAAAATTAATTTGAAAATTTGCTTTATTTGACTTAAATACATGCATTGATTTTATAGTCAATAGAATTCATCTTAGAATATTGATTAAAGATAAGGCGTTTTATAAAAGCGTGGTGACCTAAATAAACTTAAGTTTTCTTTTAGACAGTAATTGAATATTTTAATGATACTATTTTAAAGTAGAAGACAAAAGATGTGTAACCAGCCATCACATAATTCTTACGACGTCGCTATCAGGAAATCTACGAAAATGTATCAATATTCATTCCAAAAGTATTATTTTTTGTTGGTAGTATTTTTTGGTTTTGAGTTCTATATAAGCTCACACGTGATTGGGGTAAAAAGTACCAACTAAACCTTTACATTGGCAAAGGTGTAAGCAATATTAAATAGTAAATGAAGTGAAAAAAAATGCAATTTTACAAGATTTTTAAACTAATAGTTATTTGACCTCTGCTGATGAATATTTCTTTAGAAATAATAGATATAGGTTATATGCAATAAAATCTTTGTGAAAAATGTCCCTATAAAATTTTTATTTCATTTTGGTTAAATAATGTAGCTAATTATTTTGTAACAAACGAATTTTAGAAAAGTAGTAATTTCTATAATTAGCCAACATATACAACTGGAAACTGAACATAGTTTGATAGTTGTTTGTTTGAAACATATTTTAAATATTTTTTTGTTTCTTTGCTCTAGCTTGTTTACTTAAATCTATTTCTATATATTGTTCAATTATTTGATTAATAGTTAAGTTATATTAGTATATTTAGCACACCTTGATCTAAGGAGTGATTAATCCAAATTTTTAATAATTGTGTATACTATGAAATGTCCTTATTAAACAGCGGCAAAAAATATATTCAAAAATAGTATCACACCTATTAAAAAAAACTAGGCACGTTCATTAACGTCCAAGAACCAGTTTATACTCTCTTCAAATTGCAAAGTGTGCTTTTCTTTGCTGAACATTTTTACAGTATAGGAGTAACCGGACAATGTTTTGATTTTTCGCAAAACCACATTATCTTCATATAGTTGCTATATTGGGATATCGAAAAAAAAGTCGGAAACACGTTTTTTAGGCAGTTAAAGTGGTGTTACTCTTTAAAATCGGTAAACTTTATTTTGCAAAATAATTTTCTTTACGTAAGAAGTTTTGTCTTTGAAAATTTTCAATTGAGTAGTATCTATTAGTTTCAGTTCAATATCGAATGAACCATAGTGCACCTGATGTTTCGGTAACGCATTTGCAAATTCGTATCACTTCATTATCCGGCAGAACGGTCTGTGCATGGCTTTTGACATTCCCGCTTGTGATGAATTGTTTGCTCTGTGTTGTTCCCATTGTCAACCCAGTAAGCAGTTCTGATGTCAACAAATCGTTTAATTACAATTTCGTTAAATCGATGCTAATCGAGCACCGACTGTACAGATTTCTTTTGCTAATATTTATTTTAGATGGATTTGATTTATTTCCATGAAAAATATAATTAGACAAGCTGACAGTGAAGGAATCGAGTTAATGGTTAATAATTTGATTCAACTAATATTGTTATTCAAGGAATTATTATTCAAATTATAATTGCTTCTCTGAAAATTATGACATTATGAGTGTTATTAAGAGATGAAAATGAAAAGATATTATACTTTATGAGAATCATACAAAATTAAAATCTTGAAAAACAAGGCTCATGTGTTCATAAGTACAATTGAAACTTAAAATTTTATAACATACATTTATAGTTAGGTCGAGCAAGGCTTACAGGTTCGCGGGCAAAAGGTCCACCACCGTTTTCTCAAAAACAAGTGAAGTATAGAATTTTTTATCGATACTATATTAAAGTTGGAGACAAAATACTCATCATCCTAATTCTTACGACGTCGCTATCTGAAGATAAACGGTTTCATTGGTATTGTTTTTTGGGTTTTGAGCTCTTTTATTTAGTTTATGATACCTGAATATAATTTTAAGTACATATGCGTTATTTAATTGTTTTGTAAGATGTATTGTTATTTTTATGTTAGATTGAACAGTTTTTTATATAATCTCTATAAAAGTTTACATGAGGGTGAGGTAAAAAAGACCATCTAAATCCTTACTCTAGCAAATATGTAAACAACAAGAATAGTAAATGAAAAAGAAAATTAAGTTATAAAACACGATTTTTCAAGAGTTAAATTAAATTATTAGTTATTCCAACTCTGCTGATGAGAATTTGATTCTGACGAAATATCAGATCAAGGTTTTATACAGTGTATTCTTTGTAAAAAATGTGCCCATAAAATTATTATTTCGCATTGGTCAAATAATTTCGCTATTATTTCTTAAATTCCTTCAAAATTTAAAATAACACATTGTATATACTTGCCCGATGGCTGTTTCTTATACCCAGCCTATGTGAACCAGGTAAAAAAAAATTGAAAAATAGACAAAAAAGTTTGTTTGCAATGATGAATTAGCTGGGAATTTTTCTTGGTGTAGTTAGATAGTTGATTGTTTGATATGTGTTATTTGTTATTACGCACTTGGTTTGGATATTTCAGTATAACTGCTCAAAGTCAAATTGGGCCTGAGAAAAAATAAAAATGATGATAGGCTGATCATAGATTTTAATTTTGATAGTAATGAAAGCGGTGTTTTTATGCATTATATTGAATAGATAATATTTTTAATTTTATAATTTTTTCTTCATTTGCAGTATCCTTTCGAGTCGTCTCTTTCAACGTCATTACTTTAGCAAATTTATACGTGTTCTTTTCTTATTTATTTCCATCGCCAAATTATGTCGCAAATTCGTCACGTTATCATTTCGATTAAAACATAAATTGCGTGTAATGTCGTGTTTGCCGTTCAAATGTTGTATCGAGGAGCGACTGAGATTAAAGTTATTCAAAGTACAATTAGACGCCATCGCTTTTAAGCTCATAATGGATAGAGCTTCTGGACCAACGAACTGGAAATGTGAATTAGTACCGTTGTACATGAAAATATGTTTAAGTGAAATAATCAGCTGCAACTTTAAGCAAACAAACTTTCGTTTATATTTATCATGCGCTCCTGCTACGAGTTGAGTGCATTGTAATACTTTACCGGGGAATTGAACAAAATTCCTGTTTTGAATAAAATTATACTATCAGATTTTATAGTAGATTTTACGTGAAACAAGTAGTTTTAATAAGGTGATAAATAAAATGCTTTTTTTCATTACATATATTGAGAAATATCGTCATTCGTGAAACACGTAGTAAATAGGTAATTTCATATTATATTGGAGCTTTAAATTTATATACAGGGTGGCCCAATACCTTTGAATTGGTAGCTACGTCAAACATTTTTGCTCAAATATATACATCAGTGTTAAAATAATTAATGGTCAACGACAACTATCTAATAAGGATGATATAATTCCATAAAACATATTTTATCATCTTAATAAATAAACAAGGCTTATGGTCTTGTGGTCGTAAAGTGTATATGTTTATGCGTTTTAGGTATTTTAAAAAATTGTACCGAAGGGTTATCATAGTTGTTGGTTAATCTGTTGGTACCTTTTATCAATCTTCTTAATATCTTCAAATTTATATTATTGATTTTTTATAATTTTTGATTACAAACTTTTTAACGTGTTTCTTAGAGTAAAATTAATAAAGAATAAATAACTCCTATTTAATTTTATAACATTGTTATGGTTTAAAAATAAACAATGAAGGCAATGAACTATTTGAATAAAAAGAAAGCATCTATAAGTGAATAGAATCTCTTGTAGGTTAGTATTAGAGCTATGGAATTTCAATCAGAGGTGCCAGTTTCGATAACCGCCTTGGATAGCCTGATACAAAGCAGTAGTGATTTCGGGTTTCATTTGAAAATATAGATAGCCATATGTGAGAAGTCATTATCCGGCATTGCTGCATCAATAAAAAAAGTCAGCATCAAAAAATTTGTACTAATAAAATTCATCATATAGAGATAAAATAACTGTTTGGGTTGCTATCTATAAAACCGACGTGGTTAGTTAGTGGAGAAGGTATCTAAGTTGTAACTGTTCAAATTTCAGCACTTTGTGGAGCAATTATGTCAAATATAGATTAAGGGTGCTATGACTTTTAATATATAAACAAAAAAATGTATCAAAAATATGGATGTCTAATAAAATCATCATTGAATTACAATGTATTAAATTCTAATTAATTCCGCCTAATTAGTGAAACCAAATCATATCATAACAATAATAAAATCATTGTAAGCACAACCGTAAACTTGAACAAAGAAATTATTTATGGAACAGCTCTCCACATTGATTGCAGTTTTTGTAACAGTGAGTTTTTAACAATGCAATGGCTAATGGATTTACTTTAAATTCACTACAATAGTATATATTTTGCTCTTAAGAAAATGCCGTTTAGCTTTATATAATTGATAAATTAATGTTCCTATTATAACACGATTTTTTTATCAATTTACATAGGAACTATGCTGAATGTATAACGTATTGGTACAAAATGGAATTGGATCTATAAATGGAATAGAACTTGTTCTTGTTTGCAAGTTGCAACATTTGACTTGGATTTATACAAATATAATAACAGGTACCAATATCATCTCCTCCTGAATCCGTATTCCTCTGCGCTTCATTTCGTCGCTTTATCGCAAGACATACTCATTTCGTTAATTAAAGCATAGTTTCCATCCGGAACAGTAAATACAATTTTAATATACTGACATGTTCGCTCAACGATATGTGGTAAGTGATAGTATTCAGGAAATGCAATATTATATGACGTTACATGTACGATGTACGAATATTCCATATACACCGCAAATAGCGTACATGCATACACATTGCTGAACACGGTTTGTGCGATTTCAGGCATTGACAACGCGTACCGCACATCCAATCTATTTGATCACTTTAGCCTCTGGCTGTGACGTCGGAATATATACACATACCTATATATATATACATATCTAAATTTCCATTTATAAAGGAAAACAAACATAAATGATCAAATTTTTATTTTGTAAGCGCTGCCGTAATACTTTAACACTAAACCTACCAACGCAGGTCAAAATGACCCTTTTATTCGACCGTTAAAATATCAATATCGAACTATATGACAATTCTTAGAATATGCTAATAATATTTTCTTCACTCTTTGATTTTAGTTAATTTCTCTATTTTCCGAAAAAAAAGTCATGTGGCCTAACAACCGCGGTCGGTCAATTTGACCGGTGAAAAGTAATGTTATTTGGGGAGTTATTTCCATCGACTAGTAGATGCAGATTTATAAAAAATATACCAAATGAAGCAGACAAATTTAGAATAAAGTTCTGGATAGTGTGTGAAGTCAATAGTAAATATATAATCAATGGGTTTCCTTATTTGGGAAATGACAAGAGGAGAGATTATTCTATTCTTCAATTCGATAGTTCATTATTCTAAAACTCATATTTTTGTTCATATATTTTGAAGCAATTTTTATAAATCAAATTTTATTACTCTCACGGCGTGTATTTTTTGCATTCAATTACCTACAACTGCCTAGAAGGCATTCAGTAATTATTATGACCAAAGTGTAGAATGATTTTTTTAAAATACTACCCAATGGTAGTATTTAAAATATGTAAAATATTTGCAAAAAATAATTATAAATCTAAATTGTAAATTAATTATGCTAATGGGTTGAATTTTCTTAATATCCTAATAGTATTTGTAGAGAGCAGGTTTTTCGCAAGTTCATTGGGATGATTTTCCAATATGGTGTATAAAAATAAACCGAAAAAATGCTTGTCCCAAATTTCAAACATTATCTGATAGAAATAGGAGAAAGCAGCAAAAGTTAATAACTATTAGATTGTGTATCAGTTTGGTGAAAATGTGGCAGTCCAGATAGATAAGAAATGTAACATGAAATCGAAAATTTGTATGTGACAACTTTAGGCTAAAATTTATCACGATTACCAAAATTGTGATAGAACAACCGTTTGGCTTGCCATCAGTCAGAGTTAAGTCAAATCATCGCAATAGTTTATAGAACCCCCAAGCAGTTCAAATAATAATACTATTGATAAAGTAATGATTTTAATAAAGCTTCATATCGAATTCAGGAGCAATTTCAGAATTTGGTGATGAGGAAATATCATTATATATTAATGCATGAACAAAAAAAAATATCATAAAGAAAATATAAATAGAAACATATTTATAATAAATAAATAATAATACATTTATTTATTATTGAAAAATCATTAACAAGTAAATTTTGAATAAATTATTTACAATAAATGATTGAATAAATAGAAGAAAGCAGCAAAAGTGTATCAAAAATTATTTGATATTATTATTCATTATTATTACTAGATATTAAATTATTTAACAGTTGTAATAAATATTATAATTAAAAAAAAAACTATTTGATTTTGTATATTGCTTGGTGAAAATGTGGCTACGAAATGTAACATGAAGCCGAAAATTCGTAGGTGGCAACACTCACAAAAGTGAATCTAAATACATTATGTGCCGAAAGATGAGAAATAATAGAAAGTTTATCAATTTAAGCTATTTTTAGTTTATTGGAAAAATGACGCAGTTTCCTATAGTGCTTGGATACCACTCATATAAAAAAAACTTAAAAACCAATTTTGCACATTCTCAAAATGATCGATAAAATCTAATTATTAAAAAAAATCAAATAAATTTTTAAAAATCAATCTTACACATAATCAAAATAGTCGATAAAATCTAATTATTAAAAAAAATCAAATCAATAACAAAATTTGATAGATACAACCTGCACAAGAGCTTTGGCTCTATCCAAAAAAACATAAATTAATCATATCAAACCTCTAGTGAATATGCATATGCAGGACCGATTCTTAATTTGATCGCCAAAAATAATCTCCTAGATCAACTATCCCCGATTCACCTACATTTATTTGTACGTTTAACGTTTGTATGAATGTATGTTTAAATGTAAGAGCGTCGCACTGGTTATGATTGCATTGCCTAATAACGAATCCTGTACTCATGCATGCGTGCATATTTCACACACAGATCACAGCACAACTTCACACAAACCGAATCGTGTTAAATGAGAATTTGGCAACATTTTTAGCCCAATAATAAAAAAATCATATATGCCATCTAGTTTGTTTGAGGATGAGGAATGCATTTATCAATACTTCAATTCAATATAGAAACATTTTTGATTATTATTCTCTATATAACATTGGGCACAAAAAAATCACTTGACTCCTGGCTGACATAATATAATTTCAAAAGCTCATTGAAGATATATCTATCACTTATTTAACGTACCTCTTTTTTGCAGGTCGTCTCTGGTGATTTGTCCAGCGGCCACTTGTGCCGTCGGCGTGGTCGGCAAACCGAGATGAGAAGGTGCTCCTGCTCCAGAGTACCATGCCCATCCTGGTGCTTGACCATTAAACATTCGCAATTTGTCGTAAACAGATTCGTTTTGAGAGTTCGCTTGTTGCTCTTTTTGTGAAGCAAGGTTGCGCAGAACGCGGTTTATTGAAGACACCTGTGGATAAAGAAGGAAAATGGTGAGTCTTACATTTAACAAAATAGTATGTAAAGTATTTGTAATATTTCAATAATAATAGTTATCAAACAAATTGAAGACCAAAGTGAGAAAATTGAAGAAGTACGCAAATTTCTCTTGGTGACTATCAATTTCTTTTGGAGTTGACTATTAACTCTTTTACCATGCAAAGTTTGTTTAAATTTCCAGTAGAGCAAACCTGCGGTTCTCCTTGTGAGATATAATTACTGTAAAGTTGCAATGATATAAAAAGAATGAATTTTAACCTTTTTTTAAAAATCTGAATAATTTTCTCGCCGATTCCATTATTATTTATCGAAAATTTTTAACCACCTGCCTTAGTTAGACCAGCCCCAGCCGTTTCTCTTTCTACTTCGCGCCACAACCATTGATAATGAGAATTCTATTTGAATATTTCATGCTTTAATGTTAACTGGACGGAAAGATTTAGAACACGTGTCTTTAATCCTCTGCACAAAGTAGACAGGCTCGATATTTTCAAATTAAAACACTATTTTACATGACAGAAAATACAATACGTGGGGAGAGGGTATAATTTAGCGTACTTCATATGCATACACGTGTCGAAATCGTCACTTATTTGTGGATTCTTAGATTCGGATGTTATTTGGAATTTAGAGTAGGATTTTATTTCTACTATGAGTATTTTCGCACGTTTATTTTTATTGAACAAGCTTTTTTATAGTTATAAATCATTTTTTCTAAAATTTGGGGATATCTATAATTCGACATAAAATTTGGGGATATCTTTATAACTTCCATGTTGGTTTTAAAATATCAACTTAAAATTATATATAGCGCTGTTATATCCAATAATAATTTTATGTTGGAAAATAAATTGATCTTGGATGTTGCCAAAAATTCAGTACTTCAAGCATATAAATGAATTGGTCTTGGTCTTGTATCTAAAAACCGTATATATGTTCTGTTAAACAAAATTGTTGAGCTGCTATTTGTTAATGGCAGTTGTATAAAATATTTTGTCACGAAAAAGCGCATTTCGTTAAGAATATTTTGACTCAAATCCATAAATTGCGGCTGAGGGCACAGAATGGGTTGATCCGTTCAATGAAACTTTTAGAGTCTAAAAGCTCCATTGAACCGATATACAGTCAAAAATTTAGGCTACCAGTACGTTAAATACGTGACTTAACAGTATTTCTGGTATATCATTAAATCAACGATTACATGATTCGGAAATGAATCATCTTATTCTGAAACTATGAAAGATTTCTGATAAAAAACTAATTTTCTGGAGCTTTGAGACAGTCAGTCCGTTGAATAAATGATTTAACAGTATTTTAATTATATCAATAAATCAATGATTAATTGTTTCGGAAATGAATCATTTCATTCTGAAAGTATGTAAGATTTCTGATTTCAGAAACTGATTCTGTGAATAGATGATTTTTCAGTATTTTTATTATACCAATAAATTAACGATTAATTCATTCGGTATTAATCATTTTATTCTGAAAATATGAAAAACCTGTGATTTTTCCCATGAACTTGTCTAGTTTACATTATTCGTTCATCAGTATTCAGTCATCAATATATCTTTTTCAACCCTTTGGCAACGTGCGTCGCTCATAGGCGACATCTGCTTGATTATCTGTGTGTCGTCTCTAGACGACATAAAGTGTTTAGAATTTTGCTTCAATATTAATTATTCTCATTTAAATTATTGACGATTGTGATTTGTTAATTTTATTTTTTTAAGTGTAATTTTTAATTTCTATTTGCATTTCTATTGATAATGATTGGAAAATCTTAAAATATATTGTGTAACAAATTTTTGGGTTCATACAGCATGTTCATACAGCAGTGTCACTCCTGTGGAAAACACTTTCTTAGCAGAAGGGTTAGTGTCAAGTGTTAAAATTAGTTTTTTGTCTATTATAAATCAAGCTATTAACTGTAAAAACTGTAGATTTAGCATAACTCGTAACATACTACATTAGAAAGCATCATTAAATTTTATTAACTGGGAGTTCTCACAGCCAGTTCGTTCGCTGCTTCGCAGAGTTCTTGATTCCTCCTTCTATTACTACTAATCCCTGATCCATTTGACATTTTTGATAAAGCAATTAGCAACGATTCTCAATAAATAACTCTAACCACCTATTATATTTATCATCTCCTTTGCGGTTCATTCAAAGCGCTTCGTAGGTATTCGATCGTGAAGAGTTGCGCCGCAAATTGGATGCACATAAGAATCGCTTCGCACGCGCGCACGTGCCCCGATTCTGATTTGAATAACTGGCATTCTTTTTTGTATGCAGATCGATTGTGTTAATTATGGGTCCCAGTTTTACGCAGAATACAAGGATTATAATTATAACGGGGAAAGGAGTACTTTATTCCCTATTATCGTAAAAGCGTTAATTTTGTGGTGTGTTGAATACTAGTTTATGTAAAAGACTGCAGTTTTAGGTCGCGTGTTTGTCGAAACTGGTTTCAAATCGGTATGCCGTAATAATTTTTTATTTATTATTAACAATATATGTTTTTAAAATATATTAATAATAAGATAAACAATACTTTTTGAACATATCACTAAGCAACTTTTTGTGAATTCTACGCCATTTAATCACGCATACAAATATTGAAAAACATGCATTTTCATAAGGTAGCCATATTTTTTTAAGTCAAAACTGGGATGGCAATGGAGGTTGGGTCTTTAAAATAACAAATGCTACTAAAGGATACAATATAAACAGTTTTTTTTGTTTGAATAATTTTTTTTAATCAGAATCGCGGACTTATATATGTAATACTTTTTTATCTGTGATAATATATTATATATATATATATATTTTTTGCTTTTGAGCCTTGAATAAAATTCTATTCAATTTTCTTCAATTAATTTAATTTAAAAATTAGCATATGTTTGTTTGTTTTCATAAATTTTGTTAATTTACTTATTAATTTTCTGAAAACCTGGACAATGCGGGACAGAAGATTTAAATCTGGGATAATAATAAATATTGCTTTTGGAAAAACTCGGATGGAATTCCAGGACGGTCGTGGTAAAATCAGGACGTATGGCTGCCTTAATTTTCATTAACTTCTAAATTTTATAAAATAGTATATTCTGAATTATCTTTGAGATAATATATTTTAGAATTTTTTATTTCATTTTTTTAAATAAATTTAAATGCTCTTTCGATTAGTACAAATAGGGTGAAAACGGTTTGAATACGAAATTTTAACAATTGAATAAAAAATAATTAATTATTATAAAACTTTCTACAGACAGAAAATACAAATCGCGTTATATTTTAGAATTTTTTTTTTCATTTTTTAAATTAAGTTTAAATGCGCGTTCGATTAGTACAAATAGGGTGAAAACGGTTTGGGTACGAAATTTGAAAAATTGAATAAAAAATAATTAATTATTATAAAACTTTCTGACTTATGATTTCATAGATTTCAATATATATCTTGATATAAGTGAAAAGGACTCAAACTTCAATCAATTAATTTTTGAAATGGTATTACTTTGCCTGGCTCCTACACCTGCGGTAGAAAATACAGCCCAAAGCGATTAATTTATTTGAACAATATTTCAAAATGATTTGCATGATCTCGGATAAAACATTTTGATGAAAACGTAGCCAATCGAAGCATGATTCCCGTCGAATATGATGTTTCATAAACCGTTTGTGTAATTCTAATTAACAGTATTGCTGGAAATTTACATTGATCGCAATAATATGATAGGCCGTTTTGTCTAATGCGCTTGCGTCAACATTGTCAAACGGTGTGCCAGTTGTAGAATATATGATGCTATTTACATAAATCAGATAGCGCATAAACGTCAACCATATATCAAACGTTAGAACCAATTATTTTATATAGTAAACATGGGGTGCGAACGATGTTGCGGCATTAGGCATAAATCGCATCGTGTCCATAATTAATACACTCAACATAATCATGATAATAATATCAATGGGATTCTACGTATAGGGTAGATCGAGGCACGAAGGTCCAATTTGACTTTAAGCAATTATATTGTGAAAACCAAACCAAACGAACAACTATCTGACTATGTTCAGTAAAACTCCCAGCTAATTCATCATTGTAGAAATGTGTTTTTTGCTGTATTTCAAAGATTTGTCACCTGGTCCTTTTTATCTCATAAGCGGGCTAAAATGGTATAGTCAGGAGGCAAACAAATCCAAAGTCTTATATTTTAATTCTAAAGGGATTATTCGTAATAATAGCTACATTATTCAACCAATGCAAAGTATAAATGTCATGGGTACATTTTTTACAGGGATAACACTGTATATAACCTTCATCTGGTATTTTGTCAGAGAGATTCATCAGCAACGAAATAACTATATATCTAATTTATCTTTTGTAAAATTAATTATTTGTTGAAATTATAACAACATAACGATTTTGACGTATTAATCTAATTATTCGATTCGTAACAGAAGTCTACAGACTATACTGTGTTTTAAAAATACATATAGTGCAACTTTACACTTTTTTGACCTCTATTTATAATAATGTTTATACCTTATATAATTATTATACCTCATAAAATGTTTCATTCAAAGAGTTTGAATTTTTTAAATAAAATAACATACTTTTTTAGAATATCATAACAAACTAAATAAATTTAGTATTTGAATCTCTTAATACGAAATATTATTGATTTTTACACAATGAGTAAAAACCATCGAAGCTGCCATAACGTAGCATCAAATACCATAGTGTTATATGAACTCTATTATTACATACAAACCCTGGTTGCTCTATTAGATTTTTAGTCGATGCTCATATGCTTTGTTTTATACGTGCAATACAATGGTATATTATGATTTGAATTTCAATTCATATTTTGTGGAAAACTGACGAAACATAAAACAATAATGAATTAAAAAAATATTGAGGAACGTTTAGTAAAAAAAAAATATACATGAAATATATGTGTAAAATAAAAAATATTTTTGTTTTGCTAAATAAACTTTTTACAATTTAACTTGTTCGAATTTGTGTGAACAATATTTTACAAAAAAATAAATAAAAATTCTGTGAGGGTTAAGCGAATAAAATTAAGCAAGTTGTTGGTAGCTACACTTGTCCTTGCAAACAACGTGTCCGCGGGTATTGGGTAGTTGAATCTATTCCTCGCTCAAGTATGTCTTTTACGAGCGCTTGTGAAATCGTCGTCAAATTAGTAATAATTGAGGAATTCTAACCCTGTGCATTTGCCGTATTTCGTAACTTGTGTGTGCATGTGTGTATGTTTTGTGGGGTAACGTGGAAACGGGGTTGTAGTGTTCTTCCAGTTGGCTGCGCTAACAGAATAGAGTCCTACGCTGCAGCAGAACGCAGTCAAACCGCTCAACGCGCAATCACTACGGTGAGGGGTTGGATATTCACGATCACGAGGCGAGGACGAGACTCGGGACCGATTCTCAAAACGTTTTTAAAATACTTTAAATTTTAAAATAATGCAAAAATTAATATAATGAGATTTAAAAAAATCAAAATTTCAAGATGTGGGGTAATTAATATTTTTAGTTTAGCTAGTTACTATATATATATTTTATACATGTTAGACAAAACAAGAAATATGATAATATGAAGAGTAAATTATTTATGCATCTCAAAGTTTTAAAATAAGTTTAAATTGAACGTAAATTTTTAAACAAGAATTTATTTATTTATTTATTTATATAAACGCCAATCGGCTATGAACAGTGAATTTATAATATAAAATTTGAATACTAAAGGACTCTTATGCACGTATTTTTTGTAGACTTAGTTGAATTAACAATTCTATTAGATCGAAGTCCTTGTCTAAGTGTGGCAAATTTGATCTTTGCCAGGAGTTCTGGTGATTCTATGGTGCCAAAAAGGTCCTTAATTTTTACCGGGGCTGTAAAGTTGTTACTTTTGTTTTTGTTAGATAAACTAATGAATTAGATATTTATATTGAAGCAGTGAAGTTATTCTGATATTTTATATTATAACGCGAGGCATAAAGATCCAATTTAAGTTTCAGTAAGTACACTGTCTAAATCAAATGAAGTGCATCACAACACATAACACGTATTATACAAACAACTATCGAATCTATCCCAGTTAATTCCTAATTACAGAAATATGTTTTTTACTACTTTTCTATAATATGTTTTCTGTCCCTTTTTGCCTCATAAGCTCATAAGCTCATAAGGTAAAAAGGGACAGTCAGTGGGCTAACAGATTCACTGTCACATTTTTAATTGTAAAGGAATTTTGCAAAATAACAGCTATATTATTTATCTAATGCAAAATTCAAACTTTATGGGCACATTTTTTACACATATCATACTGTATATAACCTTAATCTGGCATTTCGTCAGAAATATTCATCAGCAAATTTGGAATAACCAATAATTTAATTTATCTCTTGTAAAATGGATTTTTCTTAATTAATTTACTTTTTCATTTAATATTTTCTTATTGTTCACAATATTGTCAGTATCAAGGTGCAGTTGGTCCTTTTTGCTCCACTAACATGTAATCTTTTATAGATGTTATATAAAAAAAACAGTTGAATCTTACATAAAAGTAACAATTATATAATAATCAAGAATTATATTTAGGTATCATAAACTAAATAAAAGAGCTCAAAATCAAAAATACTACCAACAAAAAACGTTTGTTTTAAATATTGATATATGGGCGCTTATCTCCTGATAACGACGTTGTAAGAATTAAGGTGCTGGCCGGTTAGACATCTTTTGTCTTCTACTTTAAAATAGTATTGTTAGAAGTTACCATTATCAGTATAAATTAATTATACTTTATTTGTTTTTGAATTGATGGTTGTGGACTTATTTACCCGCAGACCTTTAAGCCCCACTCTACCCATCTATAAAAAGTGTATATTATTGAGAATATTGCTGATTAACTGCATTTGACCTTGACCCTAAGGTTTTACTCAACCATTAGTTTAACCACAATTTTTTGGTCATTTCATAATGTCGTTTTTTTCTATTTCTGTTTTTTTACTTTTTTTTTACTTTTTTTTATTTTCGTAAATTTTAAACACTTACAAATAATACTAACAAAAGTAGAAAAATACTCTGAATCTTTAATTAACGTCGTATAATTGTGATAATATGCTTTATAAAGGTGCAAAAATGTTTAAAATTATTACTTGTAGTGATGAATAATATTTGCATCAATTTTCAACATTATTATATGTTGTTGGGACATAACAGACTTGTAAATAAGTTATAAGCAATATTGAAAAATGAAAAACATGAAAAAAGCTTTTGCTAAATATGATCCGCCAACGCTAGGTATAGATACAATTTCATATATAGTTTATAGTGTAATTAAATAAAAAGTGTACCATCAGTGTAAAATTCACAAGGTATGTCTATCAAGTATTTTTTACAGAACGACCACAATTTGCAGAACATTTCCGATGTTGTCTATTTCTTCTATAGTTTTCGATTTTTCGCATGACTGTAGTATTAAGTGGATATACATAATTCTTCACTGTTTCCGTCAACATTACAGTGGTTGAGTCTCGAAATAATGTTCTATTTGTTAATCCCATAAGCCATAATACGAATCAAATCAGCCCGACTGCCATATGCGGTATCCGAATAGTTGGTCCTGAGATTTCAGTACGCAGATGTGATGCGGTCGCAGATTACGTCCTTGTTGGACCTAATTTATGCGAATCTCACTCAATTTGGGGAAATCGACACATTGTTGTGTTCTTTGATCTAATAATGACTTTCGTTACAAATCTATTACCACAGTTAGGTAAATAGACAGATGTCTAATATTTATTTTTATTGAATTTGTGCGGATGAAATAGGAATCCAATGAAATGGTCGGTGAATGAACCTGAGATAACTTGATAAATAAATTTAATAATAGAGGTCCGCGGGTAAAAAGGTCCACCAATCGATATCTCAAAAACAAATAAAGTTAGAAATTTTTAACAACAATATTTGAAGGTAGAGGGTAAAAGATGTATAGCTAGTCAACACCTTGATTCTTACGTTGGCGTTGCTATCGGGAGATAAACGAAAATGTTTGAAAATCCTTAACAAAAATATTTTCTTTCGTTGTTAGTTTTTTTGGTCGTGAGCACTGCTGTTTAGTTTACGAGACCTTAAAATAATTTTTAAGTATACGTTATTTATTTGTTTTATAAGATGTATTGTTAATTGTAAGTGAGATTCAACAGTTTTTTTATATAACGTTTGCAAAGGCTTACGCGTGGGTGGAGTAAAAAGGATCAACTAAACCTTTACCTTGGCAAAGGTATATTGAAAAAAAAACAGTAAATAGAAAAGTAAATTAAGTTGAAAAGTCAATCTTACCAGAGATAAATTAAATAAATAGTTATTTCAACTCGGCTGATGAATATTTCTAACGAAATACTAGGTTCAAGGATATATACAGTGTATTCCAACTTTGCTGATGAATATTTTTGACGAAATACCAGATCAAGATTAGTTACACTTTACAGTGTTATCTCTGTAAAAAATGTACCTATGAAATTTAAATTTTACTTTGGTTGAATAATGTAGTTATTAATTCGCAAAATTCCTTTAAAACTAAAAATAAGACATCGGACCTGTTTGACTCTTGACCGTTCCTTTTTAACCCGCCTATGGGTTTGAAAGGATCAGGTGACAATTTTGGTTTGGTTTTCACAATTTTGATATAATTGATTTGGTTTTCACAATATAATTGCTCAAAGTCATATTAGACCTTATCCTATTTTTTAGTTTAGAGTTTTTATTACCAACTGGTTTTCAGAGACCGAATTAATTACAATGCTGATAACATCAACGTTATCCGGGGTGTTCTGTATTCGGCACATGTCAACCGTTGTGGGTTGCATATGTCAGCGAAAAGCCGCAATCATAACTTCACAATAAAATTGTATTATATCAAGAGATCGGTACCATTTATTAGTGGAGATCATTTCTGGATAATGTCACCCTATTTTGAGTTTAGAAGTGGAGTGTTGGTCAATAGAGTATAAAATTAGTTATGCAATCCCCAAAAATTGAAGTTGAATAAAATCAAATTTTGTTTTTATTACTGATAAATTTTGGGACATTAATAAATTCAACGAAAAATGACAAAAACAACAGAACTTCTTGAGAGAAAATACGTCGTTCGTATAAAATAAATTTAAACTCACACGACGGACTCCTACGTGCTCTGTGTCCTGAATTATACATTTTCTCGGACCCTTGCGCGACCGTTCGTCTCGAATTTTTTATGGAAACAGTCTGCGTTCTGGTTTTTCATTATAATTTCAATTCACTCGCCAAATACGCGCCGCACGCCCGACATTCTTCCGTGGATGCTGATATTGTATTGTTCGTGCACATATATCAAATGGGATATCATTTCTTCCCTCGAAACATTAAATGGTTTCTTGAAATGAAAAATGCGAAAACTTAATGTTTTCATCGTATTTTGATAGCATTCGCTTCAAACTGATTCTTTGTCCTGATTTCTTCAAAACCAGAGAAAAGAAGTTATGTGAGATAAGAAGACACAGACACACATTCTAATTTCACATAACGGTATATTAACTTGCCAAATAAAAACTTATATTTGCTTCAATCAGTAATGATTACTGGTTATTAATAATTACTGAGAAATCATTTATTACCATTATAGATACAACCTTACAATACAGATTTTAATTGACAACGGAGTGACTACTTTTTCTGTAGTAAATTTATATTATATTTATACAAATATGAAAGTACTCGCACATATGCTGAATGTGGTTTAAGGTGATACAAAACATATGTAGAATATATTTTTTTTATTTTACAAAATTCTAAAAAAAATTTATTGTTTTGTATTATTTCATAGGTTGGTGACTTTTAGTAAATGTAAATTGCCAGCTAATCATTGTAAAAATATATTTTCTACTTCTTCTTTTCTAACATTAGTCATTAGGTTCTATTTTATAGGCGGGGTGAATAGAGACAGCCAGGGGGTAAAAAGGTCCACTAATTGATTTTCAATTTTAAAGTGGTTTTACAGAATAAAAACTACATTATTCAATCAATGCGATACAGTTTTATTATTTGGTTGAGCAACAAAATTAAAAATTAAATATTTATGTTGTTAAACATGATAAACAAAAATCATTGTTAACTCTCACTACTATCAAATAGTAGTGACAGCGATTTCGTCCGATTTAGGACGATGATTAGTTACACATCTTTTGGGCTCTAATTAAAAGTAGTATACCATACTTTACTTGTTTTATGCGGTAATTGTAATGAACCTTTTTACCCGCGGATCTTTTAAGCCCCACTCTATTCTATTTAAATTCTATTAAAATTTTCGAAATTTACCATTTCTTTAAAAATCCTGTTCGATATCTAGCGACATTTTAAGACTGTTCTCAGAATGATTCGTATGATGCAATCGTCTCCCGTAATTATAATTACACTTAGTCGACAATACAGACCGATTCAAATTCGAGAGGGCCACGTGTCTGTCGTATGATATGACATCGGAAAATTCGCTTTGAAGTCTATTGACTTCAAATATCCATCGATAGCGACGTGCGTTAATACCTGCCGCTTATCTACGACCCCTGCGACTCTAGAACAACCCCTACGAAGGATAATTTCCAACGCGTAGGGATATGAAGGATTGCGACACACTTATCCTGCTAGAATCTAGATGGATTCTTAATAGACGGCAGAGGAAAGAATGAATCATTTGGTTCCAAGTTGGAATCGTGAGTTGTTCTAATTAGAAAAATCGTATCTGGAACCATTGCAACTTGTAGTGGAATCTAATATCACTGGCACATTTCTTTAAAAAAAGCCTAACAATAATGAAATAGTAATATTTATAACTGAAATAAAATTTATTTTTCAGCGGAGGGATTTTTCTTTTATTACTTGAAACACTATTCGATTTTTAAATTTATTGACAAAATTTGTTTAAATTATTTATTACTTTATAAATTATATTAAAAGTTAAATATAGGAGGGAATTCAATAAAAATTAAATAAATTAAAAAAAAAAATGATGAAGTTATAAAATAAAACAACACCCATCAGAATTATATATAATAGAGCAATTTATGATTATAAGTTTTAATCTTCGGGGGCCGATTCTGCTGTAAAATAGACCAATGTTATGTAGAAGTTTTCATACAAAATCGTACTAAATACTGTAAAAATCAATGTGGTTGCTGTCCAGTCAGGCGTTTTAGATAGAAAACCTAACCTAAAGAACGCACAAATATTATGCACAAAATGTTATTATAACTGGATCTTTCTGATATAGCTTAATAACACATGAGTGAGTTGTATTTTTGTGTAAGAAGCCTTATCGCACAGCAAATACATGGCATTTTGACAGCATTTAGTAGTATTTTGTATGAAAACTTGAACGTAACATAGCCTTGCTATAACATTGGTTATTTTACGGCAGAATCAGCCCATGAATCAACTGATATTTAAATAAACATCAAAATAAAAAATAAAAACTTATTTTATTTTATTATTAATTTTTAATAAAATAGGATAAACAGTAGGACAAACTTTCTCATGTTTTCGAGTTATACCTATCAGAGCCAAAAAAAGGCATACATAAATATATAAATTGACAAACATTAACTTTTTATCGAAAATTTTTAGGTAATTACTGCAATCTTTGCACATTTTTGTGATTACTCTTATCCGATTGGATATTTATATATACGGCCATTGAGTACGTTTCTTGTGGCACCGACAATGGTGCAATTCAACAATACGCCTCCGTCCATATAAATCCTTACAATTTCGAACAATGCCAGTTCTGATGATAGCAATTCTGCCCATTAGAGTTTGAATTTTAAACCACATTGGTTTTGAACGGCGTCTGATTAGCATTATCAAGTAACAAGGACCCTTGTTCACTCCTACCAAAAAAGAAAGGGATGAATTTCTGAGTTGTAAAGATCGAGTAGAACTCGTTCATCAACAGAACTTGGCCATATATAATTTTACTACACATTTATTTGAACGCTGCTTTTTTTCAAATCTTATATTGCAGATGAAATTTATCTTAAACATATTTAACTATCGTGGTTAAAAGCTTCCACCATTTCGTTTTAAATTGCTTTGCAAAGAATTTTATAAACATTTATGAAATCCGATTTTCCCTGTTAAAATTACCCGCGAACAATTTTAAGAGTGGGGGTCTATAAAATGAAAATCACTGACTTTTCATCACCCACAGATGGAATTTCAATCAACTTCAAAATAAGGGGGTGTTTTGTGCAATTTCCCCCGAGTTTAAAAACCACAATCAAAACTCAATGAAGAAGGTGTACCGACCACGATACAATAGAGGGCTATGATTTAGATTTTGATTTCATTCGGCTAAGATAATAATCAAATCAGTGTAAGATAAGAAAAATGGAAAATTATTTCGATAGCATATGTATATATATATATATATATATATATATATATATATATATATATAATTTTATTTCGAGTAGAAATTGATTAGTAAAATTTTTCAAAGAGCGTTATTCGAATATTAATATTGTGATACATGTTTTATGAAAAATACATGTGAATTTTTTTGTCATTTTTATAACATTTCTGTAGCATGTTCAAAAAAATATTTTTCATATTTTATAATATGGTAGAATCCCATGCCATTTCATTCTAAGGTTAATTTAAATTCCATGGTGGGGGGTGGAATATATTCAGGTCGATTCGAATATATATGGTCGCGATTTTCTGCGATTGTTATGTTTAACAATGACGCCAATCATTCGGTTTGGCGATTCCTAATCGCTATTCATCAGTTATTATAGATTCGAATATGTATTTCGATGTTTCGAGGCATGTTTATCAAACCTTAATATTGGTCTTTGTAATACTCGCATGCTGGGTTTTTGAGAAACAATCACCAATAAATTGGTGTCTGGTTGAAGGATTTAGAAGTTTTATATGTAATTTCACATCAGGTCTTAAAATGAATCAAATCAAATGAGTGTCTAGAGTTATCATTAAATCAGTATATAATAATAATAAAATTCTCGGTTAACACATGTATTTTTTTTAATTTATAAAGATATTTTACTATGCTAAAATCTGAACATGTCTAATTCCTTATTACTTTTGATACTGATTTGAAGAAAATAGTATAATGCATTTCGAATCCTATTCTATTTTCAAGTAAAGATATAATCTATTTCTTCCTACATTATGGTATATACGAGATTTCGTAATTGTAAACAAATCTATTAGACTAGGTATCTGCACCACCTTTATGCAAAATTTATATAGACACATCTGTTTGCGAAAATATCTAATAAAGTAATATGTTTATTCTGCAGCCCCTGAGTTTGGGGAAATTTTACATTGCGAAACCAGCAACGTGTTGTGCGATGATGCAGAAGTGCATAGGGATGAAATATAAATATCGAAATTAGAAAAGATATCGAGATAATTTATATATATATATATATATATATATGTATGTATATGGGTTTCTGTATATTTTGTTATGTTTTATTTGGTAAATGGCTGAATTTTCCTTCATTTATAGCTAATCCTGTTTTTTATATATAGACATTATTTAAATCGGCCACTTGAGTATTTAGTATTTTTCATTCTTTCTTTTATTTTATTTTATTTCTTTCCAAAATCAATTTTATTTGAATAAAACTAAAAAAAAAAATGTGAAGAAAAACAAGAGTTTTTTAAAGAGCTTAATTTGTAGAAGCTCAAATACAAAGTCTTCAAGAAAAATTATACTGAGGTATATTTGAATTTATTTATAAATTGACAACGAATAGTTTTATATCCAGAATAAAAGACGGGTTGCTGATTAAGCTTTTTTTTAAATTATTAAACAGATTTCAAAACTCAAGGGTACTATGATGTAATGAATTACTACCGTAATTTTATATAAATGGGAACCTAAACAGTTATCCTATATCTGTGTGATCAATTTTATTATCACACTTTCAGTAATAGTAATTTTAATTTTTATTAATGTATCAATGCCGGGTAAGGGCTATTTTACCTTGGAGAAATATTTGTTGCTGTTTGAAGTATATTGAACAACTCACACCTCTCATATGAATCCCATCACTCTAACCACTTAAATGAACCTAAACAGTTGTCCTATATCTCTGTGATCAATTTCATTATCATACTTTCTGTAATAGTTGAATGATGAATTCTTATTAGTGAAATCATGCAGGATAAGGGCTATTTTACTTTGGAAACATATTGCTATCTATATTTCCAAATGAGAAAAAAAGTCCAACTGAAACCTGATGTTAGTGCTGCTTGACACCAGGCTGCTCGAAGTATTTCGAACTACCCATACCTCTCATTTAGAACCCATCTTTCTAACCACTTACCTACAAGCGAGCCTAATTATCTAAGCTGAAAAATTTATATATTTTCTGCACGGTATATCGAAAAATGAAAACTAACTTTTTAGAGTTTCCTGAAGAATTTGTTTAGAAAATACACTAACGAGAACAATTTAACGAAAGAAACATGTATCTACCGTATCCGTTTCGAAACGGATTTTTTACACAGTCTTTGGGCGAACTAAAATCTGTCCTTAAGAAAAGGTGAAAAATGACTTGAGTAAATCGTGAGTGAATATCCGAAGGCGATATTGCGGATACCCGAAGCCGATTTATTGCATATTGCGTACACGCACACACGATCAATATGTGAGGCAATATTCGACAATGGTACAGTTGTCGAATTTTGGCACACATAGGCTGCGTACCGCGTGGTACCGCATCCGGCACGCATGGACGGGCACATTTTCTATGAGTGCATTTGGGCGTACGGACGCAATTTGGACCCGATCACATGTGAAATCATTCGTAGATGCTGCCCAACGTACTCTTAGGGGTGAGAGATTTGTACGCGATGGAAAAATATTTCGATTTAAATTATATTGAATTATCGATCTTGGGGCTAAATCACATCTAAATGCTGCGAAAATTACGAATTAACTTGGAAATAAATATAACGCTCGACAAGTAATGTTTCATCTAACTACTAGGAAAGTGAAGTACTGGGCTAGTGGTGAAATAAACTGGGCGAGTGGAAATTTGACCCAAGAGTGAATTTTTGTTGTTTCGTAGAAGTAGTGTTTTGTTTTATGTTTGGCTGTACAAATAGAGCACTATGTATATCTTATTTATAAGAAAATATTAAAAAAATGTTTTCTTCATGTTATTGCAAACGTCCAAATGTGTGCATGAGGAATATTATTGCTTCAAAAATTGTATAGGGCACAAGGGTTCAATTTGACTTTAAGTACTGTCTAAGTCAAATGAACTACATCACAACAAATAACACGTATCCAATAAACAACTATCGAACTATCTTAAGTAAAATGTCCAGTTAATTCCCAATTAGAGGAATAGTAAAAATACTACTTTTCTAAAATTTGTCATCTGTTCCTTTTTAGGTAAACAGACAGCCAGGGTGCAAACAGATCCAATGTTTTATTTTTAATTTTAGAAGGATTTTACAAAATAATGGTCACATTATTTAATCAAGCGAAATACAATTTTTTGCACGTTCTTACAGAGATTATTCACACTGTATATAACCTTGATCTGGTATTTCATCAGAAATATTCATCAACTAAGTTTGTGTAAAAGTAAAAATCAGGAAGAATAATGAAGAAGAAAAGTAAATTATTATTCTGAAGATTACAAAATTGAGATCATGTCCATCGATAACATACCCCAAATTCAACATAAACCTATTCAAATTTTCTCGTCACTTATATATACACTTGCATATATTGTGGAGCTTTATATAAAAATGTTGATCCACTGTACGAGAAATGAAAACCTGACCACCGTAATACGAAGATTTATACGAGATTTATTTTTATTATTTACTGAAAAATTCTTTGAAGTAATATCTGTTATGCGGTTGATATAAAGTTTAGTCCTTTTATCAGTTGCATAAAGTATCGAATATTTTATATGAAAATATACTCAAACAGCTTGAATAGATATATCATAATAGTGCATATTTTTCAAATTCGCTTCAGCAAATATAGAAAATTAATTTAATAGAACACGACAGTTTCGGCATAATAATACGAACAATACATCCTGATTAATAATAATTGTCGAATGCACCAATTATCATTTGATTATCAACATTAACACGTTTAAGTGACGAGTATATTAATTGACGTAATAAATTACTGATCAAAGGTAATGTTAACAGAACATTAAATATCTGGAGCACTGGCTATGAATTGCATGTTTATGACCATTTGCATAAGTTATGGTGCATTCAGCATGTTAACAATTGCATATGACATTAAACATAGGCCAATACAATTATGATAATTAATATTCTGAATGCCTTAAGCTTGCCGTGATTTGTATTAGTAACATACGCCATAAACATTCATTTACGCTTTGATTGATTCACCAACAGAATTGTATATAAACTATTCTGATAAACATCGATATATATATATATATATATATATATATATATATATAAGCGGTAAAAAGATCCACCACTATTAACAATACTATTTTAATAGTATTGAGTAGAAGCAAAAATGTGTAACCAGCCATCACATTTGCTATCAGTTTTGAGATTATTTAATATATGTTATATTTAAGTATATGTTATTTAATTGTAAAAGATGTATTGTTATTTTTAAGTTCATTTTCATCTTTTTTATATAACTGTACTTTTATCATGGCAAATGTGTAAACATTAAGTTAATAGGAAATAAAAAAGTAAATTAAGTTTAAAAAAGGCAATTTTACAAGATTAAATTAAATAAATAATTTTTGAATCGAATCGAATGTTTTTTGAATTATTCAAATCGGTTGATCGGTGTTTCCGAAATCGTCGACGAAAATTTGTATCCGCACACACACACATACACGCACACACACACATACACACACACATATCCAATTTTTCTAAGGTATGCCAAAATATTCAGAAACCTTTGAAACGTAAAGATATATAAAAATTTTCATTTTAGATTTTTTTGCGATTACTATAACTTGCCCTACGGGAAGTTAAAAACAGCAAAAAACACATTTCTGCAATGATGAATTACCTGGGAGTTTTACTGAACATGGTCAAATAGTTGTCTGTTTGATATGTATTATTTGTTGTGATATAATTGGTTTCTTTCTTACAATATGATTGCCCAAAGTCAATTTGGACTTTTGTGCCTTGCCGTACTCTATCATAATAATTATAGATCCTATTAAGAAAGACCATTAAACATTTTACCGGATTAAATTATTTTAATTTTCAAAATTTAAAACTAAGTATAGAGACAAAATTTGTTTCCTATTAAATAAATGTGAATTTATGCCAAGAACTTTCATGAACAATTAAAAAAAAATTTCCATTTTCTTCTAAATCTAAAGCTAAAATTCGTTATCGGGCATCTTTCAATGTCGCATGTTCGGCACTCGTCGTTTTTCGCTCTCCATGGCTATTTTCACTCACGCCGGGTTCCGGTTTCGTCATTCCGGGGATATTTTCTCTCAGAATCGAGACGGAAATGACAACGCGGAGATATAATCTTATGGCGCACACCCGCAGAATATACTACTACGTTAACGCTATGAACTTTAAAACAAAGTGTTTTTATTTATAATGTTATAATAACTGTGGAATTATATATAAAGGGACACAAAGGTCCAATTTGATTTTGAGTAATTATACCAAACAAAACCAAACTAATTATATCACAAGAAATAAGACAAATCAAACCAGCAACTATCTGATTATATTTAGTAAAACTCCCAGCTAATTCATCTTTGTAGAAATGTGTTTTCATGCAGTTCCTGAAAAATTCGTCTCCTGGTTGTTTTTACCCTATGGGCGGGGTAAAATGGTACAGAAAGGGGAAAAACTGGTCCCATGTCTTATTTTTAATTTTAAACCGATGTTACAAAGTAATAGCTACATTATTCAATAAATAAAACTATAAACTTTATGGGTACATTTTTTTACACATATCAAAGTACCATATCAAAACCTTGATATGGTAGGTATCTCGACAGAAAGATTCATCATCAGAGTTGAAATAAATATTTATTTAATTGCTTTTTTTAACTTAATTTACTTTTTATTTACATTTTTCATTTTTTACACCTTTGTCAGGGTTACACTATTTATAAAACAATTAAATAACGTATACTTAAAAATGATATTTAGATCTTGTAAACTAAACAACAGTGCTCACGATCAAACCAACGAATGAAAATGCTTTTGTTAGGGATTTTTAAACATTGCCGCTTACATCCCGATAGCAACGTCGTAAGAAACGAAGTAATGACTAGTTATACATCTTTTTTATTCTACTTTCAAATACTGTTGTTAATTTTTTTTTGAACCCCGCTCTACCCTACAAAAAATGTGAACTACTTCTTATATCACTTATTAGAAATATCTCAATTTAGACTGATTTTTTTTAATGTGTATTGGTTATAGTACAGTGATCTTATATTCTAGTCTGTTAATACGCATCCATTTTGATTTTTATCCAAATTATATGCCGAACGATTCCGGTCGGCTTGACCGGTCGTTGGGCACGATATGAGAGTGTTGAGGCGTGATAAATACATTTCAAACGTCAGATTCCCTTAAAGTTATAATGATATATTATTATGCTCTATATGTAAATATTCATGTTCCGAAATACATTGCCCGGACTTGTTATTATGTACGTGAGCGTGACAACATCGAAATTGTTCCATCGTACGACGATCTTTCTTCTGCATGTTGGAAACATTTTAATATGTAAATTATAAAATTAAAATGTAAATTAGGTATATAAGTTAATATAAAATCTATCATTAAAATGATAATTCAATTACAGAAATCGAGCAAATATTTAAATTGAAAATTTTGAAGAGATAATCCTGCAATTTTCGGAGCATGTTGCTATATAAAAAATAAACCGTAGCAATTATGAAGGTATTTTTTATATATCATATGAATAATATTCAACCAGTTACTGCAATCTATCACTAGATAACAAGTAGTCATTTTTGAACTTTATTCCGCGATCTTTTTATACAAAAATAATAAGCATAAACTGCTAACAAGATACATGAAAAAATACAATACTGACTGATGACTATACTATAGTAAATACACCCAATGGAGTAACTACTAGAAATATGATAAATACAAATAATTAATAATCGTTCACAAAATATGAAAGTAATTGGCGTCAGTGGCGTACCTAGGGGGGGGCGGTGGGGGCGGTCCGCCCCGGGCGGCACTTATTTTGGGGCGGCATTTTTTAGTTTATTTATACATAGTTGTAAAAAGCAACTTATTCATTTTATATTTATTAACTTCCGTAGGGTAAGTTATAGTAATGGACCGACAATCGAAAATGAAATTTTTTACATTTCTTCACGTTTTGAAGGTTTCTGAACATTTTGGCATACCTCAGAAAAAATGGAAGTGTGTGTGTTTTCGGACGTTTTCGGGCGCACCGATCAACCGATTTGATGGTACAGAAAATAGAAATCGGGTTTTTGAGAGAATGAAACATCCGATTTGATTGATGCAAAAAACTTCAATTTGTAATGATGAGAAGAAGTGGTGATTAGTTTTTCGCAAAGGCAGAGATACCAAGCAAAATGTGCAAAAAATATCTGTTTTTGAGAGAACTAAGCATTCGATTTGAATGATTCAAAGAACTTTCTACGTGGATTTTATTTATATTTCTTATAAATATTAGACAATGCCCTTTATTTCAAATAAACAAAACTAAAACAATCAATTGATTGATTGAGTTTTGTTTATTTACTTTTCTGTAAACATATATACACCACTAGTTAACATCCCGAAGAAGAAGTTTATGTTTTCATCAAAAAATCCGAATCGCTGATTTTATGTTTTCTCGACGTTTCAAGCCATTCTGAATCGAATGAGCCCAAATTTGGAAAAAGTATGTGTGTGTATGTGAACAGATTTTTTGTCGTAAATTGTCGTTTTTTAAAAAACGGCTACACCGATTTCAAAAATTTAAAAGCCACTCGATGTATCTCGATGAAGACTATGATTTGTCAGTTTGAGTTTGAGTTTGACCGTCAGTGCGACGATCGGCCAAGCTGTTTCTTTATAAATCGCAGAAAAGTGAAAAATTTTTCGTCTACGTTTTAGCCTGCAATTCTGAATTGATTTTGAAAATTCAAAAACCGTTCGAAAGATATTAGTTGGGAATCGTGCTGATTAGTTTTTAGTAGAGATCGGCCGGGCCGTTTTCTTAATAAAGTTTTTAAAAAAAAAATTCGACGATTCTTATGATTATTTTTTTGACGGTAGATACCATAGTCTTCTCGATCATACTAAAATATTACGGTCCTACGACAACTGGTTTAGCTTTAAAAATTCGTCAAATATTGCAAAAATTAGTATGGTCTTTTTGGCCTTTGTCAAAATTAGACCTTTGTTTCTCAAAAACGCCTGAACCGATTTCAGAAATTTAAAAACCATTTGATGTATCTCGATGAGGCATATCGTTTCTTTGTGCGACGATCGTCCGAGCCGTTTCTTTGTAATTTGGAAAGAAGTGTTAAACCTTTCGTCCACATTTAAGCTCATACTACCGAACCGATTTTAAAAAATTAAAAACTGTTCGAAAGATATTATTTGGGATTGATACTGATCAGTTTTAGGTGAAAATGTACCGAGCCGTTTTCTTGTAATTAACTGTTGAAAAAAAATTTAAAATTTTTATAGAACTCACTGAATTATTACGGCCTTACGACAAGTAGTTTAATTTTAAAAATTTATCAAAGTTAGAGAAAATGTTTTTTTGACGTTTGTTAAAAATAAAATTAGATGATTTAGTTGGTATAACGATAGTGTACTTGGTCTTGAACATAGTAAACTATTAAAGTCCTACGGAAACTGGTTCAATTATAATTATTGATTAATTAAAATTATAGATTTTTGAAAATTTGCTTTTAGAAAATACTCCGAGTTAACGTGTTTGTTCGTTCGTTTGCAATGATGTGTAATAAATCCACTCGGAATACTTTTAATCACTCATAAATTAATTTATTTTTTATTGATTAAGTCGATTATTTACACATTTCGGGAAGTTCATGTAACTTGCCTCAAGGCAAAATACCAGTACCAACTAGTTTTCTTTCTTGAATTATAAATGATCATTATGATTTTTATTATTGTAAATATTTGATTTATATAAATTATGATTAACCATATGATTTAGAATTTTATTCCTCGGTGTATATAAATGTATATTTGTGTAAATTTTGAATTCTAATTTAAGAACAGGTTAATAATTTTATTTTATTGTATTCATTAAAATTCGTTGAATTCGTATAAGCATCTTTATGATTTTGTTCAGCGATTTTTCCTATTTTTTTATATCAGCTTATAAATGTCATTTCTTTTGAAAAGTTTATATGATTACTTTGAAGTGATTTATCAATATTTTTTTAAATCATCCATTTTTTTTTTGAAAATCAGGGCTGGCGGAAGGCGGGGTCTGCTAGGTCTGCAAAGCCTTAGGGCAGCGGTTTCCAACCTTTTCTTCCTTGTGCCCCCCTTTCGAATGAAAAAAATATTGCGCCCCCCCCCCTTCTTATTTTTCTAACAATTTAATTTTAATATACTTAACATAACTGAAATTATGCCATATAATACGCTGTATTATAAAAAATATACATACAAACATAACTATTTATTATAAGAATTTTTTGTTTCACATAAGTAAGATCTCACAAATGGTAATAAAATTTCTAAAGCATTATTTGCCATAGTAGGAAAATCGTCCTTTACTGGTAACGAAAACATAATATATTTTCGTCCTGAAACATCTGCTTCAATGTGCTATTACTAGGTAAATCAATGATCATTTTCTGCTCTGCTTTTGAATGACCAAAATCATCATGTTTCTCAATGACAAATGGATTTCTAATCCATTCGTATTTGGACGTAATTAGATAAAGTAATGCGAAAATTGGTTTCGTAGACTAGTCATATGACTGATATAATAATAAGATCTTTACTTACTTCTATTTCATCAGTAACACAAGTAATTTTAAAAGTGGGAAACATGTTAAAGTTATAAAGTTATTTGATACTAGTTATACACAGTTCTAATTTTTTCATAAAAGCCGTAATCTTGTGTTTCTGAACAAAATCACGAATTTGAGATCCTTGCATTGATTTATTTAAATCGCTAAGTCTTTGAAAAATATCAACTAAATACGCAAATTTTGCGAAAAACTTTGTGTCCTAAAACAAGATTGCTCCGTCTCTTTTGTTATCAGCAAGAAATATAGCAATTTCTTTTTTGAGCTCAAACACTTAGAATTACTTTAAGTATTTTGTTGATTTGTACTTACTCAGCATTTAAAAATACTATTTTTGAAATAGCTTCGCGCCCCCCTTGGAACGGTATGGCGCCCCCCAGGGGGGCGCGCCCCACAGGTTGGAAATCACTGCCTTAGGGCATTATATAAATATGTTGACAAGTGCATATAAATATGTCTGAAAAAAATTACTCTGTGTATTAATTAATATTGATTAAATAACTTAATAATTTTTTAACTTCCGTATGATAAGTTATATATAGTAATCGCAAAAATGTCGAAAGTGAAAATTTTTATATATCTTTACGTTTCAGAGGTTACTGAATTTTGGCATATCTTAGAAAAAATGGATGTGTGTGTGTGTGTTTAGATACAAACTTTTGTCGATGATTGTAGGAACACGCATCAACCTATTTGAACAAAACATTCAATTCGTACTGATAAAACGTGCTAATTAGTTTTTGGCAAAACGGGTCCAGCCGTTCCAAAGATACGGGGCAAAAAAGCCAAAAATTGTAATTTAGTTCTTGAGAGAACGAAGCGTCCGTTTTAAGTAATTCAAAAAACATTTTATTTGTATTGACTAAACAAAGAACTGTTTCTGGGATGACAGGTCTAGCAGTTACAGAGATACAATAAGATAAAGTAAAAAAATGACATTTGGCGCTTCAAAATGATCATTAGATATATCCACGTCAAATTGTCTGATATTTTCTAGAGATTTTAATAATAAGAACAAATTTAATTTACATTTCTATGGGTTCCGTATCAATGTCTAGCCGTTTCGCTTCGATATTTCGTCTCCAAAACAGCTGCGCAGCGCGATTGTTTTGAAAAAGAGTTGCAAATTTTCAAAAAATTTCAAAATATAAAAAAAAATTCAAAAAAGCTATTTTTTTCAAAATTTTCGAAATTCTCAAAAATATATTTTTTTCAGATTTCAAAAAATTTTTAATCTTTTTTAAAAACTTTATGTTTCGGTACGAGAAGTGCCAGCAATTTGCCTCAAGGCACGATGCCATGCACCACTAGTTTATTTGTATTAATTTATGAAAACTACTATTTGACTGACTTATAATTGAAAGGGCGGCAATCTGGAGACCGCCCCGGGCGGCAAAAGTTCTAGGTACGCCACTGATTGGCGTTGTGAGAATTATATCAATTAAGCACATTTATTAAGTTACTACTAATTATTAAGTTATTACAACTATTGTAATAACTCTTTAGAGGAATTTCAACTAGAGGTAGATGATAATTGATTTAGATATAGATAATTATTAAATTATGAAAAATTTTAACGTCAACGTTTCTCTAGAAGACTGCTAACAAGATACATGAAAAATACAAAATTTACTATTTACTATACTATAGTAGATACACGCAATGGTGCATCTACTAGAATATGATGAATACAAGTAATCAATAATTGTTAACAAAATATGAAAGTAATTGGCATTATTAGGATTACATCAATTAAGCACAATTATTAAGTTACTACTAATTATTAAGTTATTACAATTATTGTAATAACTCTTTAGAGGAATTTCAATTAGAGGTAGATGGTGATTGATTTAGATGTAGATAATTATTAAATTATGAAAAATTTTAACGTCAACGTTTCTCTAGAAGCTCTGGGCTCGGTTCGACAACGCGTCAGTGCTGGAAAACGGCGTCGATATAGGATTACCATACTGCATTCCATTCATCGCTCTCGTTGCAATGGATTTTAAACAGTTTCAATCGCAACAAGGCGACAAACGAGCGCTGAACGCAGCTGAATGTCGTCAAATCTGAAAATCTGGGCCGAATAAAAATGTCAGACCGCAAACCGCGCCTCTGTGTTGCGTCAGCCATGCGTTAAAAACGTCTGCGCCCCTCATTCTCCCTTTCATTATCTATTCCACAATAAAAATATTAACCAGAAAATATAACTGCTTTACACACACCGGCTGTATTATATTATAATTAAGCCGGGTGAAAAAAGGTAACATTCGAATCGCCGATATCTCTTCACCCCAAAGGTGCATCCGTCCTTTGTTGTGGACGCGCAAAGCACAATGGATTTCGTTACCGACAGACAACATTTCGGTTTTTTTTTCCTATCTGCTGGGAAATTCAACCAATGAACGCGCGTAGGTACGACTGTTTAAATATTTCGTATGCGTGCACGGAACGGGATCGATCGAGACTTTCCCCTAATTTCTGTATTTTACTTTTTTTCGGCGTCGATGTTTGCAGAGCAGAATGAGCGTTGTGTAATATGCACGAGAGATGTACAGATGATGATGGCGTACGGTTAATGGTAAACACTGATGTTACACATATATATATATTATATGAACCGCGAGGGATGAGAACCCAATGGGGTAAGAAGATCTCGTTTGTTTAAACCGCACGGCGCGGCGTCAGCAAACACGCGTACTTACGCCGCGCGCACCACGATTCTAATCAAAATTTCAACAAACATCCGAATGAGATTCGCGTAGGTTCGATTTGTAAATAAATCACGGTTCAGAGCTAAATTTAAAATAACTGCGTGAAATTGAAAAAGAGTTCGGTTCACTAAGTTGTTTTATTGCTACAACGAAAAATATCAATTTTAAAGCTTTGCCAATCTTTTACTGTGATTTTTTGTTTACTTCATTAGTCAGTTAAGATCGCACTGCATAAAACCTTCGTATGGGACTTTGACAGAAGAATTCTTGATTAGAGTTTGAATAAATATTAATTGATTTTCGTAAAATTGCATTTTCTAACTAAGTTCACATTTTTATTTACTAGTTTCTTACTGCTTACACCTCGTTAGTATGAAGGTTTAGGTGGTCCTTTTTACTTCAACCACATGTGATCTATTATTTAGATCTAGAGGTTATGTATAAACAACTCTTGAATGTAACTTGAAAATAACAATACATCTTATAAAAAATTAAATCAGGTATATTTAAAAATTATATTGAGGTATCATAAACCAAACAACAGTGCTCAAAAACAAAAAGATTGATAATGAGAAAAAAATACCTACTTTTGTTAAAAAATTGACAATGTAGCCGTTTATCTTGTGGTACCGAATCTTTCGCCCTCTACTCTCAAATATTGTTGTTAAAAATTCCTAACTTTACTTGTTTTTGATATAATGGTGGTAGATCTTTTTATCCACGGACTCTATGTATATATTCAGTATAGAGCCACAACTGATTTGCGATGTTTCTAAAGTTTCGCAATAGAGAATTTAATAAAAAATATATACGAAAAATTCAATTTGTCATAAACGTCGTGGGCCTGATTGGATACGTTTTAGTCTTTTCCGGACACACACATACACACTCTTGCTATGTTTGCGTGCTTTATCAAAAAGTTCCAATTTCGTATATGCGATTTATGGAAGGCGGAAGCCAATTCTCTACATACTTATGGTATATCAAGAAAAATACAACGGTCCCCAGCTTCGAAGAAGGAAAATCAGTTATATTTGTGCGAACCAGATTGTCATGCTCGGAAAAGATTTAAGTGTTTAGCAGGGGTGGATTGAAAGTATCTAATAAATAAGCAACAAGATCTGGTGGTCGAACTGCACAGCATAGCTCTGTACGGATCAGAGACACGGACTCTAAGAAAGGCCGCTAAAAACTATTCGGAGAGTTTTGAAATGTGGTGCTAGAGAGGAATAGAGAATAGAGAAATATGGACAGGAAAGATAACATATAAAGAAGTCCTAAGAAGAGTGAAAGAAAGGACTCTACTGAGCACGATCCTGAAAAGAAATGGAAACTGGATTGGATCCATGTTGCAAAAATAGTACACTGAACGTACGTAAGATAAAGTATACAGGTGGTTGGTGACTTATGCAAAAAAATATAGGTAAATGAAGGTCTATGTGCAGGACCAGGAAACATGGAAGTAAAAGTTTCCAAAGCAAAATATATAAAAATGTATAAAAAAGAGGAAATGGTGGTAAATAATGACAATAGAAATAATAAACAAGGAGTGGGGAATGTAAAAAGAAATTATTAATTTGTGATGCTCTCACACCATGGACCTGCGTTCCGACCATGTTTTCTTATTATTATTATTATTATACTATATGTATCTTTAACCACAATATTTGATTGAATTGAATTTTTGATTCAATTATCCAGCTAAACATATTTCCCTACCAATGCGCCCCTGGCGATGTCTTTCTCGTATATTTCGGGGGTAGTGTCCCGGGTTGCAAGCGCCTTTCCATTCCGGGGTTGTTGGATATAATGATTTCGCTCATCCGAGAGCCGAGTTCCGGTGTCGTTGATATCGCTCGACAGTCCTACGCAATTCTTGTGAAAAATGCGAATCATGCGTGTTCTGAGAACTCTAATGGGTTCCTATAACGCTTCTGTTCTTTGAAACATGTGTAGTTTAAGAACAAAACAAGGGATAGAATATAATTGTCATGTGAGATGTAGTAAAGAGATACAGTTATAATAGTTAAAGAGATAGGTTTTTATTTATATTTGATAAAGCTGTAAAGCTGTGCTTTCAGGTGAAGCTTTTTTATTTTTTACTCGGTTTTTTCATTATGGAAATATCAAATAATTTACCATTTCATATTTTTTTTCTAAAGAAGGGCTTTTCAATGTCAACCAATTTTGAACATAGTTAAACAAATAGTCTTAATTCTTAAAAAACTTGGGGCAATTGCGTCATTATTTTTTAATGGGGTCCTAGAAATGTTACTTACAGTTACGAATTCAAAGGTTAAATAAACAAAATTTATAACAAGTAACCACAATAACCGAAAAATAGTCACAGTTGCACCAAAGCTATAGGTTGCACTTAAAAGCTCATAATTTTTAAACAACATGGAATATATTTTTTTATGATAGCTACAGTCATTACTATTTTTATAATAGTTACGGCGAAGTGTAATCAATAAGAAACTTGTAAATAAAAATGTAAAATGAGCAATGTTACAAAGATTAATAAAATTAGTAGATTATTACTAACTGTAATGATGAATTCTTTTGGCAAATTTCCATACAAAGGTTGTATCCAGAGGGATCTTTATAAAAAATGAGCCCATAAATTATGTATTTCATACAGAAGTTGTATTTGCTTTATTTGTAATATTTGTAATTTAATATGTAATGTATCTGATAATGGTAAATGAAAACAAAAATGTGGTAGGTATTTTTGTTTAACTTATCATTATCAGACTCATTATATATTAAAATACAAATTTTAATTTAAGGAAGGTTTATAGACAGTAGTAAAAGTTGATAAAATCTTTTGTTCATTATGTCTGAAAAAATATATTTAGATTATGATTATTCAGCCTAATAATTAAACTGCATCGCATTTAAATAATGTAGCTATTATTCCATAATATTCATTAAAATTAAAAATAATACGGTTGATATTTTGGCCCCCTACTTGTCCTTTCATACACCTTTCTATGAGGTAAAAAGGACCGGGCTGCAAGTTTTTGAAAAATAGTAAAAAAATATAGTTCTACAACGATAAATGGGATGGGATGCTGGGACTTTTGCTGAACATAGCCAAATAGTTCTTCGTTTGATATGTGTTATTTATTTTGATGTATTTGTTTTGGGTTTCACAATGTAATTGCCCTAAGTCAAACTAGATCTTTGTGCCCTGCTCTACCCTAAATAAAATATTTGTGTAGTGTGTGTAATATCATTTTTATCGCGTAACCCACATTTCAGTTTCCGTATGTTACGTAAAGTGACCATATAAAATAAACATGCATCTATGACCATAAAACGGCACGTTGTATGTTGCATGTGCAAACTACAAAGTAGGAACTATAAAACGCTTTTGCACAATTCACAGCGTGTTGTTGTGTCGAATGCATGCGCCGGCCGCGATGCCGTACGGTGCTTTTCTGTAAGCGCACCAGACCGATGCATTTAGCTTTGTCCAACTCGCCGTTCGACGCCGAGCTTTTGATGACACACATTCAGGAATGGGAAACAGCATCGACACATCACGATCGTAATGGATAATCGATTATGTGAATATTATCTAGAGCGAAATCACATCAAACTCAAGATGTGGTCCTGGCTTTGATCTGCTCAATCTATATATGACATAGATCATACAGCTATAGTAAGATATTATATCAGCACAAAATCGTCCTAGTCGCACAGAATGGACTAATTTAATGATACGAAATTAAGTTGTTAACATTTAAAAAATTTGAAAATATGTATGAATATCATCCTTAATAAATGCTACGGATTGCGCACAAAGAACATAATAGAAGAATGAATTTTTGTGATTTTTTGGTTTCACAAATATAGGGTACATAGAATACTAGGGAATGGTATGAATATGAAGAATTTTTTATGCTATTAAAGAATTTTGCTATTTATGATATTAAAGCATAAATTTCTTTATGCTATTAAAGAAGCTTTATGCTTTATTAGAGATACATTACTACATATGTATCTCGTTGTTTCATACATTATCATATGATATTTTAAAAATTTTCAACAATGTTGCTTCCTATTTAATATTTGATCTACAGGTATTTGCTTCATACTATGTGACCAATAATGTGTTAAGAATTGTAGATGGCAGGAAAATGAAAATTTGCTACATTTTACAAACAGCTATAACTAATATTTTAATAATTTAACCATTTTTCATATGCCACTCATATTTTATGATGGTCAGTTTAGGCACCAAATCCATCATCATGCCAACATGCCCTTGTAGTATACAATGTCCCTTTTCGGCCGACTATAGTAAATTTATCAAATTCATTGAAAGTCCTTTACTACACAGTTGTAAATAAAAGAGATAATAAAAAAGCCAAATTTCTAATAATATTAAAGGTCGATTTTAATAATAAAGGGTAGTACTGCCCTAAGGCAGGTCCTTAAATTGAGTTAAATTTCAACTTGATCTAGGTAAGAATAGTGTGAGAGATTTCCTATTGCCATTTTACATCGCAGTAACCAAAATAAGCTATTTTCAATTGCGAATATATATTTTATCCATGTTTTGAAGTGAAAATGCACATCGCTACCGCACGATGTCAGGATGTCCCTAGCGGGAATTAAACTCGCTATTATTATTATATTACACCATGGAACACCCATTAAATTACCCATTACCCATTTTATCACCTTTAAATTTGGATTTATTAAAAATGTAATAGTTAAGCTGTAGTTTGAACAATTATGCACCAAAACACCAAAAAGGACAAACTTTCATGAACCAATTATTGATAAAATTATGGAAGTGCAGATTCAGGAAAACGTTGTAAAAACTTAATCGGACGATAAGTATAAATAAAATATATTTATTTCATAAAACGTAAAAAAAGTTTTTATTACATTTTACACTAAATACTATAACTAAGGTGCTTTATCTATTTATTTATATTGTATAATTCTATTAGAATTTTGCTATAAGATAATTTAATAAGCAATAAGCTATAAGCAATCGAAAGCCTGTAGCTTATTATTTTTTATCTTCAATTATTAATATTCATAGAAATAAACTAAATTTTCAGGCGGTATATAACATTGTTTTGATTCCAAATCTGATAAGTCAGGATATATCATGTATATCTTGATCTTTCACAAAAAGCACCAAAGACTTGAAACATTTTGCTTTTCTTATTACACACACCCTGTATAAACAGGTTTTACACAGTATATTATTAAGTAAACAGAAATCGGTCAAAAGTCGTTTTATGTCGACAAATAGCATTTTTCTATCTCTATTTACTGCCCTACACATAGTAATAACGCCAGCGGCAATAATGTCCGTCGATCGACATTGCCGGCGCGTTGCTCTGTGACCATTAACGTCGCCATAAACTCAATATTCGGTCAACGGACTGTAGAGCTAACAAAAGGAGTAGTCCATCAGCGGCTAGTTACCGATAACTGGCCATAAGTTTAGAAACGGCTTTAACCCATTCGAGGGTAGTCGAATTAATCGGCCAACGCTATTGAGAAGGACATGGACTGTTGAATATTCAAATATTACTAATTTAGCTTGATGCCTGTATAAGCAAAGAAAACAATACAGGTTTACATATAATGATTTATATTTTTTATGTAATTAGTCTTATTAATCCAAAGAAGATATTTGTTTTCATAAGAAAATCTGATTTCTGGTCATTGTGAGTAGTTTGGTACAAACTTTGGACAAAATATGTATACTTTAACTTTGGATAATACCCGGACGTTTCATTGTCTTATTATACAATGTTCAATCATTGACTTAGTTAGCATTAGATTTAGACGTTCTAAGTGCTACCAAAAAAATTGCTGATGTGCAGATCCGCATCAGAGAATGTGTCAGAAAATTCCATGTGCAGATATTAAAAAAGGAAGATCCTTGCCTAAATGCAACGCCAGCACCTATTTTAAAAATGTAAAAGTAATTTGATCTCCTTCAATAATAAATTTTATTATTTAATATTAAAAAGTAAAAGCTTATTTGATGATGCACCCTAATTAGTAGAATCAAAAGAATTATGCAAAATCTAAAGGGATTTTGAAATTGCATCGATGCAAAAATTACACATCGTGCTGATTGGGTTCTAGCAAAATTTCGTCACGCAGTTTCTTCGTATTGTTAAACAATTGTTCATAGTACTTTAATAAAAATATTCTAGTGGATTTAATTATTGTTAACTTTCACCGTTCTAAGTTATTTACGGGTTTACCATCCATATTTCTCAATGTCATTTAAGTCATATGAGATTATTCAATGAGCAATCGATGGTTTTGGCACTTTTTTCATTAGGCTTAAAATAAGATACATTGCTTTAATACCTGGTATTTTACTCAATTTTCATTAAAAATATACAAGTAGATCAGATCTTGCTTACAGTGATAATTGATAGAAACTTGATCAAATTATAGAAAAATTATAAAAATTGTAGTTTATAATAATTTATAGAGACGTAACTATTATTTTGCCCATATGTATATTTCACCTGTTAGCATGAATAATATTACCAAATATTATTTTGGACTAAATATTACACCGGTACTTTTCTTTATATTATTTTCCCTTGTCACCAATGATTCGCAAACACCAAAGCAAAAACTGTTTACGTTTAACACGTATTTTGCAAAAAAAATTGAAAAATACCGGAACGTTTTAGTAATTTCATATCTAAGGAAAACCGATGTTCTTCCGTGAAAATGTATACAAGTTCATATTATCGTGTATTATTTGCATGTGTTGGAAAAATTTGGTACGTGCGCATGAGTGCGCACGCCCCCTTTGCATTACGCAGGGTGGAAATACGTGCGCACGTGTTACATATCGCATTTTCCATTTTCTTTGACGCGTAGATTTTCGGGTAATTTACACATTCGCGATATTATATTCTTTCTCGATATAGAATATTTTATTCGAAAATTAAATGCGATGCAAACACGCTCACTGAGTGTTCAAGATCTTCTTTTTCTTTTGTAGTACAAGTTTCCTAAAATTAGTTCAGTATATCTCACGTAAATTATTGTACTAGGTTAGAGACAATTTTATATCCTTATAATTAATATATTTATTATTTTATATTAGGCAAGTAAAATTGAACAAAGTTTCAGAACTTAATATCAATCAGCTTGTATCAATACAAGATTGTGGAAAATAAGAGATAACGAACATTTTAAGTTTAAGATGTTTTCCGATTCTAATAAAATAATAAAAGTGCAATGGACCATTAACTATTCAAACAATAATACAAACTATTTTATTGCATTCTCTCATTCTGGCTGTCTATTTTTGAAAACTTTGATTATTTTTTATAATTAAACCACTTCTCGTAGGCCTATAACATTTTAAACTGTTTGGTTTGACTATCGACCCTATCACCATGCGAAGTTCTATCAAAATCCGAGAAAAGTTAACCTGAGTTTCTCCTTGTGAGTAAGTAATTACAATTTAGAAGTTTTTTTAATTCCGTGGTTTTATATGAATAGGTGTCTTTTTGTTCATTCAATATAACGATATTTCATTACCAGTAAATACACTCATTCACATACAATCATACACACACATACACACACACACACACACACATATATATATATATATATATATATATATATATATATATTATATATATTTATCTAGTTTAGGTGCGTGTGTCATAAGTATGTAAGGTATATTTGTGTAGACAATGTTTCCGGGCAGCTTCTTCCACTGCCGTTGGATTTTTTTGGATTAGAAAAAGCGAAGGAAAAGCGAAAAGCGCCAAGGGGTGGTTTATAAAGGGGAGAACCAGCTGGAAAATGGCTGACGGCTTGTTGGGGGAAAATTCCTCGCGTGACTGTATCGCGAGGGAAAACGACTGGATTTTCAGAATGGTATTATACACAAGTTGGAGCTTTGGGGGGTTTGAATCCGCACACAGTCTAACAAAAAGCAATGTCGAAGCGAAGAAATACTTTATTGGTTTGTCAGCTAATATTTTTGTTACCGACAGTGTCTGCTTTCTTAAGTGTCTTATGACAAAATATTAAAGTTTATGGATACATTTTATGGGATAAAAGCTATAAAACAGATATAATTCATTATAATTATAAAACATAAAATGGGATGTTAATAAAATGGATTATACAGTATGTAAATATATATATATATATATATATATATATATATATATATATATAAAGAAAATCTATCAGTTGTCTTCAAATGCCATAGCTTGTTTTTTTATCCAGGTATTTATTTCAACCATTAAATCTTTTGGATTAATAGTTACGGGTATGTATATAAGAATCCGTATCATGATAATTTAAATCACATTTGATATATATTATCATGCACCATTAATGAAGTAGGCCGGCTTAATCCTTTTGAACAATCTTCTAAATATAAAATCCCTTGACGGCTCAGCATTTCACATTAGGATATGAAAGTACTATATTTAGTATATTTAGTCAATAGTTCCTGTGTTATGGAATGTAAACGAAAAATATATAGAACAACCCGATTGTCAAATTTGGATTGATAGAATATATTGATTTAAGGAGTTTTCTTTTCAATTGTAATATGGTGTAATTTCCAGAAACTTAACAGATACAAATACATATCCAAGTGTACTTGGTCTTTTGGTTTTTTACAAAAGTCAATAATTTCTGCCTAAATGTTTTGAAATTTATCATATTATAATGCATTTTCAAGCATATATTTTTCATTATATAAATTTTTAATCTTCTAATTGCTACTTCAAGTGTCATTATAAATGACGTTTACTTATTAGATACATTGATAGGATTAAATATCCACAATAGCTAATACATAATAAGATTTTAACTAGCAAAAAATGTAATTTTTCTATAAGTATATATATATATATATATATATATATATATATATATATGTATATATATGTGTGTGTGTGCGTGTGTGTGTGAGTGTACATATACATGTATATAATTACATATTTGTATATAAAACATACAGAAATTTAATAATTCCAATCGGTTCAGATCGTATGATAAACAATAGCTTTGGCTTTGCTTGTTTGACTTTGACTCTTTGTAATGACTTTCAGTTCGAAGATTATATTTTTCAAGAAATATAATCCCCGCGATATATACGTATACACATGTTGAATGAACGAAAAGACAAATGCAAATGTCTGTCCCACCTGCTAATGATGAAATGATTTCAAGAATCGTTCTCCATCGCGTGGCCGAGCGTTCTTCGAACCACACAATGTTGTCTTCAGTTGTGTTTCGAAATGATCTAATGTCGAAATACCGGTTATTCGGTATCAACTAAGAGGACCAGATAGAAAACCCGGTCCGAACTTACGCTTGATTGGTCGGATGTCGTTGAATGGAAGGGACATGTATACACAAGGGGAGTGTCCTACAAAACTGTATTATAATAAATGGCATTAGGGTGAAATATTAGGGTACGCAAACCCCGCGTCTGCACGCAAGCAGGAGTCCCGGCCCCGACACAGGTTAATGCCCAGCAGACCGCGGCATAGGCGTTGTCTTCTCATCTAGGGTTCGCGCTGAACGTTTTTTCTACCTTTCCTTGCCTATTTCGTGCGACGACTCTAATTTGTTTTGTTTTTACGAGCGACCATTTGGAATATTCTTGTTAAAACTATCCTGCTGGATTACGAGACAGAATGTTTGTGTTTTTCAATGCAATTCTATGATACGCTAGGCTTACCATGGAAATATCAGTACGGACGCTTCGATAATAAAGAAAATATGGTAGATAAATGTATATATTATGTACACATACGTACACACACACGTCTAAATTACGATTTATTTACGTCTAAAATACTTTTTATTTAATTTTATCAATTTCGTTGATAGTATTTTTATGTCATATAGTAGGTAAAATAATTAATTCATTAATATGATGTGATATATTTGCACATAAATCATACAAAACTTAATTACGGTGTAGAAAGTTTAAACACAAAAAATAAAATAATAGTAAAATGATTCTTATTATTGTTTCACTGTTTGAGATTTTAGAAATTTGAAGCCGCACAATTCATGTCCATATAATGCGAACCTTTTTACTATATCTAATAATTAAACTTAATTTTATTTAATTGCATTTAAATTAAAAATATGATAATTAATGATATATATGTGGTTGAATTATAAGTAATTGAAACTAAGTAAATAAATAGAAATTTCTTAAAAATTACATTCCACGAGTTCATCCAGTATGCACTATTTCAGTTGGCATCTTAATGCTCTAAGGTTCCACGAAACTTCCAGGTCACATTCTAAATTTTTCGAGTTTTTACTAAATAATTATGGCTTTTTTCAACAGACGACAAAAAGTCTTAATTCTATAACGTTGTCAATACAAACAGTATCATTTTTAACTTCCCGTAGGATGAGTTATAGTAATCGACAAAAAAATCGAAAATCAAAATTTTTATGTATCTTTACATTTTAAAGGTTTCCGAACATTTTGGCATATCTCAGAAAAAATGGATATATGTGTGTATAGTGTATGTATGTGTGTGTGAGTGTGCGGATACAAATTTTCGTCGACGATTTCGAGAACACCGATCATCCGATTTGAATAATTCAAAAAACATTCGATTCGTACTGATAAGGAGACGTGCTGATTAAAATTTGGCAAAGGCGGGTCTAGCCGTTTTGAAGATACGGAGCAAAAAGTGTCAAAACGGTAACTCAGTTTGCAAGAGAATGGAGCGTCCGATTTTAATAATTTAAAAAACATTATATTTGTATTGACAAGGTGAAGAACTGATTGAATTTTTGGGAAGGCACATTAAATTTTTATTGATACCTACAAATTTTTTTATACATATTTTTTTGTTTTTCATTAGCATATATAGGCTTATAATTACAAATTTTCAGTTCTCGTAATTTGTTTGAATGTAAAACAAAAATTCGGCCCGTAGAGGGTTAAAATTGAATTGCTATCTCTCTAGAATAACCGATATTTTTTTTATCGCTAAGATGCCTTTAACGGTATTTAATGAATCAATTACAACTCGTAAACGTCAATGAGATCATCACGAAAATTAAAGGTTCGTTTCATTCCAACCCTCTTCAAGGTGGGTGTATAAGACGTGCGTGTCAGCTCTGAAACATCATTATCGGATATGCGGTAATAAGTTCGGACGTAAATTAGTCGCAGGTAGCAAAGGTCAATATTTTGACTCCGGACAGACTGACGAGGGACGGACGTTCTAGTTTGCACGGTAATCAAATTATTTATTCAGGCATCGCCGTCTGTGACTAATCCAATGAAATTGTTTTCTGATAGGATAAAACTTTTATTTTATTTGAATGCCACAAGTTGAATTAAATATTAGGGTGGAAGGTCCGCGGGTAAAAAGATTCACCAGCGATATCTCAAAAACAATTAAAGTTGAGAATTTTTTAACAACAATATTTGAAAGTAGAGACAAAAAGGTTTAGCCATCACCTTGTTTTTACGACGTCGATATCAGGAGATAAACGCCAATGTTTGAAAATCCATTTTTTGGTTGTGGGCACTGTTGTTTAGTTTACGAGACCTTAATATAATTTTTAGGTATACGAATTTTAATTGTTTTATAAGATATATTGTTAATTCTAAGTAGGATCCAACGGTTTTTTTATATAACCTCTATAAAAGCTCACACATGGGTGGAGTAAAAAGGATCAACTGAACCTTTACCCCGTCAAAAGTAAAAATAATAAAAAACCAAAAATGAAAAGTAAATTCAGTAAAAAAGTTACGAAAGTATAGTAAAGATACAAAAGCAATTTTTATAAATAGTTATTCCAACTTTGCTGATGAATATTTCTGCGTAAATACCAAATCAAGGCTACATACAGTGTTGTCTCTGTAAAAATTGTAGCCATGAATTTTATATTTTGGATTGGTTGATTACTGTATCTATTATTTCATAAAATCTCTTTAAAATTAAAAATAAGACGTTGAACATTTTTGCCTTCTGGATGTCCCTTATTACCACGCCTATTAATATCTTTATTGATAATGAAAAAAAAATAATTAAAAACAATTATAAATAACTACAGAGCATTTTATTTTATCGCAGTTCAATAATTCACAACACTGAAGATACATATTTTATCATACGTTATAAATAAATGAAGTAAGTATTATTATTCCGATTCAAGAACTCAATCTGAATCCATTAAGTGAATAGCAAAACTATACTATCACGAAGTATTTCAAAATAAGTACATACCTATAGTTTAAAAGTCATCTTTTCCCGTATATTCGACTCGATAACGCGAAACGATTCAAGGAAACTTTCAATACATTTGTCTGTAAATCTTCAACTTATTTTCATACAAATAGATTCGCAAAACAGAATTCAAACTTTTCCATAACTCTCGGAGGCTTTTTTTAGCTCTTTGCCGTTGTTGATATGTTTTGATGCAGCGCATCCTCTGATTTTTTACGAGACACTTTAATTCTTTCCGAATCTCTTGATATCTGACATGAAATATGTTTTAGAGATCCAAACAAGTAATACGGTGATAATGTATCGGATAAGAGAAGCGATTTTTGTAACTTTTCATGGAATAAAAATTTACTCTTTTAAGAATACGTGTGTTATTCACCGTTTGGTAATAAGAAACTAAATCTTGGAATATTTGTATTTATTTAGAAAAGTATTATAAGATTATTATTTAAATATTGAATAAAAACAATTTGTTCTTACTGTGTTAAATCTATTCAATATAAGTTTTAAATAATATTAATTCATCGAACATTAATTTTGCTGACTCAATAAATGCATTTCGAAATTAAACTCTTATTATATACTAACGAGGTATTTTAATTAAAGTATAAACCTTGTTATATCAATATCAATTAAGAAATGACATTTTTCGAGAAATGAGAAAAAGTCTTGGCCACCTGTATATATATATAATTCAATAAAAGTATCCGCAGTTTAACAATTTGGGTGGTAACACATCAGACTGACAAGAACTGGAAGTCGATTGACTCTCGATATAAGGACTCATATACATGAATATATATATATATATATATATATTTACTATATATATACTTATTGGTTATATAAAAGTTAGTTGAGGTTGTGTGACTTTTAATAAAATGATTTTAATAAAATTATTTTTAGCTTGTCAATAGTTCACAGAAATTTTATTCTGGAATCTGATGATTTACTGTTTATTTTTGATTTGATTTTATTCAAATCAAAAATAAACACTTTTGCATATCTTTACGTTTTAAGACTTCCTGAAAATTTTGGCATATTTAAAAAAATGCGTTGAATTCATTTTTTATCCGCGATTTTGGAATCACGGGTCAACCGATTTGAATGATTTGTAATTACGGGGAGACGTGGTGATTAAGTTCAGCCATTTCGGAGATAAGAAGCAAAAAGTGCAACTAGTGCCATGTACCACTAATTTTCTATTTATTTTCAAAATTATTAAATATAGAGTATTAAATAACCGCATATGTAACATTGTTTTAATTTACAGTCTCAAACTAATCATACGTTAGAAATCTCATTTTTTAGTTAATTTTTTATGCCATTTTCTACTATACTGCTATATTTTTAGCAACATAGTTGCAACATTAGGACGGTTGGTTTTTAGTATTGAGCTAGATTTAACCTTATGATAGTTTTATTTATGTAATAAAACAAAACTACCTTGCAGGAGAGAAAACACTCTATTATTATGCACCTACCAGTTTTTGTCATATATATAATTACATATATATATATATATATATATATATATATATATATATATATAATTAATTGCTTGCTAAACTTTTTGTTCCGTAAACAGAAATCCCAAATGAAGCCGTCAGTACCATTCGTAAAGCACTGTCCGGAACAAAATATCTCGCCGACTAATTTGTCAAATTTTTTCGCTACCCTTGCTATTTACAAAGCACTCATATCAGTAACAGGAAAAACATAATGTATAACATTATTAATAGAAATACCCATTTGACTCTTGAAAAGGAACCATTTGTCGAAAACAGTCCTAAATGCACGTTACAAAATACAAACTCCCCAACAAAAGTACTTCACATTCTTGTACAAACACTCGGGTAAATAGTATAAACAAACTGATCTGCGAGAGCAGGTCATATTTTGTGAATATGTAAAAATGTCGAAATGTTTGAGAGGTATATCGATATCAAATCTTCGTTAAAGGCGAGCCCATGCTGTTATTTCAATTACCAACAATAAGTAATTGTCGCATGCTTTGAAATATTTCTCTCGACAGAAATGTACATGTTTTTTTAGCCGGGTTCACAATGTATCCATACTTTAGATTAAGCATTGTGTTCGGCTTAGTACAACCGTCCTAATCTTAAGTGCCCGTTGAGGAATAAAGGCTGCTATTTCATTGTTCGAATAGGGAGCGATATGGCTTAAATCCAGCGGTTACTCTGTATACGGATAACAAAAGATTTCTATCAGATATTTCTCCTCGAACTTGGAAGCGGCATCCGTGCTCGGGACGAGCCGAATAATGAGATACATAAATGAGATTTGGATCGGTGCACTCCACAATTATTTTTTAATCTTGTTTGACAGAAGTGCACCGAATATCTCTGTCTGTTCATTAAACTAAAACTGTGCATTTTGTTCATTGAGAAATCAATAAACTATATTGCCCAGTAAATAAATCCATATTTCATAAAAATTGTTTTTCGAACACTCATCAGATTATACATACATCCTTTTCACACGCGAAATCCAAAATTAACACGTATTTTGTCGCTGGAGCGGCGGCATCCGAGTGGAAAGGGTTAAGATTGACTTTTATCAGCATTTATGAACTAACCTACTGTACTTTAGATCTATAATCAAATATTTTTATATAAACATAATATGAACTATACGTAGACTTATTCTACAAGATTCATCAAACACAATCGGTAAATTAAATTTAAATTCGATATAAAAGATTGCGAAAAATCATATTATGTTTATTATAATTATAAATTAGTAGAAGTTTTATCGCTTTTTATTTCAATTGAGATCAATAACTGTGAATTCATTTTATTATTTGATACATTTGATTAAAATATTTAGGAGCTAATTCTTCGGTTGTTATGACAACGCTATGTTACGCTTCTTTCTTAGTACTAAAAACTGCCAAAATGCTATGTATTTGCTGTGCGATCAGGTCGACTTTTCTTCAGATTTTATTACTCTGATAAATGATGTGTTAAATTATTAAGAATATTATTTTTGTTATTATGGTTCTAATTTAAAGTTCTTTAGAAGTGCAATGTTTAATTTTTTAGTTCCTTTTATTGATAATGATTTGAAGATCTCAAAGAGTTTTGTGCAAAAATATATATTTTAACAGAACTCTAGAGCTTAATAATATCATCATATAAAATGTGTTAGGCTAATAAGGCTTTGTTTGGAAAATATGATTATTCTTGTAATTATCAATTTTGAAAAATTATCATATACCTAATATGATACATTTTTTCTAGTTCTTCCGTGCAATTTCTTGCAATATAAAAAATATTCCTAAATTTTTAAGCTCATCCTAAGCACTCACACACTTATTTACTTCATAAAATCAATTATTACCCGTGACCAGAATGAAAGGAATTACATAACCGCTCTTAAATAAAAAGATTAATTTTTTTTGGCTTCTTTTTTATTAAGACGGCAAAACCAATTTTTTATATAAGAAAGGTAGGTGTATAGAAAGAGGATAAATTCAGACATACCACATGAAAATAATCTTTGAAAAGGTTTTATTTGAAGTGAAGAAAGTTAGAAATGTATTAATATTTGCACAATATAAGATATCTAAAAAATATTTTTATATAATAGACTTATCTTGGATATTGCATGTGCTGTGGGAAATATAAATAATATAAAGGAGATATAATTTCTATCCGTAAAGTTGAAACATTTTCAAAAATTAATTTTATTAATAGAGGATATATTAAAAAATTTAAAACTAATATTAAAATTGAAACAAAGTAATTAAAACTACTGTATATTATTAGTGTTGACCTTACAAAAGTATGAAATGCGTTTTTTTTTCAATCTGTAAAAATATAGACTAGAGCGGGCCTTAATGGTCCGCGGGTAAAAAGATTTACCGCCAATCTCAAAAACAAGTAAAGATAAGAATTTTTTAACATTAATATTTGAAAGTAGAGGGAAAATGATATATAATCAGTCATCACCTTGATTCTTACGACGTTGTTATCGAAAATTAACAGCAATTTTTGAAAATACATAACACAAGAATATTCTTTCGTTCTTAGTTTTTTGGTTATGAGCACTGTTGTTTAGTTTACGAGACCTTAATATTTTTATGTCTACTTTTATAAGATTGCTATTTTTAAGTTAGAATCAACAGTTTTTAATATAACCTCTATAAAGCTCACATATGTCAAGTAAAAAAGACCATCAGAGCTTTTACTCTGACAGAAGTGTAAACATTAAAAATAGTAAATTAAATTATAGAAAGAGATAGTTAAATCAATAGTTATTCCAATTTTGCTGGTGATTATTTCTTTCAACGTAACAGATCAAGGTTATACACAGTTTTATCTGTGTAAAAATTGTACCCATGAAATTTATATTTTGCATTGCTTGAATAATGCAGCTAATATTTCGTGAAATCCATTCAAAATTAAAAATAAGACATAAGTCTGTTTGTCCCCTGGCTGTTTCATTTTACCGTGTCTATGGGGTAAAAAGGACCAAGTGACAAATTTTGGAAAAACAGCAAACAAACACATTTCTACAATGATGAATTAACTGAGAGTTTTACTGAACATAGTCAGATAGTCGTTTATTTGATATGTGTTATTTGTTGTGATATAAGCATAGCTACACTACTTTGTAGTATAAGGTCTATGGATATAATTCGTTTGGTTTTCACAAAAATGCAGCTTAATTCAAATTGGACCTAAATGCAGCTTAATTCAAATTGGACCTTTGTGCCCCGCTCTATCCTAATAATTATAAGATTATAATTATAATTATAAGAACGGTATAAATACTTTGTGTGTATTTTCTAAAAGACAAGAGTTTTTCGTTTGAATTCGAGTCAGTTTCGTCGTCGTCATAATCCCGCATGTGTAATTAAGTGTCCCGCGACGTCTGTACGATATCTATGCTATAAGTAAGTAATTGTGAGTGCGTATTCATTATCGAAGCCATTACTTTGTATTTGCGAGTGGTTGTGATTTGAGAGATCAATGGGAGTTGTTTGGTTGAAAGTGAACTCTTGAAATCAAAAGCATTTGGCCCATCGGATGCGCATGCCGCCGTCGAGCTTCAAAGCTTTTCCTCTCTCAATACCCACACCGCGGAAAAGTGAAACGGAACAAAGTTTTCAACGAGCGTTCCCGCTATTTATCTTATTGCTGTTGCGATCCATACACAGGGACGCACTTTTAAAATTTACACTCTAAAAAATTACATGACAATTAACACTAATCCTATGTTGAACGATTTATTATGTAGGCAGGGAGACTGGGTACGGTGTGCCAAGGTACAGTAGTGACTGTCTCTATAACAGCTGAACTATATATCTGATTTTGAGATAAGGCCCAAAGGGAGATAGATGAAGTATGTTTGTTCGAAGAAGTTTCCAATATGGCATGTTAACAGAGTTTCTTGTTAGTTTTTTTTTTAATATTAACTATTACTTGTATACAGATATATTACTTTGTTTGTTATTTCTTTGTAAGTTCAACATTTGTAGTTGATTACCAACAATAATTTTTGCCTAGATACTTAAGCTCAGTCATAACGATGATTTGTTTAAAATTTGTGTTGTCGTACTTGTCCTTTTTGGCCTGAAGATTAAATAGATAAAGAAATATCTAACTTAACTAACAACAAAAAACAAAAGAGAAAGATAAAAGGAAATTCATTCAGTACAAAAAATATTGCTTTTGCGGAAGAAAATTTTCATAGCAATATCGATATATATATAGGAGAGCGTAGAGAGAAGTTTAACTAGTAAAATTGTAAGATAAAAAGGTCAACTACGCCCCACTACTATAATATTTATATCATTTAGAATTTTATTGCTTATATGTGAATAAATAAAAATATATTGTATATTGTAAATTTTACATGTATGGATTAATATTGTTTCAATACAATTCATCGAAGTAATAATTCACTGGTAGTAATTTCATCAAGAAGAGTTTCAGGAACGGTATCATTTCAGATTAAA